>NC_091307.1:35293850-35481350 GCF_038502225.1 Cherax quadricarinatus
AGATAATGTGTGGTGTAACGCCCTTACAGCCGTACCTATCTCCTTGCTCACACTCGTAACACTGACTGACTGACTGGCCGCCCACGTACCCATAGAGGGTCTTTGAATAATGCCAGGTCAGCGCAATATGAGTTCAGATAGTGACTCAGGCAGAGACGGTTGGTCGTTGAGTCAACGGTACACTGGTTACTGGTAACTAGTTACTACTACTGAGAATTGCAGGGTGGTGGTGATGGCAGGGTGGTGGTGATGGCAGGGTAGTGGGGATGGTAGGGTGGTGGTGGTGGTGGTAGGGTGGTGGTGGTGGTGATGGCAGAGTGGTGGTGGTGATAGCGGGGTGGTGGTGGTGATGGCAGGGTGGTGGTGGTGATGACAGGGTGGTGGTGATGATGGAAGGGTGGTGATGGTGATGATTGCAGGGTGGTGGTGATGGCAGGGTAGTGGTGATGGTAGGGTGGTGGTGGTGGTAGGGTGGGGGTGGTGGTGGTAGGGTGGGGGTGGTGATGGCAGAGTGGTGGTGGTGATGGCGGGGTGGTGGTGGTGATGGCAGGGTGGTGGTGATGATAGCAGGGTGGTGGTGGTGGTGATGGCAGGGTGGTGGTGGTGATGGCAGGGTGGTGGTGATGGCAGGGTGGTGGTGGTGATGACAGTCTGGTGGTGATAGCAGGGTGATGGTAATGGCAGTGTGGTGGTGGCGATGATGACAGTCTGGTGGTGATAACAGGGTGGTGGTGATGGCAGGGTGTTGGCGGTGATAGCAGGGTGGTGGTGATGGCAGGGTGTTGGTGGTGATAGCAGGGTGGTGGTGGCGATAGCAGGGTGGTGGTGGTGGTAATGGCAGGGTGGTGGTGATGGCAGGGTGGTGGAGGTAATTGTTGTGGTGGTGGTGATGGTGATGACAGGCTGGTGGTGGTGATTGTGGCGGTTGTGATGATGCTGATGGTGGCAGGCTGGTGGTTTTGGTGATGGCAGGCTGGTGGTGGTGGTGATGGCAGGGTGGTGGTAGTGGTGGTGGTGATGAAATGGTGTTGGTGGTGATAGCAGGGTGGTGGTGGTGGTAATGATAGGGTTGTCGTGGCGGTGATGGCAGGATGGGTGTGGCGATGATGAGAGTGTGGTGGTGGAGATAGGGTTGTGGTGATAGGGTGGTGGTGATAGGGTGGTGGTGACAGTATAGTGGTGGTGATAGCAGGGTGTTGGTGGTGATGGCAGGGTATTGGTGCTGGTGATAGCAGGGTGGTGGTGGTGGTGACAGCAGGGTGGTGGTGATGGCAGGGTGGTGGTGGTGATGGCAGTGTGGCGGTGGTGATGCAGGGTGGTGGTGATGGCAGGGTGGTGGTGTTGGTGATGGCAGGGTGGTGGTGATGACAGGGTGGTGGTGATGGAAGGGTGGTGATGGTGATGATTGTATCATGTGGGAGTTCGACACGTGGATTAGGTAAAGAAATACTCACGTAGGCTGGTAGTACGTATAATTACAGATAATGTGTGTAACGCCCTTACAGCCGTACCTATCTCCTTGCTCACACTCGTAACACTGACTGACTGACTGGCCGCCCACGTACCCATAGAGGGTCTTTGAATAATGCCAGGTCAGCGCAATATGAGTTCAGATAGTGACTCAGGCAGAGACGGTTGGTCGTTGAGTCAACGGTACACTGGTTACTGGTAACTAGTTACTACTACTGAGAATTGCAGGGTGGTGGTGATGGCAGGGTGGTGGTGATGGCAGGGTAGTGGGGATGGTAGGGTGGTGGTGGTGGTGGTAGGGTGGTGGTGGTGGTGATGGCAGAGTGGTGGTGGTGATAGCGGGGTGGTGGTGGTGATGGCAGGGTGGTGGTGGTGATGACAGGGTGGTGGTGATGATGGAAGGGTGGTGATGGTGATGATTGCAGGGTGGTGGTGATGGCAGGGTAGTGGTGATGGTAGGGTGGTGGTGGTGGTAGGGTGGGGGTGGTGGTGGTAGGGTGGGGGTGGTGATGGCAGAGTGGTGGTGGTGATGGCGGGGTGGTGGTGGTGATGGCAGGGTGGTGGTGATGATAGCAGGGTGGTGGTGGTGGTGATGGCAGGGTGGTGGTGGTGATGGCAGGGTGGTGGTGATGGCAGGGTGGTGGTGGTGATGACAGTCTGGTGGTGATAGCAGGGTGATGGTAATGGCAGTGTGGTGGTGGCGATGATGACAGTCTGGTGGTGATAACAGGGTGGTGGTGATGGCAGGGTGTTGGCGGTGATAGCAGGGTGGTGGTGATGGCAGGGTGTTGGTGGTGATAGCAGGGTGGTGGTGGCGATAGCAGGGTGGTGGTGGTGGTAATGGCAGGGTGGTGGTGATGGCAGGGTGGTGGAGGTAATTGTTGTGGTGGTGATGATGGTGATGGCAGGCTGGTGGTGGTGATTGTGGTGGTAGTGATGATGGTGGTGGCGATGGTGGTGATGGTGGCAGGCTGGTGGTTTTGGTGATGGCAGGCTGGCGGTGGTGGTGATGGCAGGGTGGTGGTGGTGGTGATGAAAGTGTGTTGGTGGTGATAGGGTGGTGGTGGTGGTAATGATAGGGTCGTCGTGGCGGTGATGGCATGATGGGTGTGGCGATGATGAGTGTGGTGGTGGAGATAGGGTTGTGGTGATAGGGTGGTGGTGACAGTGTGGTGGTGGTGATAGCAGGGTGTTGGTGGTGGTGATGGCAGGGTATTGGTGCTGGTGATAGCAGGGTGGTGGTGGTGATGGCAGGGTGGTGGTGGTGATGGCAGGGTGGTGGTGGTGATGGCAAGGTGGTGGTGATGGCAGGATTGTGGTGGTGATGGCAGTGTGGCGGTGGTGATGCAGGGTGGTGGTGATGGCAGGGTGGTGTTGGTGATGGCAGGATGGTGGTGATGGCAGGGTGGCGGTGGTGGTGATGGCGATGGCAGGGTGGGGTGGTGGTGATTGCGATGGCAGGGTGGTGGTGGTGGTGGTGATGGCGATGGCAGGGTGGTGGTGGTGGTGATGGCGATGGCAGGGTGGTGGTGGTGGTGATGGCAATGGGGTGGTGATGGTAGGGTGGTGGTGGTGGTGATGGAAGAATGGTGGTGGTGATGGCGGGGTGGTGGTGATGGCAGGGTGGTGGTGGTGGTGGTGGTGATGGCAGGGTGGTGGTGGTGGTGGTGGTGATGGCAGGGTGGTGGTGGTGGTGGTGGTGATGGCAGGGTGGTGGTGGTGATGGCAGGGTGGTGGTGATGGCAAGGAGGTGGTGGTGATGGGAAGGTGGTGATGGTAGGGTGGTGGTGGTGATGGTAGGGTGGTGGTGGTGGTGGTGATGGCAGGGCGTTGGTGATGGCAGGGTGGTGGTAATGGCAGGGTTGTGGTGATGGCTGGGTGCTGATGACAAGGTGGTGGTGATGGCAGGGGGGTGGTGGTGGTGATGGCAGGGTGGTGGTGGCGATGACAGGGAGGTGGTGGTGGTGATGGTAGGGTGGTGGTGATGGCAGAGTGATGGTGGTGATGGCAAGGTGGTGGTGGTAGTGATGGCAAGGTGGTGGTGATGGTAGGGTGGTGGTGGTGATGGCAGGGGGGTGGGGGTGGTGATGGCAGGGTGGTGGTAATGGCAGGGTTGTGGTGATGGCAGGGTGATGATGGCATGGTATTGGTGGTGGCGATGGCAGGGTGGTGGTGGCGATGACAGGGTGGTGGTGGTGGTGATGGTAGGGTGGTGGTGATGGCAGAGTGATGGTGGTGATGGCAAGGTGGTGGTGATGGTAGGGTGGTGGTGGTGATGGCAGGGGGGTGGTGGTGGTGATGGCAGGGTGGTGGTTATGGCAGGGTGGTGGTAATGGCAGGGTTGTGGTGATGGCTGGGTGGTGATGACAAGGTGGTGGTGATGGCATGGGGGTGGTGGTGGTGATGGCAGGGTGGTAGTTGTGGCAGGGTGGTGGTAATGGCAGGGTTGTGGTGATGGCAGGGTGATGATGGCATGGTAGTGGTGGTGGTGATGGCAGGGTGGTGGTGGCGATGACAGGGTGGTGGTGATGGTAGGGTGGTGGTGGTGATGGCAGGGTGGTGGTGGTGAAGGCAGGGTGGTGGTGATGGCAGGGTGGTGGTGGTGATGGCAGTGTGGTTGTGATGGCAGGGTGGTGGTGATGGCAGGGTGGTGGTGATAGCAGGGTGGTGGTGATAGCAGGGTGGTGGTGATGGCAGGGTGGTGGTGATGTCAGGGTGGTGGTGGTGATGATGGCAGTGTGGTTGTGATGGCAGGGTGGTGGTGATGGCAGGGTGGTGGTGATGGCAGGGTGGTGGTGATGAGGTTTCTTGGCACTAAAAGTAATTCTAACCAACACAGTACTAATAAAAAATAAAATTGTTGATAGCACTCAAAACTAAGAACACAAACCATATTTCAACTAAGTTATCAATACTAAGAACGGAATCAGTGATAGGAAACAATCGAAGTTCTCTTTCTCGTTGTTTATATATTTCTCTCTCTGTCTCTCTCTCAACCTCCACTTTTCATGTAAATGCGAGAACATTACGAGCTGCTATAGCGAATTGTTTTTTTCGTCTCTAATAAGTCATGCACGGAGTATTCCGCATGTCATGCACGAGTGTTGTGTTCCTCATACTTTCATGACAGTATAAGAGAAGCTCCACTTATATTATCGCCTCGTATAACTAATCTTTCTAACACCTACAACAGCACCTTCCATCAAACTGGTGCTGAAAAATAATCTGCTACACACACACACTATATATATATATATATATATATATATATATATATATATATATATATATATATATATATATATATATATATATATATATATATATGTTGTGTACGAATGGTGCTGTTCGCACCTACTCCTAGGTTGAGGGACTGATTACCTCTTCTTCTGTACATAGTTCTACTGTCTTCCAGTTATGTCCTGGAATTTGTATTGATAAAGCCACTGGATGGCGAAACGTCTACAATAAAGATACCCAGATGTTGCACATGTGTCTTACTCTCATATATATATGTATATGTATATATATATATAATATATATATATATATATATATATATATATATATATATATATATATATATATATATATATATATATATATATATATATATATATGTACATATATATATACATACATATATTGTGTGTGTGTGTTTATTGCGACCTTAGAGAAAGGACGCAGTAAATATTGTATATATTGTCTATTCATACAATTTTATATTGCTAATATTTTCAGTAATAACTAAAATGAAAATATCATGCTTTATATTATCATTTGAATTATTAGCTTATGTATGCAGACCGGATTAACAGCTATACCTTTCATTGTGGTCGTTGTTGGAGAATTCTGATTGGCTGTCAAAACCGCTAACTACCTGCCTTCTTTCACAGTTGGTGTCACAGGTAAGCTGGTGAGAGTGACCTGACCACGGAGTAGCCGGCCCTGCCTCCCTCTCTTTAACTGTTGCTCGTGGAGGCAACATCCTCTCTATTACTCTACCTGGGAGATTGCTATTCTCCTCAGCTCAAGTCATTTACACTGTTTTTGGCAGAGTATGTGTCTGCTGGTGAGCCGGGACATACATTTCGTAACTCTGTGCAACTCTGTTCACAGAGCATTATTTGAACTTGGTGATATTTGATATTTTCAGAGGTTTATCATGGAGATATTGTATCTCTGGTCCCGAGTTCAACTTTCGACCTCCATTTTTTCTGGCATCTACACACTGTCGTAGTCGGGAATTGTAATTGCTGTACTCGTTTTCAGTAATATTAGAGTTGTATGCCCTGTGTGAAGGACCTGGTGAAGGTTCGCAGTTAGGGTTGCTTTTGTCTCTCTGTTGCGTGTCTGAATCTTTGCTGTTAACTGCTGTTTCAAGCATAATTATTGTTTGGCGAAAGGGTCGTCATATTGTTCAAGTAAACTGTTTGATTTTCTTGATGGCTGAGAAGCTAGATTATTTGGGGACTTGTTATTTTCAGTCACATTTTAAGTCCAAGACGAGTCAATATGACCACACATTAAGCACTTAAACAAAAACACACATACACATCATTACTCTTGTACTCGACTACATCTCATCATAGCAACGTACCAGATGGTACAAATTAGAGTAGTGCAGTATCTTAAGTGTGCAATTAGCACCATATAATTATATGAACAATGTAACTATGATATATAAGTATACCAAGTTAAACTCCTAGAGTTGTGTAGGAGCTTATCTCCTTATTCAAAAGGGGAGGGAGGAATGGTTTTGCTTTTTTTTTCTTTCTAATTTTAATGAAATTTTTCCTGTGAATTGAGCAGCATTTGAAACTTACACAATGTGTTTCTTTTCACTTTTTTCCTTATAGTAGAAAAAAAATAAAGCTGTTACATTGTGTAGGTCTTACAAGATTCTTCTTTCAACAAATTTGGTAAGATGTACAATGTTCTAGTTGACATCAGACGAAAGATAAAGAGCGAGATAATCATCGGATAGAAGGGAATGAGCGAAACATCAATAGATTGCATTATACAAAAATGTTGATTTTTTTTTTGGGGGGGGGGGGAGGAAACAAATCCATAAAAACAAAACAGTAATACATATCACAAATACCCTCTCCTGGATTATAGAACAATCATTTCTCAATAACGTGTGAAAAAATCATGATGCTCCTATAAAAACTCTTCGCTAAAAGAGGGAAATAATAACTTATTCCTGAGTTATTCACATATATAGTTTGCATGAAACTCTAGGGTGGCCGCTCGCACAACCTTTCACCGACCATCATAACTCCACTCTGATGGGCGACTCATAAGTCACTGAGGTACTGGTGGTGTGTGCAGTGATCACTTGCTGACTCAGGAGATCCATAAGAACATAAGAACATAGGAAAGGAGGAACACTGTAGCAGGCCTGTTGGCCCATACTAGGCAGGTCCTTTACAATTCATTCATAAGAACATAAGAACATAAGAAAGGAGGAACACTGCAGCAGGCCTGTTGGCCCATACTAGGCAGGTCCTTTACAATTCATCCCACTAACAAACATTTGACCAACCCAATTTTCAATGCTACCCAAGAAATAAGCTCTGATGTGCAAGTCCCACTCAAATCCAACCCCTCCCACTCATGTACTTATCCAACCTAAATTTGAAACTACCCAAAGTCCTAGCCTCAATAACCCAACTAGGTAGACTGTTCCACTCATCAACTACCCTATTTCCAAACCAATACTTTCCTATGTCCTTTCTAAATCTAAACTTATCTAATTTAAATCCATTACTGCGGGTTCTCTCTTGGAGAGATATCCTCAAGACCTTGTTAATATCCCCTTTATTAATACCTATCTTCCACTTATACACTTCGATCAGGTCTCCCCTCATTCTTCGTCTAACAAGTGAATGTAACTTAAGAGTCTTCAATCTTTCTTCATAAGGAAGATTTCTAATGCTATGTATTAATTTAGTCATCCTACGCTGAATGTTTTCTAACGAATTTATGTCCATTCTGTAATATGGAGACCAGAATTGAGCTGCATAATCTAGGTGAGGCCTTACTAATGATGTATAAAGCTGCAGTATGACCTCTGGACTTCTGTTGCTTACACTTCTTGATATAAATCCCAGTAATCTATTTGCCTTATTACGTACGCTTAGGCATTGCTGTCTTGGTTTAAGGTTGCTGCTTACCATAACCCCCAAGTCCTTTTCGCAATCTGTATGGCTAAGTTCTACATTATTTAACTTATAAGTGCTAGGGTTATGGACACTTCCGAGCTTCAGAACCTTGCATTTATCTACATTGAACTGCATCTGCCACTTTTCTGACCAAGAGTAAAGTTTGTCTAAATCCTCCTGAAGTTCCCTAACATCTACGTTTGAAACAATTATCCTACCTATCTTCGTGTCATCGGCGAATTTGCTCATATCACTAGTAATTCCTTCATCAAGATCATTGATATATATTATAAACAACAACGGGCCCAAGACTGATCCCTGTGGAACGCCACTTGTTACTGATCCCCACTCGGATTTAACCCCTCTTCAAGGGGGGCTCCTTGGCGTGGTGAAGAGGCTCTTGGTCTGAGGAATTAGACCTATCGGTCTTCTTCCTCAGACCGAACCTAATTACCCCCCAATCTCCCCTCCCCTATCCCATCCTCCCCATCCTCCCCTTTTTCCTTTCCTCCTCCCCCTCCCCACTCCTCCCTTTTGCCCTTCCTCTTTTTGTCCTTTGGGATTTCTCCCACAGGCGCGCTAGTTCCTGGGTAGGAGAAAGGATACCGGGGTCCATCCCATTCCGTTGAGGTTCTTAGCGGTGGCGTAGTTTGCCGTGGAATCTGGATCGCCTGGGGATGTCCCGATCCCTCTCCGGTATCCCGGAGTAGCTTTGGGTGTCTTTCGGGCGACGAGTGTATCTCTGGAAGCCACCTTTCGGATTCCGGGGGTGGTGGCCGAAGGAGGTATGCTTTGTGGCGGATATCCGGCCGCCCTCTCTTTTGTCCACCGAGGTAGCTCGGCAGATGTGAGGTTGCTATCCCGGATTGTTAGTTTACTAGCATGATGGGTAGGGTATGGCACGGGTTCCATGCTGCATCTGCGCTACTTGCGGTGCTGAGGTCCTCTTGGGCGCGGAGGGAGATTTCTGGCCCTTTCATTCCTCCTAGGAACTATCCCTCCCCGGTCCCCCCTTTTTTTTTCTTTTTTTTATTTTTATTTTCTTTTCTTCTTTCTTTTTTTTTTTCTTAAAAACAAAAAGAAAGAAGTAACCTAACCATGGCAGCCCTAGTCCATGAACCTGGTACCCCCGGGCCCCTTCTTGATACCGCACCCCGTTCTGACCCCGCCTCGTCTTTGGACCACTCTTCAGACATTCCTCATGCCTCTGTACCTATTGCCGGTGCTGTTTCCTCACCCGCTTCAGGTACTGAGGCCTCGACTGACTCCTTCGATTTATCAGACCTTCGCTCTCCTCTGACTATGCTTCCGGCCTCTCCCTCTACGGTGCGGCAATTTTCAAATCGCCGACCCATTCCACGTCGGACCAACTCTGGTCCCACGCCTAAACGTCAACGACAATTACCTGCTGATGATACTTCTCCACCTTCACCTTCTCGTTTTTCTCAGAAACGATCGACACGTCCTTCACTACCTTTCCACGCTCAGTTTCAGACTGAACAGTGGACTAAATTCTTCACTTTACGACCAACTTCCTCTACTGCCTATCTTTCTGACCATAGTATTGGCAAGGCACTCCTACGCCATGTTGGTAAAGATATTTCTTTTCATGCTCTTAAGAGCGGTACGCGCATCATTACCGTACAGAATGCTACCCAGGCTCGTGAGCTCTCTCGTCTTTCCCATATAGATACTGTTCCTGTCACTCTTGAAAAACATCATTCCCTCAATTCTTGTAGTGGTACTGTCATTCTGCCCCATACCATAGTTCAACAAAATTTCCAGACATGTGGCACCGACATTCTAGAACAGCTGGAACTCCAAGATCTCCCAATCCTCAAGGTAGACACTTACGTTCTTCCTGCCCGTGGGCGGAGACGATACCCTAGCAATGTGGCTCGTTTAACTTTTGACAGCCGAGAACTCCCATCCTCAGTTTATATAGCAGGACATCGGTTACAAGTTCGAAAGGTGATCCCTACACCACAACAGTGTAGAAATTGCTGGCGATTTGGCCATCCAGCGAAATATTGCAGATCTATCGCCGAATGCCCAGTCTGTGGTGCCGATGACCATTCTAATACGTCTTGCAATCGATCTCCCTCTTGCCTTAACTGTCATGAGGCTCACCCTTCGTACTCTCGCCGTTGTCAGGTCTATTTAAACAAGCGGGAAATCCGTTACCTCAAAGAGACAGAAGGTCTCCCTTATGCCATGGCAGTTTCTCATCTCCGCCTCCAAGGGAGACTCCCACGTGTTTCTTATTCCCGTGTTTCAAAACGTCCCCCCACTTCTGGTATCCCATCTTCTACACCCACCTCTGTGGTTACCTCTCCCATAATCACTCCTGTATCTAATCCTTTTGCTGTCCTCGGCTCAGACGTCCCTACTTCAACGCCTCAGTCTAATCTCGCTTCTTCGAGTTCTCTCTTACAAGCCTCAGTATCGACGAAACCTCGTACGACACCTCTTCCCAATCGTCCCTCTACTTCTCAAAAGTCAAAAAAAGGTCCGGTAACACCTCCTACCCATCTTCCACCTCCTCATTTTACCCTCCCTGTCTCTGTCCCTAGTTCTTCCCCTCTCACTGGCTCAGTTACAAGTGTAGAGGTTCACCCTCCTCCTCGTAATGTACCTTCCTCCCCTGTTCCCTCCCAAGTTTCTTCCTCTTCTGCCACCTCCCAGGTTCCTGTCTCTTCTGTCCCCTGCCACGCTTCTCCAGTTCCCTCCACCCTTTCGCCCCCCCCCTACCTTGGTACAGTCCAATACAGTTCCAATCTTTACTCATCCTCCCCCTACCATTCCCAATATTGTCTCCCATACGACATCTCTGAATTCCGAAACACTTGAAGCAATCTCTGAATATATTGCAGAGACCAAACCATCAATGGACACTGATCCACCTTCCGCTCTTTCTCTCTCCTCTGCTCCATCTGCGCAACTCCTTTCTTCACAGCGCACCGTTCCTTCGCTGCTTGAACATTTTCCACTGCCTCCGCATGTGGACTTTTCTAACCCTTCTAGTCCGTAGGAACCCTTACCTGCGGATTTCAAGTATCTTTATCATTGCCAATCATGGCCTTTTTACAGTGGAATATACGCGGCCTCAGGGGTAATCGGGGTGAGCTTCAGATGTTACTCTCCCAGTTTGCCCCTGTTGGTGTTTGCTTACAGGAACCAAAATTACACTCTGCTGTTATTTCTCACATCTCAGGCTATAATTTATTGTATTCTTCAGATCCTTTTCCTGATGGGACCTTTAATGAAAGTGCCCTTCTTCTCTGCACTGATATTCCGTACCATCAGCTATTTGTTCATACTTCGCTGCATTACACAGCAGCCCGTATCCACTTACATAGGTGGTATACGCTCTGTTCTTTATATCTCTCTCCTTCTCGGGCATTATCTATTCCGGATTTTGCCTTCCTTGTTTCATCATTACCGCCACCGATTCTGTTACTTGGTGATTTTAATGCCCACCATTTCCTCTGGGGGGGTCTCACTGTGATTCCCGTGGAATTCAGTTAGAGGCTTTTCTTGCCACCCACCCCCTCCATGTTTTAAATACAGGTACTCACACCCATTTTGATCCTCGGACTCATACTCTCTCTTGCATCGATCTCTCAGTTTGCTCTTCCTCCGCCGCATTAGACTTCACTTGGTCTGTTCTCCCGGACTTACATGACAGTGATCATTTCCCAATCATTCTTACTTCCCCTTCATATTCGCCACCTCTTCGCACCCCACGCTGGCAATTTAATCGGGCAAATTGGAACCTTTACTCACACCTGACTGTTTTTAAAGAGGTTCCTTCTTCGTCCTCCATCGATGAGCTTTTACACCTCTTCTCGTCCTCCGTTTTCACCGCAGCTTCTCATTCTATACCCCAAACTTCGGGCAGGCATTCTCAGAAATGCGTGCCTTGGTGGTCTCCTGCTTGTGCTCGTGCAGTACGTTTGAAACGCGCTGCATGGGGCAGGTACCGGTACAATAGAACCACAGAGCGACTCCTTGATTTTAAACAGAAGCGTGCGATCGCTCGCCGTGTCATCCGTGACGCTAAACGCACTTGCTGGCGAGATTATGTCTCCACCATCACCTCTGCTTCCTCTATGAGTGCAGTCTGGAAAAAAGTACGAAAACTGAGTGGTAAATATTCTCCTGACCCGGCTCCTGTTCTGCGGGTTGCCGGTGTTGATATAGCAAACCCACTAGATGTTGCCAATGAAATTGGCAATCATCTGGTCCGTATTTCTCAGGGACTCCATCTATGCCCCTCATTTCTTTCCTCAAAGTCTGCCAGAGAGTTAGCACCCTTGGACTTTTCTTCTCTCAGAGAAGAACAGTATAATGTGCCTTTTACACTTCAAGAACTGGAGGCAACACTCTCAGCTTGTCGATCGTCGGCAGCTGGGCCCGACGATATTCATATTCGTATGCTACAACATTTACATCAGTCAGCCCTTGCAGTCCTATTACGCCTTTACAATCTTATTTGGTCACAAGGAGTTCTTCCACAGCTGTGGAAATCCGCCATTGTTCTCCCTTTCCGCAAACCAGGCACTACGGGACATGAAACCTCCCACTATCGTCCCATTGCTCTTACCAGTGCAGTTTGCAAAGTAATGGAACGCCTAGTAAATAGACGTTTAGTGTGGTATTTAGAGACACACAACAGTCTCTCCACTCGTCAATATGGCTTTCGTAAGGGACGTTCTACCATAGACCCCTTACTGCGCTTGGATACGTATGTTCGTAATGCCTTTGCGAATAACCACTCAGTTATTGCCATATTTTTTGACCTTGAGAAGGCATATGACACAACTTGGAGGTATAATATTTTAGCCCAAGCCCACTCCTTAGGCCTTCGGGGCAATCTACCATCCTTCCTTAAGAACTTTTTAACTGACAGGCATTTCCGTGTTCGGGTTAATAATGTGCTCTCCCCGGACTTTATCCAAGCTGAAGGTGTCCCTCAGGGATGTGTTCTGAGCACAACACTTTTTCTCCTTGCTATTAATGATTTGGCCTCTAGTCTTCCATCAAATATTTGGTCATCACTCTATGTTGATGACTTTGCTATTGCCTGTGCAGGCGCTGATTGTCACCTCCTTACAGTTTCTCTCCAACATGCAGTCGACCGTGTTTCCAATTGGGCCACCACACGTGGGTTTAAATTTTCCAGCACTAAAACCCACCAAATCACTTTCACTAGACGCTCTGTCATCTCCGATCATCCTTTGTACCTCTATGGCTCCCGTATCCCTGAACGTGATACAGTCAAGTTTCTGGGCCTTCTCTTTGATCGTAGGTTATCCTGGAAACCTCACATTACCTCTCTGAAGGCAACTTGTCACAGCCGGCTGAACCTTCTTAAAACCCTTGCTCATCTTTCGTGGGGAGCTGATCGTCGAACCCTCCTTCGCCTACATTCCACCCTTATTTTATCGAAACTTGATTATGGTGACCAGATCTATTCAGCGGCATCTCCTGCTACTCTCTCTAGCCTTAACCCCATTCATCACCAAGGATTACGTTTATGCCTTGGTGCTTTCCGCTCTTCCCCTGTCGAGAGCCTCTATGCAGAAGCGAACGTTCCATCCTTATCCGATCGCCGTGATGCCCATTGCCTGCGCTACTATGTACGCTCTCATGATCTCCGCAATCCTTCCATTTATAGAATGGTCACTGATATTAGTAGACATTCTTTATTTGTTCGACGCCCCTGTTTACTCCGTCCCTTCTCTCTTCGCCTTCATTCGCTCTTGTCTTCTCTTCAACTACCACCTTTCTATGTACATGTAGCATCTCACTTTTCCCTACCCCCCTGGGAAGTTCCAGCTGTTCGAGTCTGTTCTTTCTCCCTCCCTTGCTCGAAAGCCCAACTGTCTACGGTCGCTTCCCGCTCTCTTTTTCTTGACCACTTTCACTCTCATTCTCATGCCATTGCTGTGTACACAGATGGCTCTAAGTCTTCAGACGGCGTAGGATTCGCAGCAGTGTTTCCGGACAGCGTCGTACAAGGGCATTTACTATCTTCGGCTAGTATTTTTACTGCTGAATTATATGCCATCCTTACAGCACTTATCCGTATTGCATCTATGCCTGTGTCATCTTTTGTGGTTGTCTCAGACTCCCTTAGTGCTTTACAGGCTATACAAAAATTTGATACACCTCACCCCTTAGTCCTCCGTATCCAACTTTGGCTACGCCGCATCTTTACCAAGCATAAAGATATTGTTTTTTGTTGGGTCCCTGGTCATGTTGACGTACAGGGCAATGAACAGGCAGACACTGCTGCGCGGTCAGCAGTACATGACCTACCAGTTTCTTATAGAGGTATTCCATTTACGGACTATTTTGCTGCAATATCTTCCCACCTTCACACCCGTTGGCAACAACATTGGTCTACTATGCTCGGCAACAAACTTCAGTCTATTAAACCGAGTATAGGTCACTGGCCGTCTTCTTATCACCAATGTCGAGGTTGGGAGACTACTCTCTCCCGTCTTCGCATTGGCCATACTCGTCTTACTCATGGATATCTCATGGAGAGGCGTCTTGCTCCTCTCTGTGAGAATTGCCAAGCTCCATTATCAGTCAGCCACATTCTGTTGGACTGCCCACTTTATCAACGAGCACGCAGAATTTACCTCTGTCGTCGTCTTCGCTCCACTGCTCTCTCTTTACCTTCCCTTCTCGCTGATGGACCCACCTTTCATCCGGACTCTCTCATTGACTTTTTGACAACGACTGACTTCACAAATTCTGATACCTTCAGCCCTTTCTACTTCAATCTCTTGCTACCTTCTACCCCCGTACTATCCCCTGCCCCGCTGTTTTCTGTAACCTGCTGATCATCCCCCCTCCCTTCTGCCATCCAATTCCCTTGCTTCCTTCCCTACCCTGCAGCGCTGTATAGCCCTTGTGGCTTAGCGCTTCTTTTTGATTATAATAATAATAATAATCGGATTTAACCCCATTTATGGACACTCTCTGCTTCCTGTCTGTGAGCCATGATTCGATCCACGAGAGCACTCTTCCCCCAATGCCATGAGCTGCTACTTTCTTCAACAGTCTTTGGTGCGGAACTCTATCAAATGCCTTACTAAAATCTAAGTAAATAATATCAAATTCTTTATCGTGGTCAACAGCCTCAAAAGCTTTACTGAAAAAAGTTAATAAATTAGTTAGACAAGACCGGCCTCTTGTGAATCCATGCTGAGTATCATTAATCAAGCTATGCTTATCGAGATGGCTTCTTATAATTTGAGCTATAATTGACTCTAGTAATTTGCCTACAATTGAGGTCAGGCTTATTGGGCGGTAATTTGACGGTAACGACTTGTCCCCTGTTTTAAAAATAGGAATTACATTAGCCATCTTCCACATATCAGACACTACACCTGTTTGAAGAGATAAATTAAAAATATTAGTTAATGGTTCACAGACTTCCATTTTGCATTTTTTTAGAACCCTTGAAAAAACCTCATCAGGACCCGGTGACTTATTTTGCTTCAGTCGGTCTATCTGCTTCACAACCATTTCACTAGTGACTATGATGTTACATAATTTATCTTCTTCTGGCCCACTATAAAAATTAATTACCGGAACACTAGGAGAACTAGTAATAGGCAAAATGAGGAGGATATTGGAAAGCCAGTGGCACTAATTGACAATGACAGTAATAGGTTTAGTGGAATAACAGAAAGGAGCAGGAAGGGTAAAGAGATAGGAGGGTCATTAAATATTTATTACACAAATAGTCGCAGTGCTAGGAATAAGATGGACGAGTTGAGACTAGTTGCTAGTGCAGGTAACATAGATGTATTTGCCATTACTGAGACGTGGTTTAATTCAAAAAGTCGGGACATGCCTGCAGAATGTCACATTCAGGGTTTTAAATTGTTCCAAGTAGATAGAAGTATCGGGAAGGGGGGTGGGGTGGCATTGTATGTCCGAGATCGCTTGAACTGTTGCATAAAAACGGGTATTAAGTCTGAAGTAACACATACAGAGTCTGTTTGGATAGAATTTTCAGAGGGGCATGAAAAATTAATTTTAGGTGTGATATACCGTCCCCCAAATTTAGATAGGGACCAGGGGAGACTACTATGGGAGGAAATTGTTAGGGCCACAAGGCACGATAATGTAGTAATTCTAGGAGACTTTAACTTTAGTCATATTGATTGGAATCTCTTGACTGGGAATTTAGAATCATACGATTTCTTAGAAGTAGTTCAGGATTGCTTTTTGAAGCAGTTTGTGACAGAACCTACAAGGGGTAATAACCTGCTTGACTTAGTTCTGGCAAACAATGAATCCCTTGTTAATAATTTAGAAGTTTCAGAGGAACTGGGTGCTAGCGACCACAAATCAATTACATGTAGAATTGAATGGAAGTATGATAGTAGGGATAACTCAGTAACAGTCCCAGATTTTCGCTTAGCAGATTACGATGGGCTTAGAGAACACTTATCATCTGTTGACTGGGGTAACGAAGAGAGCTATCAATATGACAGTTTTCTGAACACAATACATGCTGCTCAAAGAACGTTTATCCCTTATAAGGAAATTAGATCAAATAGAAATGACCCAAAATGGATGAATAATAGGCTGAAATATCTACTAGGGCATAAGAAAGGAATTTATAGGCGTATCAAAAGAGGCGAGGGTCATCTTATGAATCAGTATATTGACATTAAGAGGGACATTAAAAAGGGGATAAGAAAAGCTAAAAGGGACTATGAAATTAAAGTTGCTAGGGATTCTAAAACTAACCCAAAAAATTTTTTCCAGGTCTATAGAACAAAAGTCAGAGATAAGATAGGTCCCCTTAAAAATAACTATGGGCATCTTACTGACAAAGAGAATGAAATGTGCTCGATTTTAAATAATTATTTTCTCTCGGTTTTTACACAGGAAGACACTAATAATATTCCGGTAATTAATTTTTATAGTGGATCAGAAGAAGATAAATTATGTAACATCACAGTCACTAGTGAAATGGTTGTGAAGCAGATAGACCGACTGAAGCAAAATAAGTCACCGGGTCCTGATGAGGTTTTTTCAAGGGTTCTTAAGGAATGTAAAATGGAAGTCTGTGAACCATTAACTAATATTCTTAATTTATCTCTTCAAACAGGTGCAGTGTCTGATATGTGGAAGATGGCTAATGTAATTCCTATTTTTAAAACAGGGGACAAGTCTTTACCGTCAAATTACCGCCCAATAAGCCTGACCTCAATTGTAGGCAAATTACTAGAGTCAATTATAGCTGAGATTATAAGAAGCCATCTCGATAAGCATAGCTTGATTAATGATACTCAGCATGGATTCACAAGAGGCCGGTCTTGTCTAACTAATTTATTAACTTTCTTCAGTAAAGCTTTTGAGGCTGTTGACCACGATAAAGAATTTGATATTATTTACTTAGATTTTAGTAATGGCATTTGATAGAATTCCGCACCAAAGACTGTTGAAGAAAGTAGCAGCTCATGGCATTGGGGGAAGGGTGCTCTCGTGGATCGAATCATGGCTCACAGACAGGAAGCAAAGAGTGAACATTAAAATGGTATAAAATACCGACAGATTGTTAGGTAAGACACATATGCAACAGTTAGGTATCTTTATTTTGAAACGTTTCGCCTACACAGTAGGCTTCTTCAGTCGAGTACAGAAAAGTTGATAGAAGCAGAAGATACTTGAAGACGATGTAATCAGTCCATCACCCTTAAAGTTTTGAGGTGGTCAGTCCCTCAGTCTGGAGAAGAGCATTGTTCCGTTGTCTGAAACAATATGAAGTTGAAGTGACAGAATCGGGCCTTATATAGTGCCAGGAGGTGAGACAACCTCTACTAGTGAGAACGGCTGGGTTTGAGAAGGACCTGCCCTCCCAAATCAACCTACGTCTCACCTCCTGGCACTATATAAGGCCCGATTCTGTCACTTCAACTTCATATTGTTTCAGACAACGGAACAATGCTCTTCTCCAGACTGAGGGACTGACCACCTCAAAACTTTAAGGGTGATGGACTGATTACATCGTCTTCAAGTATCTTCTGCTTCTATCAACTTTTCTGTACTCGACTGAAGAAGCCTACTGTGTAGGCGAAACGTTTCAAAATAAAGATACCTAACTGTTGCATATGTGTCTTACCTAACAATCTGTCGGTATTTTATACCATTTTAATGTTCATTCTGTCAGACACTGCAACACAAGGGTATCTTGGTACAGACCATCTACTTCGACAACCTCTACTAGTGAGAACGGCTGGGTTTGAGAAGGACCTGCCCTCCCAAATCAACCTACGTCTCACCTCCTGGCACTATATAAGGCCCGATTCTGTCACTTCAACTTCATATTGTTTCAGACAACGGAACAATGCTCTTCTCCAGACTGAGGGACTGACCACCTCAAAACTTTAAGGGTGATGGACTGATTACATCGTCTTCAAGTATCTTCTGCTTCTATCAACTTTTCTGTACTCGACTGAAGAAGCCTACTGTGTAGGCGAAACGTTTCAAAATAAAGATACCTAACTGTTGCATATGTGTCTTACCTAACAATCTGTCGGTATTTTATACCATTTTAATGTTCATTCTGTCAGACACTGCAACACAAGGGTATCTTGGTACAGACCATCTACTTCGACAACCTCTACTAGTGAGAACGGCTGGGTTTGAGAAGGACCTGCCCTCCCAAATCAACCTACGTCTCACCTCCTGGCACTATATAAGGCCCGATTCTGTCACTTCAACTTCATATTGTTTCAGACAACGGAACAATGCTCTTCTCCAGACTGAGGGACTGACCACCTCAAAACTTTAAGGGTGATGGACTGATTACATCGTCTTCAAGTATCTTCTGCTTCTATCAACTTTTCTGTACTCGACTGAAGAAGCCTACTGTGTAGGCGAAACGTTTCAAAATAAAGATACCTAACTGTTGCATATGTGTCTTACCTAACAAGCAAAGAGTGTCCATAAATGGGGTTAAATCCGAGTGGGGATCAGTAACAAGTGGCGTTCCATAGGGATCAGTCTTGGGCCCGTTGCTGTTTATAATATATATCAATGATCTTGATGAAGGAATTACTAGTGATATGAGCAAATTCGCCGATGACACGAAGATAGGTAGGATAATTGATTCAAACGTAGATGTTAGGGAACTTCAGGAGGATTTAGACAAACTCTACTCTTGGTCAGAAAAGTGGCAGATGCAGTTCAATGTAGATAAATGCAAGGTTCTGAAGCTCGGGAGTGTCCATAACCCTAGCACTTATAAGTTAAATAATGTAGAACTTAACCATACAGATTGCGAAAAGGACTTGGGGGTTATGGTAAGCAGCAACCTTGTTAGGTAAGACACATATGCAACAGTTAGGCAACTTTATTCCGAAACGTTTCGCCTACACAGTAGGCTTCTTCAATCGAGTACAGAAAAGTTGATAGAAGCAGAAGATACTTGAAGACGATGTAATCAGTCCATCACCCTTAAAGTTTTGAGGTGGTCAGTCCCTCAGTCTGGAGAAGAGCATTGTTCCGTTGTCTGAAACAATATTGTTTCAGACAACGGAACAATGCTCTTCTCCAGACTGAGGGACTGACCACCTCAAAACTTTAAGGGTGATGGACTGATTACATCGTCTTCAAGTATCTTCTGCTTCTATCAACTTTTCTGTACTGAACATTAAAATGGTATAAAATACCGACAGGTTGTTAGGTAAGACACATATGCAACAGTTAGGTATCTTTATTATGAAACGTTTCGCCTACAAAGTAGGCTTCTTCAGTCAAGTACAGAAAAGTTGATAGAAGCAGAAGATACTTGAAGACGATGTAATCAGTCCATCACCCTTAAGGGTGATGGACTGATTACACCGTCTTCAAGTATCTTCTGCTTCTATCAACTTTTCTGTACTTGACTGAAGAAGCCTACTGTGTAGGCGAAACGTTTCATAATAAAGATACCTAACTGTTGCATATGTGTCTTACCTTTTCTGTACTCGATTGAAGAAGCCTACTGTGTAGGCGAAACGTTTCAAAATAAAGTTACCTAACTGTTGCATATGTGTCTTACCTAACAACCTGTCGGTATTTTATACCATTTTAATGTTCAAGCAGCAACCTTAAACCAAGACAACAATGCCTAAGCGTACGTAATAAGGCAAATAGATTACTGGGATTTATATCAAGAAGTGTAAGCAACAGAAGTCCAGAGGTCATACTGCAGCTTTATACATCATTAGTAAGGCCTCACCTAGATTATGCAGCTCAATTCTGGTCTCCATATTACAGAATGGACATAAATTCGTTAGAAAACATTCAGCGTAGGATGACTAAATTAATACATAGCATTAGAAATCTTCCTTATGAAGAAAGATTGTAGACTCTTAAGTTACATTCACTTGTTAGACGAAGAATGAGGGGAGACCTGATCGAAGTGTATAAGTGGAAGATAGGTATTAATAAAGGGGATATTAACAAGGTCTTGAGGATATCTCTCCAAGAGAGAACCCGCAGTAATGGATTTAAATTATAATAAAGTTGGTAGAATTACCGACAATATGTAAAGTAAAAGGACACAAGTGCAACTAATGTGACATTTATTGTGGCAACGTTTCGCTCTCCAGGAGCTTTATCAAGCCATTACAAACAATACATGGACACAGAGGGTATATAAAGGCTCAGAGTGAGGTGAATACTAGTGAGGTACCATTCCGATGTTCACTAGTGGTAGTAGTAGTAGTAGTAGTGGTAGTGACAAAAGCAATTAATTCGTACATGAGTAAAAGGATACAAAAGCTATTACTTGGGTAACATAAAAATAGGTTGGACAAATATAAACTGGAATGAGGCAGGTTGTTTCAGTGTTCACTCTCTGTGCTTTGTGTAGTATAACAGGAGAGACTATGTGATGGCAGGGTTTACAGTTTTCAGGAGGATTCTTGCTAAGACTTCGGAGATGGTGAAGCTGCCGTTGTTTTGTTTAATTGTATTCGAAACAGCGATCAGTGCTGATTCAAGGCATTTGCGTGTGCGGAAATTAGTTTCTTTTATCACTAATTGGGCGTCTCTGAATTTCATAAGATGATTGGTGGAATTTCGGTGTTGTACACAGGCGTTGTTTATGTTGTCGTTCCTACATGCGTATATGTGTTCATTGAGGCGGGTGTCGAGGTTTCTTGCTGTTTCACCTACGTAGATCTTGTCACAGCCTCCACAGGGTATAGTGTAAACTCCTGCATTGACTGGTTCGTGGTGCTTGGGTTTTGTCCTGGTTTGGATGTGACTTCCCTCTTCACAAAAGTACCTACCAAAAAAGCCATCGAGGTTCTACGACGTAAAGTCAACCAGGACCTTAATCTTCCTTTACCTCCCGGAGATTTTGTTGACTTGATTGAACTCTGTGTTAACTTCAACTGTTTTTCCTTCAATAACAAGCTCTACAAACAAACCTACGGCATGGGAATGGGGTCCCCAATAAGTGCCGTCCTAGCCAACTTATACATGGAACACCTAGAGTCCGAACACTTCGCCAACATCATCCCTTCAAGCGTCACTTGGTTACGTTACGTGGACGATGTCCTCGTAATAACTCCAAAACGTTTTGATGTACGGGATCTTCAGGCAAGGCTCAACGCAGTTGAACCAGCGATTCAGTTTACACTAGAAGAAGAGTCCAATGACAAGCTACCTTTCCTCGACGTCCTCATTCACAAAGTAGACAACCACCTAAGATTTCAAGTTTATCGGAAACCCACCAATAAAAGTGATCTCACACACTTCTATTCCAGTCAAGATACCAAGACCAAAAGAGGCATCATCATCGGGTTTTTCCTAAGAGCATACCGAATTTGTAGTCCTGAGTTTCTTGACGAGGAATGTACTTACATTCACCAAACATTCACTGAGTTACAATTTCCTTCTTTTTTCATCAAAGACTGCAAGAAAAGAGCTCTTCAGATCATCAATTCTCCACGCACCAACACCGCTCCCAACAAAGTTATAATTCTTCCCAACAGCCAGGTTGCACTAAACGTCTCAAAAGTACTTTCACAAGCTAACACCAGAGTCGCCATCGCTTCTACCACTTCAATAAAGGATCTAACTAGGACAAAACCCAAGCACCACGAACCAGTCAATGCAGGAGTTTACACTATACCCTGTGGAGGCTGTGACAAGATCTACGTAGGTGAGACAGCAAGAAACCTCGACACCCGCCTCAATGAACACATATACGCATGTAGGAACGACAACATAAACAACGCCTGTGTACAACACCGAAATTCCACCAATCATCTTATGAAATTCAGAGACGCCCAATTAGTGATAAAAGAAACTAATTTCCGCACACGCAAATGCCTTGAATCAGCACTGATCGCTGTTTCGAATACAATTAAACAAAACAACGGCAGCTTCACCATCTCCGAAGTCTTAGCAAGAATCCTCCTGAAAACTGTAAACCCTGCCATCACATAGTCTCTCCTGTTATACTACACAAAGCACAGAGAGTGAACACTGAAACAACCTGCCTCATTCCAGTTTATATTTGTCCAACCTATTTTTATGTTACCCAAGTAATAGCTTTTGTATCCTTTTACTCATGTACGAATTAATTGCTTTTGTCACTACCACTACTACTACTACTACCACTAGTGAACATCGGAATGGTACCTCACTAGTATTCACCTCACTCTGAGCCTTTATATACCCTCTGTGTCCATGTATTGTTTGTAATGGCTTGATAAAGCTCCTGGAGAGCGAAACGTTGCCACAATAAATGTCACATTAGTTGCACTTGTGTCCTTTTACTTTACGGATTTAAATTAGATAAGTTTAGATTTAGAAAGGACATAGGAAAGTATTGGTTTGGAAATAGGGTAGTAGATGAGTGGAACAGTCTACCTAGTTGGGTTATTGAGGCTAGGACTTTGGGTAGTTTCAAAATTAGGTTGGATAAATACATGAGTGGGATGGGTTGGATTTGAGTGGGACTTGCACATCAGAGCTTAGTTCTTGGGTAGCACTGAAAATTGGGTAGGTCAAATGTTTGTTAGTGGGATGAATTGTAAAGGACCTGCCTAGTATGGGCCAACAGGCCTGCTGCAGTGTTCCTCCTTTCTTATGTTCTTATGTTAAGAACATAAGAACATAAGAACATAGGAACACTGCAGAAGGCCTACTGGCCCATACGAGGCAGGTCCTTATCAAAACGACATCTACCTAAAGCTACTCAAGAAACAACTCCCGCACCCCCCAACACCAATCAAACCCAGCCCCTCCCACTCATATATTTGTCCAGTCTCTTCTTAAAGCTACCCAAGGTCCTAGCCTCTATCACCCCACTGGGAAGACTGTTCCACGCATCTACAACTCTGTTAGAAAACCAGTACTTACCTATGTCCTTTCTAAATCTAAATTTATCCAACTTAAATCCATTATTCCTGGTTCTTACCTGGTTCGACACCCTCAGTACTTTATTAATGTCTCCCTTGTTTACGCCCGTCATCCACTTATACACTTCAATGATATCTCCCCTCATTCTACGCCTCTCCAGAGAGTGGAGATTTAAGGCTTTAAGTCTATCTTCATACGGGAGGTTCCTTACACAGTAAATCATTTTAGTCATTCTTCTCTGTATGTTCTCTAATGAGTCTATGTCCATCCTGTAGTAAGGGGACCAAAACTGAGCAGCATAATCCAAATGAGGCCTCACTAGTGATGTATAGAGCTGTAAAATAACTTTTGAACTTCTGTTACTTATACTTCTTGAGATGTGTACGAATGGTATATAATACCGACAAGATGAGAGTAAGACACATGTGCAACATCTGGGTATCTTTATTGTAGACGTTTCGCCATCCAGTGGCTTTATCAATACAAATTCTAGGACATAACTTGAAGACAGTAGAACTATGTACAGAAGATGAGGTAATCAGTCCCTCAACCTAGGAGTAGGTGCGAACAGCACCATAGTCGTGGAGATTCTATGGTGCTGTTCGCACCTACTCCTAGGTTGAGGGACTGATTACCTCATCTTCTGTACATAGTTCTACTGTCTTCAAGTTATGTCCTAGAATTTGTATTGATAAAGCCACTGGATGGCGAAACGTCTACAATAAAGATACCCAGATGTTGCACATGTGTCTTACTCTCAACTTCTTGAGATAATGTTCATTCTTGAGATAAATCCAAGTAATCTGTTGGCCTTGTTGCGCACACTGAGGCACTGCTGTCTTGGCTTTAGATTTCTGCTTACCATGACTCCCAAGTCTTTTTCACATTCTGTATGACCAAGCTCTACTTCACCTAGATTATAGCTTCGAGGGTTATTTTCATTACCAAGGGCAAGTACCTTACACTTATCCACATTAAACTTCATCTGCCATTTCTCAGACCAAGACATTAATTTGTTCAAATTGTCCTGGAGTTCATTGATATCCTCCTCAGAGTGAATTATACGGCCTATCTTTGTATCATCAGCAAACTTACTCATGTCACTAGTAATCCCTTCATCAAGGTCATTAATGTAAATTATGAACAAGAGAGGGCCTAAAACTGATCCTTGTGGAACGCCACTAGTGACTAATCCCCAATCAGATTTCTCTCCATTAATGGTAACTCTCTGCTTTCTATTGGTAAGCCATGCCTCAATCCATGCTAGAACTTTACCTCCTATACCATGAGCTGCCACTTTTCTTAAGAGTCTCTTGTGAGGTACTCTGTCGAAGGCTTTACTAAAATCCAAATAAACAATATCATATTCCTTATCACTGTCAACTGCCTCAAATGTTCTATTGAAGAACGTCAGTAAGTTTGTCAGGCAGGAACGACCTCTCGTGAATCCATGCTGAGATTCATTTATCAAGTTATGCTCTTCAAGGTGACTTCTGATAATGTCAGCTATAATTGATTCTAATAACTTGCCCACTATAGATGTCAGGCTTATTGGACGGTAATTTGAAGGAGTGGACTTATCCCCTGATTTGAATATAGGAACCACATTAGCCATCTTCCACATCTCTGGCACAACACTGGTAAGGATGGACGCATTGAATACACTCGTTAATGGCTGACTAAGCTCCATCTTGCATTCCTTAAGTACCCTTGAAAACAACTCATCGGGTCCCGGGGACTTATTTTGTTTCAGTTTGTCTATCTGTTTAATAACCATGTCCCTCGTGACAGTAATATTAGTTAACTTAAATTCATCAGGAACTAAATAATTGTTAATTATTGGAATCTCATTTACATCTTCCTGTGTAAAAACTGACAAAAAATAGTCATTAAATAAGGAACACATTTCCAGTTCATTATCTGTCAGCTGTCCATTCCCAGATTTCAGAGGTCCTACTTTTTCCTTCACCTTCGTCCTATACACTTGAAAGAACCCCTTTGGATTAGTCTTTGATTCATTAGCGACTCTAATTTCATAGTCACGTTTAGCCTTTCTAATCGCCTTTTTTACTTCTCTTTTAAGCTGAACATATTGGTCAGTAAGGTTAACCTCTCCTCTTCTGATGCGCCTATAAATTCCTCTTTTCTCCCCTAATAGATGCTTTAACCTCCTGTTAACCCATTTGGGATCGTTATTATTAGACCTAATTTCTCTCTGGGGAATGTATATACTCTGGGCACTGTGTACATTATTAAGAAAACAATCATAAAAGCAGATCCCTTCATATTCATAAGTATGATTATCGTCAATAAAATCATTAGCTAGATAACCCCAATCAAGATTAGACAGATGTTCCCTAAGTCCATTATAATCGGCAGAACGAAAATCGGGGATTTTTACTGTATTATCATTATTCTTGCATTCCCAATTAATGCTAAAGGTGATGGATTTGTGATCACTTGCGCCAAGCTCTTCAGTGATCTCCAGATTATTCACGAGTGTTTCCTTATTTGACAAGACTAGGTCTAGCAAATTATTACCCCTGGTAGGTTCAGTTACACTTTGTTTCAGAAAACAGTCCTGAACTGTTTCCATGAAGTCATTGGACTCTAGATTACCTGTCAAAGAATTCCAGTCAATTTGGCTAAAGTTAAAGTCCACTACTATGACTACGTTACTGTGTCCAGAAGCCCTAACAATTTCGTCCCAAAGAAGTCTCCCTCTATCGTGATCCAAGCCTGGAGGTCGGTATATTACACCTAGAATTAGTTTTTCTTGACCCTCCACGAACTCTACCCAAACAGACTCTGTTACTGCTCCATCTATTTTTATACCTTTTTTTATGCAACAATTAATATTTTCTCGAACATACAATGCAACTCCTCCCCCCTTCCCATTACATCTATCCACATTGAATAACTTAAATCCCTGAATATTACACTCAGCAGTCATATCCCGACTCTTTAAATCATACCACGTTTCAGTTAATGCAATGATATCAAAGTTCCCAGCACATGCTACCAAACGTAGTTCATTAATTTTATTTCTTGCACTTCGACTGTTAGCATAAAATACCATCATATGTTTTTTCTTCTGGTTTAGAAAGACACGTAAGCAAACACTATAACATATTTATTAGAAAACGTTTCGGTCCTGGGACCTTGATCACTTCTAACATGTTAGAAGTGATCAAGGTCCCAGGACCGAAACGTTTTCTAATAAATATGTTATAGTGTTTGCTTACGTGTCTTTCTAAACCAACTTGTCGGTATTTATTACCAAGGTTTATACCGTTTTTTCTTCTGCACATTTTTCCTATTCATCTTTGCTTTTACACAATTTCTGAAATTATCATTACCCCGAGTTACTCCATGACAGTTACTATTAAGATTCTTAATATTAGAGCATAAGTCAATATATCCATACTCATTATTAATCATTTCTAAACCCATACCTCTAACTAATCCTAGTTTAAAGTCCTAACAACCCCCTCAACTGAGTTAGCAAGAAAACCCACACCTGCCCTGGATAAGTGAACCCCATCCCTGGCATACATGTCATTTCGGCCATAGAAGTTGTCCCAGTTGTCAATGAATGGTACTGCATTATCCTTACAGTGTTTATCCAGCCAACAATTAATACCAATTGCTCTGGACAACCATTCATTACCAACACCTCTTCTTGGCAAAATGCCACATATAACAGGGCGCCCCCCCTTCTTCCTAATCATGTCTATAGCTGTCCTGAACTTTCTAACTAAATCCTCACTTCTACGCTTGCCTACATCATTGCCTCCAGCACTGAGGCAAATAATAGGATTGATCCCATTACCGTTCATGATGTTGTCAAGCCGGCTAACAATGTCCTCCATCCCAGCCCCAGGAAAGCATACCCTTTGTCTCCTACTCCTGTCCTTCAAGCAGAATGCCCTATCCATGTATCTAACCTGGCTATCCCCAACAACAACAATATTCTTACCTTCCTTGTCGTTCGTCGTGACGATCCCAGTAGTAGACTCACATTCGTCGGGTAGCACCGAGAATGCGTTGGAGGTTTCCACGGGAGTTTCCCAGCCCCAGGAAAACACACTCTCTGCCTCCTACTCCTATCCTTCAAACAGAATGCCCTATCCATGTACCTAATCTGACTATCCCCAACAACAACAATGTTTTTACCTTCCTTGGCGTCGTCCGTAGTGATGCTCCGAGTAGTCGACTCAAATTCGCCAGGTAGCATTACACCACTTGTAGAATTCGTCATGACGTTGTCGATGGTCTTCGTTGGGGTTTCTAGGGATGTCTCACTCACGTCTGCCAATGCTTCCTTGGTGCTCGTTGTGGCATTCCCAGTAGAACACTCACATTCGTCAGGTAGCACCGAGAATGAGTTGGAAGTTTCCACGGCAGTCTTCTGGTTTCTCGTTGTTTCTGCCTCTCCAACCGTTTTCTTAATCTTCAGCTTGGTTCCATGTTGCCCGACCACTGACCAAGCTCCCCTCTTAACCTGGGGACTCACAACAGGAGGATTACTACGAATCCTCTTGTTCTCCTCCGTTAATCGCCGTATCTCCAGTTTAGCAACTCTGAGTTCTTCTCTCAGCTGCTGGTAAAGCTGCTCAAGAGAGGGCATCCTAACAAAACATTTGACCAACCCAATTTTCAATGCTACCCAAGAAATAAGCTCTGATGTGAAAGTCCAACTCAAATCCAACCCCTCCCACTCATGTACTTATCCAACCTAAATTTAATACTATCCAAAGTCCTAGCCTCAATAACCCAACTAGGTAGACTGTTCCACTCATCAACTACCCTATTTCCAAACCAATACTTTCCTGTGTCCTTTCTAAATCGAAACTTATCTAATTTAAATCCATTACTGCGGGTTCTCTCTTGGAGAGATATCCTCAAGACCTTATTAATATCTCCTTTATTAATACCTATCTTCCACTTATACACTTCGATCAGGTCTCCCCTCATTCTTCGTCTAACAAGTGAATGTAACTTAAGAGTCTTCAATCTTTCTTCATAAGGAAGATTTCTAATGCTATGTATTAATTTAGTCATCCTACACTGAATGTTTTCTAACGAATTTATGTCCATTCTGTAATATGGAGACCAGAATTGAGCTACATAATCTAGGTGAGGCCTTACTAATGATGTATAAAGCTGCAGTATGACATCTGGACTTCTGTTGCTTACACTTCTTGATATAAATCCCAGTAATCTATTTGCCTTATTACGTACGCTTAGGCATTGCTGTCTTGGTTTAAGGTTGCTGCTCACCATAACCCCCAAGTCCTTTTCGCAATCTGTATGGCTAAGTTCTACATCATTTAACTTATAAGTGCTAGTGTTATGGACACTCCCGAGCTTCAGAACCTTGCATTTATCTACATTGAACTGCATCTGCCACTTTTCTGACCAAGAATACAGTTTGTTTAAATCCTCCTGAAGTTCCATAACATCTACGTTTGAATCAGTTATCCTACCTATCTTTGTGTCATCGGCGAATTTGCTCATATCACTAGTAATTCCCTCATCAAAGTCATTGATATATATTATAAACAACAACGGGCCCAAGACTGATCCCTGTGGAACGCCACTTGTTACTGATCCCCACTCGGATTTAACCCCATTTATGGACACTCTCTGCTTCCTGTCTGTGAGCCATGACTCGATCCACGAGAGCACTTTTTCCCCAATGCCATGAGCTGCCACTTTCTTTAACAGTCTTTGGTGCGGAACTCTATCAAAAGCCTTACTAAAATCTAAGTAAATAATATCAAATTCTTTATCGTGGTCAACAGCCTCAAAAGCTTTACTGAAGAAAGTTAATAAATTAGTTAGACAAGACCGGCCTCTTGTGAATCCATGCTGAGTATCATTAATCAAGCTATGCTTATCGAGATGGCTTCTTATAATCTGAGCTATAATTGACTCTAGTAATTTGCCTACAATTGAGGTCAGGCTTATTGGGCGGTAATTTGACGGTAACGACTTGTCCCCTGTTTTAAAAATAGGAGTTACATTAGCCATCTTCCACATATCAGACACTACACCTGTTTGAAGAGATAAATTAAAAATATTAGTTAATGGTTCACAGACTTCCATTTTGCATTCCTTAAGAACCCTTGAAAAAAACCTCATCAGGACCAGGCGACTTATTTTGCTTCAGTCGGTCTATCTGCTTCACAACCATTTCACTAGTGACTGTGATGTTACATAATTTATCTTCTTCTAGCCCACTATAAAAATTAATTACTGGAATATTGTTAGTGTTTTCCTGTGTAAAAACAGAGAAAATAATTATTTAAAATCGAGCACATTTTATTCTCTTTGTCAGTAAGATGCCCATAGTTATTTTTAAGGGGACCTATCTTATCTCTAACTTTTGTTCTATAGACCTGGAAAAAACTTTTTGGGTTAGTTTTAGAATCCCTAGCAACTTTCATTTCATAGTCCCTTTTAGCTTTTCTTATCCCATTTTTAATGTCCCTCTTAATGTCAATATACTGATTCATAAGGTGACCCTCACCTCTTTTGATATGCCTATAAATTCCTTTCTTATGCCCTAATAGATATTTGAGCCTATTATTCATCCATTTTGGGTCATTTCTATTTGATCTAATTTCTTTATATGGGATAAACGTTCTTTGAGCAGCATGTATAGTGTTCAGAAAACTGTCATATTGATAGTTCTCTTCGTTACCCCAGTCAACAGATGATAAGTGTTCTCTAAGCCCATCGTAATCTGCTAAGCGAAAATCTGGGACTGTTACTGAGTTATCGCTACTATCGTACTTCCATTCAATGCTAAATGTAATTGATTTGTATTCGCTAGCACCCAATTCCTCTGAAATTTCTAAATTATTAACAAGGGATTCATTGTTTGCCAGAACTAAGTCAAGCAGGTTATTTCCCCTTGTAGGTTCTGTCACAAACTGCTTCAAAAATCAATCCTGAACTACTTCTAAGAAGTCGTATGATTCTAAATTCCCAGTCAAGAAATTCCAATCAATATGACTAAAGTTAAAGTCTCCTAGAATTACTACATTATCGTGCCTTGTGGCCTTAACAATTTCCTCCCATAGTAGTCTCCCTTGGTCCCTATCTAAGTTTGGGGGACGGTATATCACTCCTAAAATCAGTTTTTCATGTCCCTCTGAAAATTCTATCCAAACAGACTCTGTATGTGTTACTTCAGACTTAATACCCGTTTTTATGCAACAGTTCAAGCGATCTCGGACATACAATGCCACCCCACCCCCCTTCCCGATACTTCTATCTATTGGAACAATTTAAAACCCTGAATGTGACATTCCGCAGGCATGTCCCGACTTTTTTAATTAAACCACGTCTCAGTTAAGGCAAATACATCAATGTTGCCTGCACTAGCAACTAATCTCAACTCGTCCATCTTATTCCTAGCACTACGGCTATTAGCATAATAAACATTGAAAGACTCTCCTTTCTCTTTACCCTTCCTGCTCATTTCTGTTTTTCTACTAAACCTATTACTGTCCTTATCACCCAGTGTCACTGGCTTTTCAATATCTACCTCGTTCTGCTTATTACTAGTTCCCCTAGAACTCATAATATTTCTACACTGGGACTTCACTGTTTTCCTGCCAAAACCCATACCACTAACTATTCCTAGTTTAAAGTCCTAACAGCTCCCTCCACTGCAGTTGCCAGTGCTCCCACCCCAGACCTAGATAAATGAACCCCATCCCTGGCATACAAGTCATTTCTGCCATAGAAGAGGTCCCAGTTGTCAATGAATGTTACCGCATTTTCCTTACAGTATTTGTCCAGCCAGCAATTGACACCAATTGCCCTGGGCAACCATTCATTTCCAACTCCTCTCCTTGACAAAATACCACATATGACAGGGTTCCCACCCTTCCTCCTAATTATTTCTATTGCTGACCTATATCTGCCAACATCGTTGCCTCCAGCACTGAGACAGATAATAGGATTGCTCCCATTACCTCTCATGATGTCATCCAGACGGCTAACAATATCCTCCATCCCAGCCCCAGGAAAGCAAACCCTCTGTCTCCTACTCCTGTCCTTCAAGCAGAACGCCCTATCCATATACCTAACTTGGCTCTCCCCAACAACAACAATATTCTAACCTTCCTTGATGTCGTTCGTCGTGACGTTCATAGTAGTCGACTCACATTCGTCGGGTAGCACTGAGAATGTATTAGATGTTTCCACAACAGTTTTCACGGCAGTCTCTTTCTTCTTCATCGTTTCTACCTTTCCATTCGTCTTCTTGATCGTCAACTTCGTTCCCTGCTGTCCAGCCACTGACCAGTTTCCCTTCTTGACCTGAGGACTCAAAACAGGAGGACTACTACGAATCCTCTTGTTTTCCTCGGTCAGTCGCCGAATCTCCATCTTCGCCATCCTCAATTCTTCCTTAAGCTGTTGGTAAAGTTGCTCAATGGAGGGCATCTTGCTTCAATTCGTAGAGAGCACGCAAACAGGTCACCCAATAAGTATATTTGAATAGAAACAATCATAAATCTGCACTCTCTCGAAAGGCGTAGAATTAGGGGGGATATGATTGAGGTGTATAAATGGAAAACAGGAATAAATAAAGGAGATGTAAATAGAGTGCTATAAATTTCCAGCCAAGACAGGACTCGCAGCAATGGTTTCAAGTTGGAAAAATTCAGATTCAGGAAGGATATAGGAAAGCATTGGTTTGGTAATAGAGTTGTGGATGAGTGGAACAGACTCCCGAGTACAGTTATTGAGGCTAAAATGTTGTGTAGTTTTAAAAATAGGTTAGATAAATACATGAGTGGGTGTGGGTGGGTGTGAGTTAGACCTGACTAGCTTGTGCTGCTGGGTCTGGTGCAGTGCTTCATCACTGAGTGGAGGTGTCCAGACTGGGTGGGTCATTGGGCTAATCCACAGGGGTGGGTCTTTGATCTTATCCGAGGGGGGACATGGACCTGCTCTGCATGGGTCAGTAGGCCTGTTGCAGTGTTTTTTCTTATGTTCTATGACCTCAGCAGCAGAAAAAAAAAAAAAAAAAAAACTCGAGAAAGACACTTAGAAATGTGCTACAAACAAGCTGATTACATCAAAATGATGCAAGAATTATGCACTATTTTTTTGGTAAGAAACCATTTTTTTTTTCAAAATTTTTCTATTTTTTCAGAGATAGTCTCACAGAGCATTCCTTCACCCCCCTTCAAATTATATTAACTGTTGTTAATACCACCTGGCAGGATGATATGGGATTCTACTGCATAGTGTGGGATGGGGACTGTGAATGTAGAGTGTGATTTGTATTGGAATAGTATGTTTGGCTGTGGGATTCTGAGGGTAGCTCTGTGGGCATTTGTGTATTGCGACCCCTGAATGGGTCATAATGTATACAATGTATATTACCTGTTCATATAATTTTATATTGCTTATATTTGCGATAATAGCTAAATCGTAAATATATTGCTTTATATTATTATTTGACTTAGTTATGTTATTAGGTAGGATGTAACATTTATATATTCAGTGCTCATAGTTTGAGTGTTAAGTAGCTGACAGCATTGTCTAATTACTGTTTTTTCTCTCCGCTCGTTACTCTGCCGGCTTCTCTTTGTTGCTGGGCAGCAGCAGTCCACAGAGAGTCATGTGATCAGGGGGGTGACCACACCTCACCTGGAGTAGTTTGCATGGGCTGCGCTGTCTATTGTCGGTTGGACGTGCTTCTAGCAAGAGGTCCCTCTACTCCTCTCCCTTGTGGGCCCTTGTTGGAAGATCGTCTCTTTTGCTTTCTTGTTGTTGGTTCTGTGTAACTCTGTTCACAGAACATAATCTAGACTTAGTGATTTTCGATGTTGTACTGAGGTTGTGTGTCACATAGACACTCTGAGAAACTCAGGTCCTGAGCTGTAGCTTCTGACCTAATTTGTACTGGTATCTGTGTACTGTCACAGTTGGGGATTTTCTTATGCTGAACTTAGATTCGGTAGTATGGGAGTTTTGTGACTTTCGTGGAGGATCTGCAGATGGTCCCTACTTAGTGTCGTTATATTACCTCTTTGTTCCTGATTCAGTATCGCTGTTGCTTGTTATATTGTTGTTCGGCTTATCAGTCGTTTTATTGTTCAAGCAAGCTGTTCTGATTGCCAGGTTGATCAAGAAGTTAGTTTATGTGAGGACTTTGTCAGTCACTGGTTAAATCTAGTAGAGTCTTGAGACATAGCGAACTACTTAGAGCACTTACATACACACAAACTTGCTTGTATAAATTTGTATTATGTTATTAAATGTTAACAATGTACCAAACAGTACTTAAAAGCCATTAAGATATGATATGTGCCTTCAGCACAATACTACTGTACACGAGAGAAGTGATTATTTTGATTATTTTGATTACTATAATTTACTTTGATCTTATACACCTAGATGACTTTATTATTAATAAACTTATTAAATTTTAATTTCTTTAGTTAGTAGCCTACCAGTTGTAATCTTGAAGCACTAATGAAGCTTATTGAATTCTAATGGATAATTGGACCAGGATACTGACTACTTGTTACAAAAACCCAGTAACAGGCTGGATGCTAGAAGGGCAGTCCTTTCTAGTATTCACTGGAGATCTCTATCATTATTAGAAATAGCGTTATTTGTAACATTGTGCTTGTTCCTCCACTCAACTCTGCTGACTCTAACTTTGTCTCCCTTTATTGCCCCTGTCATCCTGTGTCCCCTCTCTCAGCTGTTTTCGTTCTGTCCTCGTTCTGTTGCAGTCTAGGAACACCCTCTGGTGTTTTGTTGATTCCCTCAGCCATGGTTTTTTCCTGCAGGATCCTGTCCTGCACTGTTTCTGCCTTGAAAATCAGTTTGACTGGCTGTTTTCTCTCCTTCAGGTACTCCGCCATATTCTCTGAAAATTTATTAGATCAGACATGTTCTCCTCTCCTGTTTGATGATATTTTCAATCTCTTGTTTTTCTTTCTGCCAACTTTCATCATATGTCCTCCCTTCACTCTCCTGAAGCTCGTGGATAAAGACTAACCTCTCCCTCTCTTCCTCTTATTACTTTCCCCTCTGCATCTGTGGGCCCCATTTATACATAGCCATCACGTTTATTATTTCCTGTTCCCCCTGGTGTCCTGGTCTCGCCTCTTCATAGGGCCTGTCTCCTCTGCCTACACCCCTCCTCACATACTGCTGTGCCTGTGCCCAACAGTGTACCCCCCCCCTCATTCCTTGACCTTTCCTGGAGGCCTGTTAGGGCCACAATGTAAGTTTTGTCTCCTTTCCTTCCTTTGGACCCCTCGTTTAACAGTGGTGTACCAGCTCCAGATGCCATGGCCCCTCTGGTTATTGGCCCTGTATCTCACTTCAGCATATTTACTTCATCTTCTAGAGACCCGTATCTGTGCTTCTGCAGCTTCATCTTGTGACTCCCACTTATTATTCTCTACCTCCAGCCTCTTCTCCATTCTTGCAGCAAGCTAGCCTAGTTTGCTTTCTCACTCTTGGTCCATCCTTTTCCTTAGCTCTTCCATCCACTCTTCCGAGGCTCATCTTCCTCTTGTTCCCTTAGTCTTCGACTTACCTTCTGAGGTCCCATTTTTTGTTTGTGTGTGTATGTATATGTATGTATATATCTGTGTGTCTGTGTGCACGTGTGTGTGTGTGTGTATTTGTGTGTATACGTGGGTATGAAAGATAGAGGAAGAGAAAGGGAGAGGGGAAGAGTAGGGAAATGTGAGTATGAGGGAGAGAAAGGGAGAGAGGAGAGAGAGAGAGGGAGAAAGGAGAGATGAGATGTTTGAGGGAGAGAGGAAAAGAGTGAAATGAAGAGAGAGAGAGAGAGAGAGAGAGAGAGAGAGAGAGAGAGAAGTTGATAGCCTTGCACTGAAATCTGACTCCAAACTGACCATGAAGAACCATGTAAGTCTTGCAAACATGGCAGCAAGAAAGCTTATAGCACTTCGCCGTATCTCGCATGTGCTTGACAGTAGGGAATGCAAGATTTTGTATGAGGCACAAGTATCCTCACATCTTGAGTATGCTCCACATTCTTGGTTTACCTTCCCACCCTCCCATCTGTGACTGCTTGACAGAGTAGAGAATAGAGCAAGACGTCTCATCTCTCGCCTGGACCAGTCCTGGATAGATGTCATTTCAGCAGAGCCTTCAGCACAGGAGGGATGTGGGTGGCCTTACTGTTATGTACAAGGCCAATATTGTCAAAGTACCACACTTGGATCCACTTCAAGGACAGCGTGAAGCAAGCTTCTATATCACAAGACGGGCAGAAAGCAGCAACTTCACTCTGGCTGTACCCTTCTCTAGAACATCACTTCATCTGAGATTATTTATCCCCATGATGACTCGAGTATGGAACACAATCGTACAGCATTATGATGTCAACGAGATAAAGTCAGTTGACCAAATGAAAATGCTCCAGATGGCTCCAGCTTCATCCTGCTCCCTACTTGTATGTTTCATAGTAAAAATATTTGTATGTTTCATAACAAAAATACTTTCAAATGAGCTGATGTAGGTAACAGCTCTTGGCTTGTCAATAAAGTTAGGAATCTTTAACCTGTAAATAGCTTATCAATAAGCCTAGGGATACTTAACCTAACCTTGTCAAACCCTGGATAAAAAAAGAGGGAGAGGGGAAAGAGAGGGAGAAGGGAGTGAAAGACAGGAGAAACAGAAGGAAAGGAGAAAGGGAGAGAGAGGGGGGGAGAGGAGAAGTAGGAGAGAGATGCAGGGGAAGTTGTGTGTGTGTGTGTGTGTGTGTGTGTGTGTGTGTGTGTGTGTGTGTGTGTGTGTGTGTGTGTGTGTGTGTGTGTGCGTGCGCGCATGCATGCATAGCATGCAAGGGCTTGTGCATTCCTGTGTATATATATGTGTGCATATAATTGTATGGATGAGCTATTGTGTATATGTATAAATATGAATATACAGTTTGAAGACTAGCTTACATTTTGTTGATTTATATTGTCGAGTAAATAACTTCTTCTGGTTGTATTTACCGAGAGTTTGTAACTAGTTTACTGGTCCTTCATATTCTGCTCAGTTTCTCAAGTCATTGTTTACATAACTCAACAACATAGCTAGTCTTTATTCCGTTCATTCCCTTAATAACATACTAATATTTAGCTATAGTGTTCATTGCATTTTTAGTACATATTTTTAAGTGTTCATAATATATTTAGCATATTGCTAACCAAGACAACAATTACTACGTAACTAGTTAAGCACAATCTTTAGTAGCAACAAGAACATTTAAATGTTCAGTTTTAATGCTAGGGTCCTAAGTAAAGACTATGACATCACAGTCGTCCTTGTGTCACTACGTGCTATACTAGTCTTCATAATTCTCACAGAAACCTTAATAAAATATGACTCAATATACATCTATACATTACGTACCTAAATACACAGCCGTCCATAACTGCAGACCAGATCAAAATAGAGGTGGCATTGCAATATATTACACCAATGAGATGCAATGCATAAATTCAACATGTACCAGAGATGAACATGGTGAATACATATTTGTTCCCTGTTCAACTAAAAACAACAGCAATAGGTGCGGTCTACAAAACTCCTGACATTTTAGGGATAACCTGAAAAACTTAATCTTAAATACCAAACTAAAGAAGCAATATTTAATAACTGCTGGTGACTTTTAACACTAATCTCATACAAGCAGATGACCTACAAACATGTATAATTGCCTTCTACCGCACTTAACCAAACCCACACGTACTACTGAGACATCTGCATCTTCCCTTGACCGCATTTGGACAAACGAAACAGTTCTAAAAGCTGACATAATCATTTATAATACTAGTGATTATTACCAACCTTCCTAGTAACCAGCATATCCATACTACCTATGGACACCTACAATATTTTATTCAGGCTAAATGATGAAGTATCAGTGAATAATTTTGTTGTCAATAACCACAACTGATTGGCAGAGAATTCATCGACAATAATGACATCCGCTCGTGTGTCCAAGCTTTCCTTCAGACAATTCAATGCTTTTATAATAAAAAATTGCCAACCCAAAGAGATTAAATAGTCCATGGCTAATCTTCAGATATATTGACAAGAAATATAAACATCACTATATAATAGGCTTAATTTCCATGTAAATAGCAAAACGTATTCATCAACACTTACTGTGCTTATAAAAAATCCTAGCTGTATGATACAAACAGGTTTGAAGAAATAAAACGATATCAAAAAGACTCGGAAAACAAATTCTGGGCTCACTCAAAAATAAGAAGACTAAAGAAATTGTCTTTAGTCCATACTGCTGATAAAGTAAATAAATTTGACTTCTTAACCATAAGGACAACTCATACAGAGGTAAGTAACCTCAATAATAAAAGTACTCAAAAAAAAAGGCGGGTAATAAAGCGAGTATTCCATTCATATACAAGTGAGCTGCCCATATGTTTTCACCTATCATTGCAACTCTGTTCAATAAATCTCTCTAAATCCGTCCCTTCCATACTATAGCAAACCTTGAGCGAGTTGTCTCAGTCCATAATACTAAAGACCCACCTGATATAAACAACTACATTTTTTATTGAAAATCTTGGAAAAGTTAATATACAAGCGAATCTATGCATTTCACTAACAATATTCTTAACCCTTTCCAATTTGACCAGGAAAACTACTAATGATGCTGTCCTAGAGATGCTAGACTATTCCAGTGAGCCTCTTTATAGATCTGAGAAAAGTTTTCGATATTGTAGACCACAATATCTTGCTGCTGATATTTGAACATTATGGAATCAGAGGTCATGCTCCAACCTTCATAAAGTTTTGCCTTACAAACAGTCGACAACATGTGGCTGTTAATGACGATACCTCAACTACCTAAACTATCTACATAGGGGTACCACAGGGTAGCGTCAATGGCTCGCTAATATTTCTCATCTGTATAAATGACCTACGAAATGTTTCCCAGGAACTCGACCAGTCCTGTTGGCAGATGACATAACATTCGGTACAGCTGATTCATTAGTCCTCATCTATACAGTCAATAACGAGCTCCTGAGGATTTCTACCAGGATGACCACCATCAAACTTATTCTAAACATTACTAAACCTTTTACATGTTTGGGAATAAAGCGAGAAATACTCAGTTTAGCGTAGAAATAATTCTCACATGGTAAGGCAAGGCGAGAGAAAAATTCTTAGGCATACACCTTGATGAGATCCTGAAGTTCAACACTCGCATCCAGCATGTGCACAGCAAAATTTCTAAAATTTGGTCATTCTATCAAGAATAGGCCGTGTTTCTCAAACATTACTCTGTACTACTCAATAACCTATCATTACCTCACTTATGTTATTTGTGTCTGGGGATCCACAACAACAAACAACCTACAACCTATTGTGACCCAGCAGAAATCAGTTGTTAGAGTAAATAACGCAATCAGTGTAAACACAACATCCACCCACCACTATTCAAAAGTCTTTTCTTAATCACCTTATAAAACATTTACACTCGTTGCTGTGCATTATATATATATATATATATATATATATATATATATATATATATATATATATATATATATATATATATATATATATATATATGTATGTATTGTGCGTGTATATATAGTGTCGTGCCGAATATGTAAAACTGGTCAATTAGCAAGAACTCATTTAAAATTAAGTCCTTTCTAAAATTTTCTCTTATACGTTTAAAAATATATTTTTTTCATTAATGTTAATGTAAAAATTTTTAATTTTGCTTCAAAAGTATCTTAGAAAACTTACCTAACCTTATTATAACAAGAACAATTTATTTTAGCCTAACCCAACTAAATATATTTTAGATTTGTTTACAATAATTTAATACTAAACAAACAAGGTGAAATATATTTTTTTGTTAGGTTCAGAATGATTTTTGCGAAATTATTGCATACACAAATTTTCGCTTGTCGCTGAACAGGTAAAACTGGTCAATTAACAAGAACTCGTTTAAAATAAAGTCCTTTATAAAAATTTCTCTTACACGTTTAAAGATATATTTTTTATTTTTTAACGTAAAAATTAATAATTTTGTACCAAAAGAACCTTAGAAAACTTGCCTAGTCTTATTATAACAAACGCAATTTAATTTAGCCTAATCCATCTAAATATACTTTAGATAAGTTTACAGTAATTTAATAATAAACACAATGAAATATATTTTTTTCGGTAGGTTCAGAATGATTTTTGCGAAATTATTGCATACACACATTTTCACTTGCCTTTTTCGGCAAGAAGAGCTTTGCTATTTAAGTAAAAATCACAAGTTTTACCTATTTGGCACGACACATAATGTAAGCCATTTAGTACGACAGATATAGAAGCCATTTAGCTTCGACCCTTCCTGGAGAACTGTAACAGAACACAGACACAGTGGAAGAAACAAGTAACTATCTAACAACTCCATGCGAATAAAGGACCCTAGACTTTGGAAATTCTTTCAAGATAATGCAAAAATTTCGTAGTCTGTCATCTGCTTCTCAAACACACAAAAAAATAATAGTTATAAAGCCGCCTTCCTCTGACCTTAATTCAGGATAGACTAAGTTAATACCAAGTGCATCAACATTATCTCTGATTATGTAATTTATATTAGTATTTATATTGTTATCACTATGACCAATATATTTTAAACTGTCATAACCACTGTAAAAAAAAATCTAAAATGTTTTAATCATAAAGTAAATTCTTAATGTCAGAGATAATAAATTTTAGCGTCCAGTTAACTAACTTAACTTATGTCTGTAGTTACAAGTTAATTATAAGGCGTCCCGAGATGCTCTGCTAGGTATAACCAGTTACTATGTATCAAGTGTGCTAGAAATGTCAACTATTTCTCTCAAATATATTATATAACTTGATAGAAATAAAGCTTTATTATTATTATTATTATTATTATTATTGTTGTTGTTGTTTTTAATTTTACTATTATTCCTAATATTATATGTTTCTCTCTGCAGGTACGTCAGATGTTGATGCTTTAGCAGCACTGCTGAGTGCCGCTAGACCCGCGTCTAGATCGATCAGCACCACCAGTGGTAGAGGCTGGATCTTCCATCCGTGTGGATCATTCAGCACCACCAGTGGTGGCGGCCTCGGTCCTCCGTCCTCTAATCGCGGGCCCGGTTTACTTCCCTCACATTTTTAATAGTTCATATCACGTTTTTTAACAATTAAGTACAAATTTTTGCTAGTCAAGAATTTTTTAGTATCTAACAATATTCTTTTTAACAGTGACGATCGTGTGTTTAGATGCTGGCAAGTTTGGTATATAATTTAGTGGGTTTTATTGATTTAGTTATAAAAGAAATAACTAATAAATCCATCATGCTGATAGCAGAATTAAAGTTCTGAATGGAAACCAATTAAAAATGCGTAATTTCACAGTTATTTATGGGGTAATTTTAATTTAATAAATGAAATAAATGTTCAGTGGCATGGATGTAATTGTTGTCCATTGGACAAAAGTTTAATAGTTGGTTCGGTTGATGTTACCAGAAAGCACAGATCATCCTCTATATTCATCCTAGTTCTGTGTTTTGATGTAGTGGGTCAAGAGAAGTTTCTCTGGCAGAGATCTGTTGCTATAAAACCAGTAAACTGTATCATGACTTGTGTGGCAATTTTGGTATATATTATTTTAACTTTTGAATTCTGAAGCTAGTAAGTTCATTGCGAAATTTTGTTCAAGTGACACGGATCAAAATATCTATATGATGGTCCCTCTCCTCTTGTGGTAATTCAGGCATAGTTATTGTTGCAAGAAAATTAATTTGAACCTCGTGTAATGTGGATGTTGGAGAAGGAAACTGTAGCGATCAAATTAGAAAGAAGTCTCATCAAAATGTTAAAATTTTCGGCGAGATTTGAAAATAATTCAAGATTTTTCATAGACAATCACTCCAGAGTTCGAGTTTCCGCTGAACTGCGTCCACTTAATTCTGAACTTTGAAAATAATTTCATTAATCTTATACATAGGAACATTTAACTCATTAAGACGTGCAAACACATCAGCCATGTATTCCACCTTACGTATCGAATATTTTGTTAATTTGTCTAAATATAAGATCACATTATTATTATTATAATCAAAAAGAAGCGCTAAGCCACAAGGACTATACAGTATAAGATCACAGCTCTTCTGGCACCTCCCACCCAACACTTCTCCATTAAAGCCAACGAATTTATATAAGAAATGTTTTATGCAAACTTCCAATAACTTCACTGAATGTACTAAATAGCCTGTAAATGATTGATCTGGCTTCGGTAAAATGGACATTGTTGACACCTCACTTATGGTTCAGTATGTAGAGCAGTATTGATGCGTGCCACAGCACCTGGTATTTTCTCGTACCATAGGTGAGTCTTCATTAGTACATATACTGGAACTTGAATGTCGGATATTTAATATTCTCTTAATAAATGGATCTATCAAATTTAATTTTCCTTCATCTGTGGTTCTGGTAGAATGAGTCTTGCAAATAAACATTTCTTCTTGGATAGAAGATTGAGTTTGTAGCCAACGATCCATATTTAGTGCGTAGCAATTATGTTTCCTTTTTACTTAGTGAGTGTTCGCCAACAACAGAAGGCTCATTCTTATAACAAGGCTTCTGTACTGTTTAATATAACTAGAGTAACAGGAATAATTATTATTTCATTATCCAAGACTAATAATACCTCAGTAAAACAGGGTAAACTTAACTGAACCTAAGTTAAAAAACAGAAACTCAGCAGATCAGTGAGACCAGTGTTTACAACGTGGACGCGTGTTTCTGCTGGACCGGTAAGAGTTCCCAGTTGGTATTGTTTTAAAATACTTTTTCTCTTAAGTCTCTCATGACATACCTTATGGAACTCCATCAAGTTATCACAAAACCAAATGGTTAAAACTATGACCATAATTTTTAAAGAGGTGGGCCGGTAAGCTAGCGGAAGGCCTCTGTCAGATGAGCAGAAACTCCAGCGGCAGGTCATCATCTAACTATGACCCGCGTCAGGAAACACTTTTCCTGTTTCCTGACGAACCTTACCTAACCTAACCACAAAAACGTAGGGTTCCGCGGAATGCGGAATATGGTTATATGGTTAATGAAACCAAGTGTTGTTGTCTTTTGACACAAGGTAGGAACGAACGATAGCTATGTTTCCCTTGTTACTTGTTAGGCAGAAAAGGTAGCTGTGTCTCCTGTGCTACATGGCTGGGAGGAAAGCTAGCTTTGTTTTCCCTGTCATATTCCATCACACAGGACGGGTTACGTCCCTCAGGTAATGAAATCTGTCGATCAGAGCCGGGAGAGTTGAGAAGGGCGGTGAGGGGTATCGTCAAGTTTTCCAATGTGGGATCAGTAGTTACTGCAGCTTCAGCAAAGTTGCTAAGGTGGGAACAGAGTGTATAGTAGTATTTGTTATATTCACTGAGCACATTAACCGACAGATAAAAGCAACTAACAATCACTCGGCACAAATAAATATCAAGAAAAATGTAACCTACATCATATAAAAAAAAAATTAAATTGTCAAAAATCTCTCCTAAAAGCTCTACAGGCATCTCGGTTACTATAAAAACCATGACGAAGACAGAAGAGTATAATCAGAGACAAACCTTTCTATATGGTCCACAGTCAGTCACGTTACAAACTACACTTGAGGGGGGATAGAAGCACCTGGGAACAGGTGGCTATGAGTGACGTGTGTGTGTGTGTGCCCTCGATCCTCAGTTGACAGACTCGTCTCAATGTGACAATGTTGAAGCAGGAGAACCAAGCACCAGAGTCTTGCCGTACCCTGCATAACTTGTTCCCAGTCTCTAGTGCCAACCAGGCCTACCACTGCTGGGCAAGCCACTTCCCAATGACACATCTGTGATTATTGCCTATGAAGTTGCGCTGTGGTAAAGGATTATCGGAGAGTCGACTTTTTATGGTAGATTTTTCCTTGGCATCCGCCCGTTCATTTTGGGGGCACCAAAATGGCCCGGGCACCGACATGGCCCAGACAGCAACATGGCTCAGGCAACAGCATGATCTGGGCAGTAATATTGTCCGGGCACCAACATAATTCCACATTCTTGTACTACGTGTAGAGACATGCCAACCACTCCTGGATCTGGACCAGAGAGTAAACAGAAGAATACTGAGCCAGGGTTAACAGAGGCATACTAAGCCAGGGTGAACAGAAGCATGCTGAGCCAGGGTAAACAGAAGTATACTGAGCCAGGGTTAACAGAAGCATACTAAGCCAGGGTGAACAGAAGCATGCTGAGCCAGGGTAAACAGAAGCATGCTGAGCCAGGGTAAACAGAAGCATACTGAGCCAGGGTAAACAGAAGCATACTAAGCCAGGGTGAACGAGAAGCATACTAAGCCAGGGTGAACAGAAGCATACTGAGCCAGGGTAAACAGAAGCATACTGAGCCAGGGTAAACAGAAGCATACTGAGCCAGGGTAAACAGAAGCATACTGAGCCAGGGTAAACAGAAGCATACTGAGCCAGGGTAAACAGAAGCATACTGAGCCAGGGTAAACAGAAGCATACTGAGCCAGGGTAAACAAGCATGCTGAGCCAGGGTAAACAGAAGCATACTAAGCCAGGGTGAACAGAAGCATACTGAGCCAGGGTAAACAGAAGCATACTGAGCCAGGGTAAACAGAAGCATACTAAGCCAGGGTGAACATAAGCATACTGAGCCAGGGTAAACAGAAGCATACTAAGCCAGGGTGAACAGAAGCATACTGAGCCAGGGTAAACAGAAGCATACTAAGCCAGGGTAAACAGAAGCATACTAAGCCAGGGTGAACATAAGCATACTGAGCCAGGGTAAACAGAAGCATACTGAGCCAGGGTAAACAGAAGCATACTAATCCAGGGTAAACAGAAGCATACTGAGCCAGGGTAAACAGAAGCATACTGAGCCAGGGTAAACAGAAGCATACTGAGCCAGGGTAAACAGAAGCATACTGAGCCAGGGTGAACAGAAGCATACTGAGCCAGGGTAAACAGAAGCATACTGAGCCAGGGTAAACAGAAGCATACTGAGCCAGGGTAAACAGAAGCATACTGAGCCAGGGTAAACAGAAGCATACTGAGCCAGGGTAAACAGAAGCATACTGAGCCAGGGTAAACAGAAGTATACTGAGCCAGGGTAAACAGAAGCATACTGAGCCAGGGTAAACAGAAGCATACTGAGCCAGGGTAAACAGAAGCATACTAAGCCAGAGTGAGAAGCATACTGAGCCTGGGTAAACAGAACACACTAAGAGTACACAATGCACAGAGAACTCACTAAGCCAGCTTCAGGACAAGAACAACGAGGATTGCATTGAACCCTGCAGTGAACACGGAAGACTCTCCTGGATACTGTGCAAGATATAATTCTTCACCGACAATTACTGTCAAGCACATTCCACGGACTCCCCCATGCACATTCCACGGACTCCCCCATGCACATTCTACGGACTCCCCTGTTACAAAAAACGCGATTCTAAAAGCTTAGAGATCTCCAGTGAATACTAGAAAGGACTGCCCTTCGAGCATCCAGCCTGTTACTGGGTTTTCGTAACAAGTAGTCAGTATCCTTGTCCAATTATCCATTAGAATTCAGTATGATTCAATAGTGCTTCAGGATTACAACTGGTAGGCTACTAACTAGAGAAATTAAAATTTAATAACTTATTAAGTCTAGAGGTATATTATCAAATTAAATTAAATTAATCACAGTAATCAAAATAATATCACTTCTCTCGAGTACAATATTGCGCTGAAAGCACATATCACATTTATAATTCTTAAGTACCGTCTGGTACATTAACATTTAATAAGATATTACAAATATGTACAAGTAATTTTGTATGTATGTGTGTAAGTGCTCTAAATAGTTCGCTTTGTCTCAAGACTCGACTAGACTTAAACAAGTGACTGACAAAGTCCTCAAATAAACTAACTTCTTGACCAACTGGCAATCAGAACAGTCTGCTTGAACAACAAAAGAATGCTAAACCCAATAGCAATATAACAAGCAACTGCGACACAATCAGGAACAAGGAGATAATATAACGACACTAAGTAGGGACCATCAGCAGATCCTCCACAAGTCACCAAACTCCCATACTACTGAATCTAAGTTCAGCATAAGAAAATCCCCGACTGTGACAATACACAGACACCAGTACAAGTTAGGTCAGAAGCTACAGCTCAGGACCTGAGTTGCTCAGAGTGTCTATGTGACGCACAACCTCAGTACAACGTCGAAAATCACTAAGTCTATACAATGTTCTGTGAACAGAGTTCTACAGAACTAACAAGAATAATGAGACAGACAATCTGTCCGACCACCAAGAGAGTCTAGACCAGACTGAATACTTCAGGCGAGGTGAGGACACCCTCCCCTCGATCACGTGATAGCTCCGTGGACAGCTGCAGCTCAGAAACAGAAGCCGGCAGAGTAACAAGCAAAGAGCGATTATTACAGTAGTTAGACAATCAAGACTTGAACTGAGCACATAACTAACAACATAACTAAGTCAAATAATATAAAGCAATACATTTACGATTTAGCTATTATCGCAAATATAAGCAATATAAAATTATATGAAAAGGTAAAATACATTATATTCATAATCATAATACACATTATATATATTGCAACCCATTCAGGGGTTGCAACATCCCCCATGCACGTTCCAGGGACTCCCCATGCATGTTCCAGGGACTTCCCCATGCAGGTTCCAGGGACTCCCCCATGCATGTTCCAGGGACTCCCCATGCATGTTCCAGGGACTTCCCCATGCATGTTCCAGGGACTCCCCCCATGCATGTTCCAGGGACTTCCCCATGCAGGTTCCAGGGACTCCCCATGCATGTTCCAGGGACTTCCCCATGCATGTTCCAGGGACTCCCCATGCATGTTCCAGGGACTTCCCCATGCATGTTCCAGGGACTCCCCCATGCATGTTCCAGGGACTCCCCCCATGCATGTTCCAGGGACTCCCCCCATGCATGTTCCAGGGACTTCCCCATGCAGGTTCCACGGCCTCCCCCATGCACGTTCCACGGACTCTCCAAGCACGATCCACGGACACACTAGGCACTTTTCACGGACTCTCCAAGCACGTTCCACGGACTCCCCCATGCACGTTCCACGGACTCCCCCAAGCACATTCCACGGACTCCCCCATGCACGTTCCACGCATTCCCCCAAACACGATCCACGGACTCTTCAAGCACGTTCCACTGACTCCCCCATGCACATTCCACGGACTCCCCCATGCACGTTCCACAGACTCTCCATGCACGTTCCACGGCCTCCCCATGCAAGTTCCACGGCCTCCCCATGTACGTTCCACGGACTCCCCCAAGCACGTTCCACGGACTCCCCCATGCATGTTCCAGGGACTCCCCCATGCACGTTCCACGACATCCCCCATGCAGGTTCCACGGCCTCCCCCATGCACGTTCCACGGACTACCCCGTGCGCGTTCCACGGACTCCCCCATGCATGTTCCAGGGACTCCCCCATGCACGTTCCACGGCCTCCCCCATGCACGTTCCACGCATTCCCCCAAACACGATCCACGGACTCTCCAAGCACGTTCCACGGACTCCCCCAAGCTCGGTCTATGGACTCCCCCAAGCACGTTCCACGAACTCCCCGCAAGCACGTTCTACGGACTCCCCCAAGCTCGTTCTACGGACTCCCCCAAGCTCGTTCTACGGACTCCCCCAAGCACGTTCCACGAACTCCCCCCAAGCACGTTCCACGGACTCCCCCAAGCACGTTCCACGGACTCCCCCATGCACGTTCCACGGACTCCCCCAAGCACATTCCACGGACTCCCCCATGCACGTTCCACGCATTCCCCCAAACACGATCCACGGACTCTTCAAGCACGTTCCACTGACTCCCCCATGCACATTCCACGGACTCCCCCATGCACGTTCCACAGACTCTCCATGCACGTTCCACGGCCTCCCCATGCAAGTTCCACGGCCTCCCCATGTACGTTCCACGGACTCCCCCAAGCACGTTCCACGGACTCCCCCATGCATGTTCCAGGGACTCCCCCATGCACGTTCCACGACATCCCCCATGCAGGTTCCACGGCCTCCCCCATGCACGTTCCACGGACTACCCCGTGCGCGTTCCACGGACTCCCCCATGCACGTTCCACGGACTCCCCCATGCACATTCCACGGACTCCCCCATGCACGTTCCACGCATTCCCCCAAACACGATCCACGGACTCTCCAAGCACGTTCCACGGACTCCCCCAAGCTCGTTCTATGGACTCCCCCAAGCACGTTCCACGAACTCCCCGCAAGCACGTTCTACGGACTCCCCCAAGCTCGTTCTACGGACTCCCCCAAGCACGTTCCACGAACTCCCCCCAAGCACGTTCCACGGACTCCCCCAAGCACGTTCCACGAACTCCCCCAAGCACCTTCCACGAACTCCCCCAAGCACGTTCCACGAACTCCCCCAAGCACGTTCCACGGACTCCCCCAAGCACGTTCCACAGACTCCCCCAAGCACGTTCCACGGAGTCCCCCAAGCACGTTCCACGGACTCCCACCACGCACGTTCCACGCATTCCCCCAAGCACGATCCACGGACTCCCCCAAGCACGTTCCACGGACTCCCCCAAGCACGTTCCACGGACTCCCCAAGACGGTCCACGCCTTCCCCTCCCCTCTCTATCACGTAAAACATTCTTTCATTATTTTTAAGTAAATAACAAATATAATAATAAATGGGGAGAAATTAGAATTGGAGCACGTCACAAGCGGTGTTCCTCAGGGGTTAGTGTTGGGCCCCTTGTTGTTCACAATTTACATAAACGACATAGATGAGGGAATAAATAGTGACATAAGCAAATTTGCTGATGACACCAAAATAGGCCGTCCAGTTCGTTCTATTGAGTACATTAGAGCACTCCAGGATGATTTGAATAGACTGATGCAATGGTCGGAGATATGACAGATGCAGTTTAATATAGACAAATGCAAAGTTCTAAATGTTGGACAGGAAAATAACCATGCCACATATAAACTAAATAATGTAGGTCTTAATATTACGGATTGCGAAAAGGACTTAGGAGTTCTGGTTAGCAGTAATCTAAAATTAAGACAACAGTGCGTTAGTGTTCGCAATAAAGCTAACAGAATCCTTGGCTTTATATCTAGAAGTATAAATAATAAAAGTCCTCAGGGTGTTCTTCAACTCGATATATCCTTGGTTAGGCCTCATTTAGACAATGCTGCTCAGTTCTGGTCACTGTATTACAGAATGGATATAAATGCTCTGGAAAACGTATAGAGGAGGATGACAAAGATCCCATGTATCAGAAATCTTCCCTATGAGGATAGACTGAGGGCCCTGAATCTGCACTCTCTCCGAAGGCGTAGAATTAGGGGGAGATATGATTGAGGTGTATAAATGGAAAAGAATAAATAAAGGGGATGTAAATAGGGTGCTGAAAATTTCCATCCAAGACAGGACTTGCAGCAATGGTTTCATGTTGGAAAAATTCAGATTCAGGAAGGATATAGGAAAGCACTGGTTTGGTAATAGAGTTGTGGATGAGTGGAACAAACTCCCGAGTACAGTTATTGAGGCTAAAACGTTGTGTAGTTTTAAAAATAGGTTAGATAAATACACGAGTGGGTGTGGGTGGGTGTGAGTTGAACCTGACTAGCTTGTGCTACTAGGTCTGGTGCCGTGCTCCTTCCTTAAGTGGAAGTGACCTGACTAGGTGGTCATTGTAATAAAGTTGGTAGAATTACCGACAATATGTAAAGTAAAAGGACACAAGTGCAACTAATGTGACATTTATTGTGGCAACGTTTCGCTCTCCAGGAGCTTTATCAAGCCATTACCATGGCTTGATAAAGCTCCTGGAGAGCGAAACGTTGCCACAATAAATGTCACATTAGTTGCATAGGTGGTCATTGTTCTAATCCGGGGGGTGACATGAACCTGCTTCGCATGGGTCAGTAGACCTGCTGCAGTGCTCCTTCTTTCTTATGTTCTTACGTTCTTATGTTCTTATGAAAATAATAATGATAAATACTCTCAGAAAAATTTCATTCGCGGAAAGAGTTAATAAGTCCGCTTTATTTCATACACTGAGAAAACGGGGAGAGAGAGGCGAGGAGAGAGGCGAGGAGAGAGGAGAGGTGAGGAGAAAGAGGAGAGAAAGGAGAGAGAGAGAGAGAGAGAGAGAGAGAGAGAGAGAGAGAGAGAGAGAGAGAGAGAGGCGAGGAGAGAGTGGAAACAGAGGCGAGGAGAGAGGCGAGGAGAGAGGCGAGAGAGAGGCGAGAGTGGAGAGAGAGAGAGAGAGGAGAGAGGGAGGGAGAGAGAATGGAGAGAGGAGAGATAGAGAGAAGCGGGGAGAGAGAGAGAGAGAGAGGAGAGGAGAGAGGAAGAGAGGAGAATAAAGAGGAGCTTGGAAAGTTGAGAGAAGGGGACGGGAGAGAGGAGAGGAAATGCTACAGAAGACAGGAGAATAAAACCGAGTAGATGGTGTGAATACGAGAAGATGAAGTATTCAGAAGTATACACTGGAGGAACACACACTGTCTGGGTAGAACTTGTGATGGGACACGAGAAACGGACACTGGACACTCATCAGAGTACAAAACAAATTCTGGCCACAAAATAGAGCGAAACACCAACGTCAAAGACCTGGGAGTGATCATGTCGGAGGATTTCACCTTCAAGGACCATAACATTGTATCAATCGCATCTGCTAGAAAAATGACAGGATGGATAATGAGAACCTTCAAAACTAGGGATGCCAAGCCCATGATGACACTCTTCAGGTCACTTGTTCCATCTAGGCTGGAATATTGCTGCACACTAACAGCACCTTTCAAGGCAGGTGAAATTGCTGACCTAGAAAATGTACAGAGAACCTTCACTGCGCGCATAACGGAGATAAAACACCTCAATTACTGGGAGCGCTTGAGGTTCCTGAACCTGTACTCCCTGGAACGCAGGCGGGAGAGATACATGATTATATACACCTGGAAAATCCTAGAGGGACTAGTAACGAACTTGCTCACGAAAATCACTCACTACGAAAGCAAAAGACTTGGCAGACGATGCAACATCCCCCCAATGAAAAGCAGGGGTGTCACTAGCACGTTAAGAGACCATACAATAAGTGTCAGGGGCCCGAGACTGTTCAACTGCCTCCCAGCATACATAAGGGGGATTACCAACAGACCCCTGGCAGTCTTCAAGCTGGCACTGGACAAGCACCTAAAGTCGGTTCCTGACCAGCCGGGCTGTGGCTCGTACGTTGGTTTGCTTGCAGCCGGCAGTAACAGCCTGGTTGATCAGGCTCTGATCCACCAGGAGGCCTGGTCACAGACCGGGCCGCGGGGGCGTTGACCCCCGGAACTCTCTCCAGGTAAACTCCAGGTGTCCAGTACTACCAACAAACACCACAAGTTGAGAGATCAGTTCCACCAAGACAATATAGACACTTCTCTACCTCGCCTACAGAGATGCCACTGGGAGTGGACGGCAGAGGAAGGCAGCGGACGACAGCTGAATGACAGCCACCTGGAGCGACCAGATAACAGCTCGTCCCCACACCGTGCCAGACTCCTAGATGGAACTAGACAGTGCGGTCAGTCTAGACACAGCAGATACACAGCCTAGCAGTGCCAGCAGTCACCATCAGGCGAGTCTGGTGGAACACTTGAATATTCTCCACAAGTGGACCAACTACACAGCAACGTCGTTCAGTTATATTGGCAAATCATAAATAAGTTCAAAGCATCACGACACACACGAACAAATGTGACAACAATGAAGGTCAAGCGACCTTATTAAGGTGGCTGACACCCGAGTGTTGGCGAACCGCTGACCTAGGTGACCGAGTCACAGACAACTTACATATAGGAGAATGAAACTTAAGACGTTTCAGTCCGGCTTGGGTCATTAACTAGTCTACCAAAGGGGATCGAAACGTCGTCATAACTTAAAATTTCTTATGTGCGGGTTATTTGTGTGTTGTTCCAGTCACTCTGAGTGAGTCACCTGCAGCCACACACAGCAACCTACCATCATATTAATGAAGCATGGAATGGCATTGCATCACACTAACGCAACGAATATTACAATAAATTCTGCAATAATTGTATGGTAACAATTTAATGACAACAGGTGACATCTTCCTGTGTACAAAATATTATAATCTCAACAATAATAATTGTAATACTAAATAAGTAAGAATAATGATTATTGTTCCGAACGAAATATTTGTTATTGTATACTGAGATGAATGAACATCAAAATGGTATACAATACCGACAGGTTGTTAGGTAAGACACATATGCAACAGTTAGACAACTTTATTCCGAAACGTTTCGCCTACACAGTAGGCTTCTTCAGTCGAATACAGAAAGTAGGCAGGAACAGTAGAGATGTGAAGACGATGTAATCAGTCCATCACCCTTGTAGTCGTAGAATTTGAGGTTGTCAGTCCCTCGGCCTGGAGAAGTTCAGTTCCATAGTCAAGAACAACCTCAAATTCTACGACTACAAGGGTGATGGACTGATTACATCGTCTTCACATCTCTACTGTTCATGCCTACTTTCTGTATTCGACTGAAGAAGCCTACTGTGTAGGCGAAACGTTTCGGAATAAAGTTGTCTAACTGTTGCATATGTGTCTTACACTGAGATGAATATTGTATTGTATCACAGTGAGTGAATTAGTGTTGTATTGTGTTGCATCACAAACCATACCACGGGCGGGGATAGAACCCGCGATCAGAGAGTCTCAAAACTCCAGACCGTCGCGTTAGCCACTGGACCAGCTAGCCACAATAAGATTCATCCAATTAGGTATATTTCTACACCATAGGAAGGTTAGCACAGGCACCACTGTGACCACAAATGCAAGTTTTTACAGACGAATCTCCAGCTAGCGTGGCCGCGACGAACTCTAGCTCAAGTCCCTTCACTGCCGTCAACATGACTCACGAAATGGTAATGACACTATTACAAGCAAACCATACCACGACCGTGGCTAACGCGACGGTCTGGAGTTGTGAGCCTCTCTGATCGCGGGTTCTATCCCCGCCCGTGGTATGGTTTGTTTGCAATCGTGTCATTACGATTTCGTGAGTTATGTTGCATCACAGTGAGTGCATTAGTGTTGTGTTGAATCACAGCGTATTAGTGTTGTGTTGTATCACAGTGAGTGTATTAGCGTTGTATTGTGTTGTATCACAGTGAGTGTATTAGTGTTGTGTTGTATCACAGCATATTAGTGTTGTGTTGCATCACAGTGAGTGTATTAGCGTTGTGTTGAATCACAGTGTATTAGTGTTGTATTGTGTTATATCACAGTGAGTGTATTAGTGTTGTGTTGTATCACAGTGAGTGTATTTGTGTTGTATTGTGTTGTATCATAGTGAGTATATTAATGAGGGGGGGGATTGCGTTAGAGAGTTAGTGTATTAGTGATGGAAGGAGTGTATTAGTGATGGAAGGAGTGTATTAGTGATGGAAGGAGTGTATTAGTGATGGAAGGAGTGTATTAGTGATGGAAGGAGTTTATTAGTGATGGAAGGAGTGTATTAGTGATGGAAGGAGTTTATTAGTGATGGAAGGATTGTATTAGTGATGGAAGGAATGTATTAGTGATGGAAGGAGTGTATTAGTGATGGAAGGAGTGTATTAGTGATGGAAGGAATGTATTAGTGATGGAAGGAATGTATTAGTGATGGAAGGAATGTATTAGTGATGGAAGGAGTGTATTAGTGATGGAAGGAGTGTATTAGTGATGGAAGGAGTGTATTAGTGATGGAAGGAGTTTATTAGTGATGGAAGGATTGTATTAGTGATGGAAGGAGTGTATTAGTGAGGGAAGGATTATATTATCAGGGTGGAAGGAAAGATAGAGAGTATTAAAGAGGGAATGTCTATAAGGAAGGAAGGAAGGAAGGAAAGAAGGAAGGAAGGGTATTAGTAAGGTAGAGACGGGAGAAGCAGAGGGGAGAATATTAGTAAATATGGCATAGATTGAGGGGGTAAGAGAGAGTGAATTAGAAGATGAGAGAGAGAAAAAAAAAACTGCATGACAGAAGAAAGCTTTTGCTGCATCCAGATGTATAGTGTCAGGAGCCTGAAATACATCCAGTGACATAGGTGCCAGGCACACATCCAGTGACACAGGTGCCAGAAATGATCCTGGGACCTCAACAGGGGGGTTTAGAAGTGCCTCAGGGACTCCAATCCGAATAATCACCACTTCTCTACTGGTCTGTGTTGTAAAGTTGCTGCTAGGTTAATCCATCAAAGAGAATCACTTAATGAGCTCATACAATCATTAGATTGGCTTCGATTTATCGTAGATAAGCAGAACAGGACTACATCAAGTGATACAGGTTGCTCTGCTGACGCTGGCACGATTGACAAGGCCTGGAATTCTCACACTGAGACAAACCCAGCTACAGGTAACGGGTGGAAATTTGTCAGCACTAGAGCTCCATAGACAGGTAAAGCTCAGAACACCACACCTGAAAATTCTAATACTACAACTTTGCTTACCACAGAGGAAACAGAGGAACGAAGCAAGCCTTAAGTCTGTCATCTTCCCTACTACACCTGACAATACACCTGCCAGTAGTGCTCCACCTGACAATATACCTGTCAGCAGTGCTCCACCTGACAATACATCTGCCAGCAGTGCTCCACCTGACAATACGCTTGCCAGCAGTGCTCCACCTGACAAAGCACCTGAGAGCAGTGCTCCACCTGACAATACACCTGTCAGCAGTGCTCCACCTGACAATACACCTGTCAGCAGTGCTCCACCTGACAATACACCTGCCAGCAGTGCTCCACCTGACAATACACCTGTCAGCAGCGCTCCACCTGACAATACACCTGCCAGCAGTGCTCCACCACCTAACATTACAGCTGGTAGGAGTGCTCCATCTGCCGATACCGAGGCAGGTTTTCTCCAAGAGATTGGTGCAGCTAATAATCAGGTGAGCGACGCTGTACCTGAAGAAGTCCAGGGCCACAGCACGAACAACTGTGCTCCCGCTGTCACCAGAGGTGGCCACAGCACGAACAACAGTGCTCCCGCTGTCACCAGAGGTGGCCACAGCACGAACAACAGTGCTCCCGCTGTCACCAGAGGTAGCCACAGCACGAACAACAGTGCTCCCGCTGTCACCAGAGGTGGCCACAGCACGAACAACAGTGCTCCCGCAGTCACCAGAGGTAGCCACAGCACGAACAACAGTGCTCCCGCTGTCACCAGAGGTAGCCACAGCACGAACAACAGTGCTACCGCTGTCACCAGAGGTAGCCACAGCACGAACAACAGTGCTACCGCTGTCACCAGAGGTGGCCACAGCACGAACAACTGTGCTCCCGCTGTCACCAGAGGTAGCCACAGCACGAACAACAGTGCTACCGCTGTCACCAGAGGTGGCCACAGCACGAGCAACAGTGCTCCCGCTGTCACCAGAGGTAGCCACAGCACGAACAACAGTGCTCCCGCTGTCACCAGAGGTAGCCACAGCACGAACAACAGTGCTCCCGCTGTCACCAGAGGTAGCCACAGCACGAGCAACAGTGCTCCCGCTGTCACCAGAGGCGACACTCCATTAACAACTGCCTGCGAGATACCAGGATTGTTGAAAATGGTAAAAAAAATACCGACAAGTTGATGAGTTGGACACATGTGCAGCAGTTGGGTATCTTTACTGTTGCAACGTTTGCCTACACAGTAGATTTCTTCAGTCAAATACAGATGCAGCAGGTGTAGTAGTGAAATGAAGATGATGTATTCAGTCCATCAAGCTTCATCTTCATTTCTCTACTACCAGTTATCTACTGCCCAAATTTTGGTGACACAAGGAAAAGATGCCGCACCATTAGTCTTAGAGTGGCTTGTACTGAGGACAGAAGAAGCCTGCTGTGTAGGCGAAACGTTTCACTCGATATACTACCTGCAATTACTGCCGTAAGAGGGAACATCCAAGAGAACTGTTGTCGTAAAAAATAGTAACTTGACAGACAGGATCACCAGTTTGATAGAAATTTATTCTCGGAAAAAATCAGCAGGATCTCAGAACTGGTGAACATATATATCATCCACCCAGCTACTCCTATCTTGGTTCAGCAGGTGGTTTTGTGCTTTTAACAAGACCACAGAGCTTCCTCCCACTGCCTCGGTGTCCTACCTGTCAACTCAAGCTGAGCACAGTCATGCGGAGCCAGTCTATCAGCATCCTGTCGGCCAACATTAGAGGCTTCATCACCAATGTTGGTGAGCTCACGCACAATTTCGTGAACGTTTAACGTCCCGACATGATCGCCGTTGTTTGGAAATATTTGGACGACAGGACTCTGGAAAATTCAGCTAGAATTGTTGGCTACACCTCACTGATGTGAGGTGTAGCCAGCAATTCCCATCCCTACTCACCTGGAAATTGTTCTTCAAGCAGTACATAAACACTAGTGCCTCTGTACTAGCGTGTGTAATGCACAGATCTCAGTCGCAGCAAGCAGACCCCATCAACGTCCTGATGGAAAATGTGGACTCCATTCTGTTTCAGCATAAATGTCAAATTATAATTGTAGGTGACCTCAACAAACATCTTATACAGAGGGATTTTTATGAATTTCTTGCAATGTTTGAAATGAGAAACTTTGTTGATTTCCTTACTCGCATCTCTGGCTCTTCCCTCGACCCAGTAGTGAGTGATCTATCTGAAGGCATAGTTACTTGTCAACCCCTTGATTATGTTGGATCATCTGACCACAAGGCTATTTTTACGACACTAAAGATTCCAACAAAACAAGGTGAAGAATCTACACGTACAACCTGGCTGTGGGAAAGAAGAAACTGGCCAGCGCTTTGCTCTGAGCTCGCCCCCTCCGATTGGAATGCTTTTCTCCAAGATGATAACCAAGTGAATGCCTTCACTGAACACATCCTTAATCTTCAACAAAAAATACATCTCTCATCTCACCTTGGTTTGACTTTCGTTGTCGAGAGGCTGCTATTGTTAACTACAAGGCTTGGAGAAGGCATAAAAGGTATCCCACTATTTATAACAGGAACCTGCACAGGCAAGCCTGTTGGCAAATGGAAGAAGACCAAAAGCGGGCCGGGCCATCTCTAGATGGCAGGCTGACACAAAAAGAAAGCTGGCATCAGGCAGACTGAGCTCCAAAACCTGGTGGTCTTTGGTTAAGGACCGACAAGGATATCTGATGAAATTATTCCACATCTAAATCGGCATGATGGGACCACCTTTACTAACAGTCAGGAGAAAGCTAACTTATTTAACGAACACTGCTGGCAAGATGAAAGCTCCTGATCCAGCAAGGAAACCTCATTTGCTAGCTGCAAGAATTTTGTCAAAGTTGTCGGACATGACAAAAGGCAAGATGAAGTGTATCTCGTCCTTAAATTGTTGGACCACAAAAAGGCTGTGGTTCCAGCTAAGGTGAGACCAACATTGCTGAGTAGATGTGCAGACCAGCTTGCGTCACCTTTAACTCGCATCAGTCAGCGCTGCCTAACACACTGTAAATGGCCTTCTCTGCTGAAAGAGGCAACTGTAATCCCTGTTCTCAAAAAGAAAAGAGAAAGCGGAAATAAGTGACTACAGACTAGCGTCACTCCTGCCAATCACTGGCAAGATCCTTGAAACAAAAATCTTACGGCAGATGACAGCGTTGTTCGACTACCACTCACTTCTTTGTGAAAGTTAACATGGTTTTGTAAATAGTCACTTGGCTGCTGATCTGCTGTTAAACACAGGTGGCACCAGTCATTGGATGATTCAAAGATCAGCTGTGTAGTAGCACTAGACATTGTTGGTGATTTCGACCGAGTATGACAGTAAGGACTCTTGGCAAAACCGCAAGCACTTGGAGTAGCCGGCTCTGCACTAAGAGTAATTCTGAACTAGACAGAACTAACAAGATACTCAGTGGTTGCAACTGTTTCATAGGAAAGCATGCCTGGGCCATTCTTATGGAATTTTTACATCAGTGACCTTCTTCAGCTCATCCCAGAATCCCATACATATGCAAAGTACTGTACTCTGACATGTTTTTAGAAAAGATGAATGATGATCTCTAGGCACCATGATTATAATACTGGAGCAGTGGTAAAAATGAACGAGTAATGGAATCTGGGGTTGATCTGGCCATCCTTGGGGCGAAATTTGATTCCAAACTGATTATGAAGAACCTTGATTCTGTACGGAACAGAGAACAGAGCAACTCGACTTAACTTTCGCCTGGACCCGGCCTGCACAGATCTATCATTTCAGCAGAACTTTAACATCGGAGAGATGTGGGTAGTCTTATTCTTATGTACAAGGCCAATCTTGTCAAGGCTTTCTCTGCGGAGAGCGAGAAAGAGTTTCTGTCCAAGAAGACGGACAGGAAACGCTAACTACACTCTGGCTGTACCTTCTCAAGAACATGTTTTCATCTGAGTTTATTTACTTGTAGAATGAATCGAATCTGAATTATGTTTCTTCACATATTGCTCCAACTTAATCCAGTTACTTATATGCATGCTTCATAAAAATATAAAAACTTTTAAATGAGCTGAGGCAGGTAGCAGCTCTTAGCTTGTAAATAAAGGTTGGAACTCTTAATCTAACCCTGAAAAACCCTTGGATAAATAAAAATGAGAGAGAGAGAGAGAGAGAGAGAGTGAGTGAGTGAGTTTATTAAGGTGGCCTGGCAGGCAAAGCTCTCGCTTCACACGCTGAGGGTCCAGGTTCAATTCCCGGCAAGGGTGGAAACATTGGGCGTGTTTCCTTACACCTGTTGTCCATGTTCACCCATCAGTAAAATGGGTGTGGGTCGCATCCTGTGACAAAACTGATCTAATGTGCCCGAAGTGCTCTGCATAACAAGCGGTTTTCTACATAGTAATATGTCATTGATGTCAGATAGGCCTGTATACCTTGTATATATGTACTTGTAGTAAATAAAGATATTATTTATTAGAGAAGGCAACACTCTCCCAGTTGGCCTGCCAATATCCTGTCCTCACCCCCACACACCAACCACCCAAACATTTCCACCACACCTCACCACTTTCCTAAGAACTTCACCGTATTCTTGCAGAATTTCCTGTGTGATGACTTTACATCGAAAAACAGCAAGAATATCTTCGCCACCTGGCTATTGTCCCAGTGGCTACAGCAGTAGCCACTGGGACTACTACAAGTGTCAAGCCACTTCTTCAATGTAAGGAACCTACATATTCCAACTACTGCCACGCAGATTGCATTCCATAAGAAGAATTTTGTTGTGGCCTGGTAGAACATCTCAGGGGGCTGAAAGATATCCAAAAACCTGTGAGATATGTTGAAACGAGCTTGAAGCTACAAGAAGGTTCAGAGATGCATCAGGGTCTCCTCTGCAGCAATCAAGACTGCTTTTATGGGCTGTAGCTTAGTCCATCACAGGGAAGCACTTCATGAGCTCTTCAAACCATTAGATACCCTCCAAGATATTGCAGATGGCCAGTGCAGGCCTACTTCAAGTGATATAGGCTGCTTCAGCTGATGCTGGAAGTCTCACACTGAGGTCAACTCAGAAGTAAATAACTGATAGGACTCTGTCATCACTAAGGCCCCACAGAGAGACAGAGCTCAAAACATTACATTTGGAAATTCTAATACTCAGCCTTCTTCCTTACCCATCTTACCAAAGCTCTGGTCATAAGAACGAACGAACACAATTTTTTCTGACCACCACAGAGGGAAAAGATCATTTCCTCAGCAACGAAGCAAGCCTTGGATCTGTTAACTCACCTCCACCTGACATCACTTCTTTAACACCTGCCAGTACATCTGGCAACACGCACACTCATCACTGATTCAACACCTGTCAGCACACCTGCCAACACTATTCCAACATCCGGCAGCAGTGCTGCATCTACCAATATTGAGTCAGGATTTTCTCCATCAGAGATTGGTGCAGTTAATAATCAGGAGACCAACATTGCACCTGAACAAGTGCTGCACCAAAGTGCAAACAACAGGAACATATCTGATAGAACTGTACGAGAGCGTGGTAAAGGACGTGGAAGAGGCAGAGGAGGACATCTACAGCCGTCTCACCTTTCACCAACACAAGATACATAATCATCAGGCTCACCAGCTGCAGAACCTATGGATAAATCAACTGCTGAATCAGCAGCGAAACATAAGAGGTGCAACAAATAGGAGTCCACCCTCCCAGGCACCTAGGTTGTATGCTCTCGCTGTCACCGGAGGGGACACACCACCGACAACTGCCTGTGAGATACCAGGTGCAATTACTGCTACAAGAAGGGACATCAGGAAGACCAGTGTCAGAAGAAAAAGAAACTTGGCAGACAGGATCACCTGTTTAGATATCGGTTTTCGGAACAAATCAGCAGGATCTCTCAATTAAGAAACACACTCACGTCACCCACTCTGTCTTGTACAAGAACACTGACCTACATGCCAGCGGCTGCCCCGGTGTCGTACCTGTCTCAAGGGCAGGCGCCTTACACACCCACCAACTCGAGCTGAACACAGCATGAGGAGCCAGTCTACCAGCATCCTGTCGGCCAGCATTAGAGGATTCATTACCAAAGTTGGAGAGCTCACGCACAGTTTCGTGAACCCTCGACGTCCGACATGATAGCTGTTGCAAAAACATTTTTGGATGATAGGACTCCAGAATTTTTTTCAAGAAATGCTGTCTACACCTCATGGATGAGAAGAGACAGGCAAGGACAAGGAGGAGGTGTTGCTGTGTGCTTCTTTAAAAGTGTACATGCACAGCCCATTGATGTTGCCATCCCTTCTCACCTAGAAATGATGTCTTTCAAGCTATGCATAAACACTAGTACCTCTGTACTAGCATGTACATTGTACAGACCTCAGTGGCAACATGCAAACCCTATCAACTTCCTAATGGAAAATGTGGATTCCCTTCTGCTCCAACACATATGCAACGTATTATAATTGGTGACCTCAACTAACATCTTACACAGAGGTACTTTGAGGACCTACTTACATCTCTGGCTCCTCCCTGGGCCCAGAAGGTATAGTCACTTGTCAACCCCTGGGCCATGTTAGATCGTCTGAACCCAAAGCTGTTTTTACTACACTGAAGATCCCAACAGAACGAGGTGAGGAATCCACACGTACAACCTGGCTGTGGGAAAGAGGTAACTGACCAGCACTTTGCTCTGAACTCGCAGCCTCAGATTGGAATGCTCTTGTACAAGGTGATATTGACAACCAAGTGAAAGCCTTCACTGAACACATCCTTACTCTACAACAACAACACATCCCTCATCAGCAGTATGTGACGATACCTACAGATAAGCATTGGTTCGGCTTTCGTTGTAGAGAGGCTGCTACTGCTAAATACAAGGCTTGGCGAAGGTGTAAGAGACATCGCCCAGACATCAGGAACCTGCAACGGCAGGCCTGTAGGCATATAGGTGAAGTTCAAAAGTGGTCCAACTCTAAATGGGAGGCGGACACAAAAAGAAAGCTGGCATCAGGTAGGGTGGGCTCCTAAACCTGGTGGTCCCTGGTCAAGGACAGACAAGATTATCTGCCTGATGAACTTATTCCACCTCTAAATCGACAGGATGGGACCACCTCTATTAGTAGGAGAAAGCTGACCTCTTTGGTGAACACTTTGCTACCACGATGCAAGTTTCTTATCTAGCAAGGGACTCTCTTTGGCTAGCTGCGAGAACTGTGTCAAAACTGTCAGTGGTGACAATAAGGCAGGAGGAGGTGCATTTCCTTCTTAAATCGCTTGATCAAGAAAAGGCTGTGGGCCCAGACAAGTTAAGCCCAAGATTGCCGAGTAGATGCGCAGACCCAGCTAGCAGGACCTCTAATTCGCATCTTTCAGCACTGCCTAGTACAATGTAAATGGCCTTCTCTGTAGAAAGAGGCGTATGTAGTTCTTGTTCACAAAAAAGAAGAGCAGAGCAAAAATCAACAACTACAGAACACTGTAACTCCTGTCAATCCCTGGCAAGATCCTCGAGGCAATAATCTCACTGCAAGTGACAGTTTTTCGACTACCACTCACTTCTTTGTGACCGTCAACATGGCTTCAGATAAGGTTACTCTGCTGCTGATCTGTTGTTAAACTTCTCCACTGCGTGACACCAGCCACTGGATAAATTTAAAATCAGCTGTGTAGTAGCAGTGAACATTGCTGGTGCTTTCGACCGAGTATGGCACCAGGGCCTTATGGCAAAACTGCAAGCAATGGAAATTGCAGGCTCTACACTGTGTCTCCTCAGGGGGACAGAGCCAGCAGGATATCTTACTGAGGCAAATACTTCACAGGGAAGTGTGCTTGGGCTTCTGTCATGGAATGTCTACTTCAATGACCTTCATCTCGTCCCAGAATCCCATGCATAGGCAGACAACTGTACTCTGACATTTACTTATCAAGAGAGGAAGTGCCAGCTGCTCTAAGCTACATGAATCACCAGCTTAGAGATAAATTAGCCTGGGGTAAACGATGATGATGGTCTCTAGGCACCATGATGGTAACGCCGAATCAGTATTACCTATAAATGTGAGTGTGTTGGTACCCGGGGACGAAGTTGATATCCTTGGAGTGAAATTTGACTCCAAACTGACTTTGTAAATCTTGCAAACAAGGCGGCCAGGAAGCTTCCAACACTTCGACGTATCTCGCATCTGCTCGACAGTAAAGGTTGCCAGATTCTTTACGAGGTACAAATACGCTCGCACCATGAGAATGTTCCACTTTCTTGGATTGCCTGCCCCCCATCTCATGTACGACTGCTTGACAGAGTAGAGAACAGAGCAAGACGTCTCATTTCTCGCCTGAACCCAGCCTGGACAGATCTGCCGTTTCAGCAGAGCCTTCAACACAGGTGGGATGTGGGCGGTCTTACTGCATTGTTCAAGGCCAGCATTGTCAAAATACCACACTTGTCTCCACTCCAAGGACAGCGAGAAGTGAGCCTCTATACCACGCAGGAAGCAGCAACTTCATTCTGTCCGTACCTTCCTATACAATATCACTTCATCTGAGATCATTTATTCCCAGGATGACTCGAGTCTGCAACATGTTCGTACAGCACAATGATATCAACGATACAAAGTCTGTCGATCAAATGAAATTGCTAGCTCATAGATGGCTCCAACTTCATTCTGCTCCCTACTTGTATGTCTCATAACAAAGAGACTTTCAAATGAGTTGATGTAGATAACAGTTCTTAGCTTGTAAATAAAGTTAAGACTGCTTAACCTGACTCTGTAAAACCCTGTGTATAAAAAAGACAGAGAAAATGGGAGTAAGAACGGGGTGGGGAGTGAGAGTGAAAGAGAGAGAGAGAGACAGAGATAAGATAAGTTAAGATAAGATTTCGATCGGATTTTTAACCCCGGAGGGTTAGCCACCCAGGATAACCCAAGAAAGTCAGTGCGTCATCGAGGACTGTCTAACTTATTTCCATTGGGGTCCTTAATCTTGTCCCCCAGGATGCGACCCACACCAGTCGACTAGCACCCAGGTACCTATTTGCTGCTAGGTGAACAGGACAACAGGTGTAAGAAAACGTGTCGAAATGTTCCCACCCGCCGGGAATCGAACCGGGGCCCTCCGTGTGTGAAGCGGGAGCTTTAGCCACCAGGCCATAGAGAGAGAGAGAGAGAGAGAGAGAGAGAGAGAGAGAGAGAGAGAGAGAGAGAGAGAGAGAGAGAGAGAGAGAGAGAGAGAGAGAGAGTGGTTGATGTATCAGCACCAACAGGGAGCACTGAGTTAATAGCCTCATTACAAGTTTGCCACGACAATCACCCGGAAGAATGAGTAGTGGAGGTGGTTGGTGCTTTGTTGTTGTTTTGGGTTAAGACAGTGGTGGTTGAAGGGGAAGATTTATCTAGTGAAAGGGGTGAGAGAGGTAGTACTAGTGAGGGAGTAGAGAGGGTGGTAGTACTAGTGAGGGAGTAGAGAGGGTGGTAGTACCAGTGAGGGAGTAGAGAGGGTGGTAGTACCAGTGAGGGAGTAGAGAGGGTGGTAGTACCAGTGAGGGAGTAGAGAGGGTGGTAGTACCAGTGAGGGAGTAGAGAGGGTGGTAGTACCAGTGAGGGAGTAGAGAGGGTGGTAGAACTAGTGAGGGAGTAGAGAAGGTGGTAGTACTAGTGAGGGAGTAGAGAAAGTGGTAGTACTAGTGAGGGAGTAAAAGAGGGTGGTAGTACTAGTGAGGGAGTAGAGAAGGTGGCAGTACTAGTGAGGGAGTAAGAGAGGGAGGTAGTACTAGTGAGGGAGTAGAGAGGGTGGTAGTACTAGTGAGGGAGAAGAGAAGGTGGTAGTACCAGTGAGGGAGTAGAGAGGGTGGTAGAACTAGTGAGGGAGTAGAGAAGGTGGTAGTACTAGTGAGGGAGTAGAGAAGGTGGTAGTACCAGTGAGGGAGTAGAGAGGGTGGTAGAACTAGTGAGGGAGTAGAGAAGGTGGTAGTACTAGTAAGGGAGTAAGAGAGGGTGGTAGTACTAGTGAGGGAGTAGAGAAGGTGGTAGTACTAGTGAGGGAGTAAGAGAGGGTGGTAGTACTAGTGAGTGAGTAGAGAGGGTGGTAGTACTAGTGAGGGAGAAGAGAAGGTGGTAGTACCAGTGAGGAAGTAGAGAGGGTGGTAGTACTAGTGAGGGAGTAGAGAAGGTGGTAGTACTAGTGAGGGAGTAGAGAAGGTGGTAGTAATAGTGAGGGAGTAGAGAAGGTGGTAGTACCAGTGAGGGAGTAGAGAAGGTGGTAGTACCAGTGAGGGAGTAGAGAAGGTGGTAGTACTAGTGAGGGAGTAAGAGAGGGTGGTAGTACTAGTGAGGGAGTAGAGAAGGTGGTAGTACCAGTGAGGGAGTAGAGAAGGTGGTAGTACCAGTGAGGGAGTAGAGAAGGTGGTAGTACTAGTGAGGGAGTAAGAGAGGGTGGTAGTACTAGTGAGGGAGTAGAGAAGGTGGTAGTACCAGTGAGGGAGTAGAGAAGGTGGTAGTACTAGTGAGGGAGTAAGAGAGGGTGATAGTACTAGTGAGGGAGTAGAGAGGGTGGCAGTACTAGTGAGGGAGTAGAGAGGGTGATAGTACCAGTGAGGGAGTAGATAGGGTGGTAGTACTAGTGAGAGAGAGAGCGTGGTAGTACTAGTGAGGGAGTAGAGAGAGTGGTAGTACGAGTTAGGGAGTAGAGAGGGTGGTAGTACTAGTGAGAGAGTAGAGAGGGTGGTAGTACTAGTGAGGGAGTAGAGAGGGTGGTAGTACGAGTTAGGGAGTAGAGAGGGTGGTAGTACTAGTGAGGGAGTAGAGAGGGTGGTAGTACGAGTTAGGGAGTAGAGAGGGTGGTAGTACTAGTGAGAGAGTAGAGAGGGGGGTAGTACTAGTGAGAGAGAGAGCGTGGTAGTACTAGTGAGGGAGTAGAGAGGGTGGTAGTACCAGTGAGGGAGTAGAGAGGGTGGTAGTGCCAGTGAGGGAGTAGAGAGGGTGGTAGTACCAGTGAGGAAGTAGAGAGGGTGGTAGTACTAGTGAGGGAGTAGAGAGGGTGATAGTACCAGTGAGGGAGTAAGAGAGGGTGGTAGTACCAGTGAGGGAGTAGAGAGGATAGTAGTACCAGTGAGGGAGTAGAGAAGGTGGTAGTACTAGTGAGGGAGTAGAGAGGGTGATAGTACCAGTGAGGGAGTAAGAGAGTGTGGTAGTACCAGTGAGGGAGTAGAGAGGATGGTAGTACCAGTGAGGGAGTAGAGAGGGTGGTAGTACCAGTGAGGGAGTAGAGAGGGTGGTAGTACCAGTGAGGGAGTAGAGAGGGTGGTAGTACCAGTGAGAGAGTAGAGAGGGTGGTAGTTCCAGTGAGGGACTAGAGAGGGTGGTAGTACTAGTGAGGGAGTAGAGAGGGTGATAGTACCGGTGAGGGAGTAGAGAGGATAGTAGTACCAGTGAGGGAGTAGAAAAGGTGGTAGTACCAGTGAGGGAGTAGAGAGGGTGGTAGTACTAGTGAGGGAGTAGAGAAGGTGGTAGTACCAGTGAGGGAGTAAGAGAGTGTGGTAGTACCAGTGAGGGAGTAGAGAGGATGGTAGTACTAGTGAGGGAGTAAGAGAGGGTGGTAGTACTAGTGAGGGAGTAAGAGAGGGTGGTAGTACCAGTGAGGGAGTAGAGAAGGTGGTAGTACCAGTGAGGGAGTAAGAGAGTGTGGTAGTACCAGTGAGGGAGTAGAGAGGATGGTAGTACTAGTGAGGGAGTAAGAGAGGGTGGTAGTACCAGTGAGGGAGTAGAGAGGGTGGTAGTACTAGTGAGGGAGTAAGAGAGGGTGGTAGTACCAGTGAGGGAGTAGAGAGGATGGTAGTACTAGTGAGGGAGTAGAGAGGGTGGTAGTACCAGTGAGGGAGTAGAGAGGGTGGTAGTACTAGTGAGGGAGTAAGAGAGGGTGGCAGTACTAGTGAGGGAGTAAGAGAGGGTGGTAGTACTAGTGAGGGAGTAGAGAGGGTGGTAGTACCAGTGAGGGAGTAGAGAGGGTGGTAGTACCAGTGAGGGAGTAGAGAGGGTGGTAGTACCAGTGAGGGAGTAGAGAGGGTGGTAGTACCAGTGAGGGAGTAGAGAGGGTGGTAGTACCAGTGAGGGAGTAGAGAGGGTGGTAGTACCAGTGAGGGAGTAGAGAGGGTGGTAGTACCAGTGAAGGAGTAGAGAGGGTGGTAGTACCAGTGAGGGAGTAGAGAGGGTGGTAGTACCAGTGAGGGAGTAGAGGGTGGTAGTACCAGTGAAGGAGTAGTGAGGGTGGTAGTACCAGTGAGGGAGTAGAGAGGGTGGTAGTACCAGTGAGGGAGTAGAGAGGGTGGTAGTACCAGTGAAGGAGTAGTGAGGGTGGTAGTACCAGTGAGGGAGTAGAGAGGGTGGTAGTACCAGTGAGGGAGTAGAGAGGGTGGTAGTACCAGTGAAGGAGTAGTGAGGGTGGTAGTACCAGTGAGGGAGTAGTGAGGGTGGTAGTACCAGTGAGGGAGTAGTGAGGGTGGTAGTACCAGTGAGGGAGTAGTGAGGGTGGTAGTACCAGTGAGGGAGTAGTGAGGGTGGTAGTACCAGTGAGGGAGTAGAGAGGGTGGTAGTACCAGTGAAGGAGTAGTGAGGGTGGTAGTACCAGTGAGGGAGTAGAGAGGGTGGTAGTACCAGTGAGGGAGTAGTGAGGGTGGTAGTACCAGTGAGGGAGTAGAGGGTGGTAGTACCAGTGAAGGAGTAGTGAGGGTGGTAGTACCAGTGAGGGAGTAGAGAGGGTGGTAGTACCAGTGAGGGAGTAGAGAGGGTGGTAGTACCAGTGAGGGAGTAGAGGGTGGTAGTACCAGTGAGGGAGTAGAGAGGGTGGTAGTACCAGTGAGGGAGTAGAGAGGGTGGTAGTACCAGTGAGGGAGTAGAGAGGGTGGTAGTACCAGTGAGGGAGTAGAGAGGGTGGTAGTACCAGTGAGGGAGTAGAGAGGGTGGTAGTACCAGTGAGGGAGTAGAGAGGGTGGTAGTACCAGTGAGGGAGTAGAGAGGGTGGTAGTACCAGTGAAGGAGTAGTGAGGGTGGTAGTACCAGTGAAGGAGTAGTGAGGGTGGTAGTACCAGTGAGGGAGTAGAGGGTGGTAGTACCAGTGAAGGAGTAGTGAGGGTGGTAGTACCAGTGAAGGAGTAGTGAGGGTGGTAGTACCAGTGAGGGAGTAGAGAGGGTGGTAGTACCAGTGAGGGAGTAGAGGGTGGTAGTACCAGTGAAGGAGTAGTGAGGGTGGTAGTACCAGTGAAGGAGTAGTGAGGGTGGTAGTACCAGTGAGGGAGTAGAGGGTGGTAGTACCAGTGAAGGAGTAGTGAGGGTGGTAGTACCAGTGAGGGAGTAGAGAGGGTGGTAGTACCAGTGAAGGAGTAGTGAGGGTGGTAGTACCAGTGAGGGAGTAGAGAGGGTGGTAGTACCAGTGAGGGAGTAGAGAGGGTGGTAGTACCAGTGAGGGAGTAGAGAGGGTGGTAGTACCAGTGAGGGAGTAGAGAGGGTGGTAGTACCAGTGAGGGAGTAGAGAGGGTGGTAGTACCAGTGAGGGAGTAGAGAGGGTGGTAGTACCAGTGAGGGAGTAGAGAGGGTGGTAGTACCAGTGAAGGAGTAGTGAGGGTGGTAGTACCAGTGAGGGAGTAGAGAGGGTGGTAGTACCAGTGAGGGAGTAGAGAGGGTGGTAGTACCAGTGAGGGAGTAGAGAGGGTGGTAGTACCAGTGAGGGAGTAGAGAGGGTGGTAGTACCAGTGAGGGAGTAGAGAGGGTGGTAGTACCAGTGAGGGAGTAGAGAGGATGGTAGTACCAGTGAGGGAGTAGAGAGGGTGGTAGTACCAGTGAGGGAGTAGAGAGGGTGGTAGTACCAGTGAGGGAGCAGCCAACTATTCGAACGTAAATCATAAATGAATCATTCAAATATAGTTGACTGACCTTGAAATATGACTGAAAGAGAAAGTTACTTCAGCAGTGCTGAAAGAGAATGATCAGTGTTGAAAGAAAGTTCAGCAGTGTTAAAAGAGAAAGTTAGCTCAGCAGAGTTGAGAGAGAGAGTTAGCTCATATGGGTAACTGTGCACTCGAAGTTAACTGGAAAAATTGTTTCCCATTCCCTTTTTCAGATAACTGGAGTGAGACAAGACAATGGTGACGAGGAGACCAGTTGTTGGAAGACATAACTGGTGAATCCTCATCAGCTTTACAGTGTTATAAACTCACTGCACCATTTTCACTAAAGCATTCCAGCTGATAGAAAATAAAGATAAATATCACGAATTTACTTCCTGAACTTCAGTAATACTTTCGATAAAGTTACCCACAGGAGACTGGTACTTTTTCTTTCGCCTGTGCCTTTTTTCGTTTTTAATGGAAGGCGAAAATGATGGTTGCGTAATTATTACTAATTTTTGTAGAGACATGCACCAGCAGAAAGTTGCAATACACCGACATTAACACAGGATTATTACATACCCACAACGCCTGCTCATTAACACAGGATTATCACATACCCACAACGCCTGCTCATTAACACAGGATTATCACATACCCACAACACCTGCTCATTAACACAGGATTATCACATATCCACAACACCTGCTCTTTAACACAGGATTATCACATATCCACAACACCTGCTTATTAACACAGGATTATCACATACCCACAACACCTGCTCATTAACACAGGATTATCACATATCCACAACACCTGCTCTTTAACACAGGATTATCACATACCCACAACACCTGCTCATTAACACAGGATTATCACATATCCACAACACCTGCTCTTTAACACAGGATTATCACATATCCACAACACCTGCTCTTTAACACAGGATTATCACATATCCACAACACCTGCTCATTAATACAGGATTATCACATATCCACAACACCTGCTCATTAACAAGATTATCATATACCCACAACACTGAACATTAACACACCATTATTATATACCCACAACACCTGCTTATTAATACAGGATTATCATATACCCTCATTACCTACACATTAACACAGGTTTTTTATATACCCACAACACCTGTACATGCACAGGGGACTATCATATACTCACAACACCTGCACATTAATATAATTACGTCGTTATTCAAAAACATTTAAGAGACATCCAGAAGAGAAACTACATGTAAAATGCACAAATACAGCTGCTTGGAAAATGGTTACTATCACAATTGTTTGGAAAATGGTTAGTTGGTTGAAAAAAAAATCGTCATTGGAAGATATGAAGAAGAGATAGACTTAAAACAGGTTTTTGTTGGGACAGATTGTCTCAGTGAAAGAAAATTCTGCATCTGTCTGTTTTTGTTATTGTTGCCAGTATTGTTGCCAGTATTGTTGCCAGTATTGTTGCCAGTATTGTTGCCAGTACTGTTGCCAGTACTGTTGCCAGTACTGTTGCCAGTATTGTTGGCAGTATTGTTGCCAGTATTGTTGCCAGTACTGTTACCAGTACTGTTGCCAGTATTGTTGCCAGTACTGTTGCCAGTACTGTTGCCAGTATTGTTGCCAGTATTGTTGCCAGTATTGTTGCCAGTATTGTTGCCAGTACTGTTGCCAGTATTGTTGCCAGTATTGTTGCCAGTACTGTTGCCAGTATTGTTGCCAGTATTGTTGCCAGTATTGTTGCCAGTATTGTTGCCAGTATTGTTGCCAGTATTGTTGCCAGTACTGTTGCCAGTATTGTTGGCAGTATTGTTGCCAGTATTGTTGCCAGTACTGTTGCCAGTATTGTTGCCAGTATTGTTGCCAGTATTGTTGCCAGTACTGTTACCAGTACTGTTGCCAGTATTGTTGGCAGTATTGTTGGCAGTATTGTTGCCAGTATTGTTGCCAGTACTGTTACCAGTACTGTTGCCAGTATTGTTGGCAGTATTGTTGCCAGTATTGTTGCCAGTACTGTTGCCAGTATTGTTGCCAGTACTCTTGGCAGTATTGTTGGCAGTATTGTTGGCAGTATTGTTGCCAGTACTGTTGCCAGTACTGTTGCCAGTACTGTTGCCAGTACTGTTGCCAGTATTGTTGGCAGTATTGTTGCCAGTACTGTTGCCAGTATTGTTGCCAGTACTCTTGGCAGTACGCTGGCAGTATTGTTGGCAGTATTGTTGCCAGTACTCTTGGAAGTATTGTTGCCAGTATTGTTGCTAGTATTGTTGCCAGTACTGTTGCCAGTACTGTTGCCAGTATTGTTGCCAGTATTGTTGCCAGTATTGTTGCCAGTATTGTTGCCAGTATTGTTGCCAGTATTGTTGCCAGTATTGTTGCCAGTATTGTTGCCAGTATTGTTGCCAGTATTGTTGCCAGTATTGTTGCCAGTATTGTTGCCAGTATTGTTGCCAGTATTGTTGCCAGTATTGTTGCCAGTATTGTTGCCAGTACTGTTGCCAGTATTGTTGCTAGTATTGTTGCCAGTACTGTTGCCAGTACTGTTGCCAGTATTGTTGCCAGTATTGTTGCCAGTATTGTTGCCAGTATTGTTGCCAGTATTGTTGCCAGTATTGTTGCCAGTATTGTTGCCAGTACTGTTGCCAGTATTGTTGCTAGTATTGTTGCCAGTACTGTTGCCAGTATTGTTGCCAGTATTGTTGCCAGTATTGTTGCCAGTATTGTTGCCAGTATTGTTGCCAGTATTGTTGCCAGTATTGTTGCCAGTATTGTTGGCAGTATTGTTGGCAGTATTGTTGGCAGTATTGTTGGCAGTATTGTTGGCAGTATTGTTGGCAGTATTGTTGGCAGTATTGTTGGCAGTATTGTTGGCAGTATTGTTGGCAGTATTGTTGGCAGTATTGTTGGCAGTATTGTTGGCAGTATTGTTGGCAGTATTGTTGTTGGCAGTATTGTTGGCAGTATTGTTGGCAGTATTGTTGGCAGTATTGTTGGCAGTATTGTTGGCAGTACTGTTGCCAGTATTGTTACCAGTATTGCTGCCAGTGTTGTCAGCATGACATTTTGATACAAGACATGTCAAATCAATGCTGATACTTGTCTTCAACACCAACAGTCACATTTGCAGACCTGGAGATTGTACAGAAAATTAACAATGCTTGCGTCATTTCGTACACTTACATTATTGCTAATACAAAAATAATCAGTGGAATGCATGCGAGAAATATTTCATCATATAAACCCGACAAATACAAGATGGACTGCTTACAAATCTGCACACTGAAATTACTCCTAGATCAGGATGCATGGCAGATGATGCAAAATATTTTTAATAAAATGTAAAGAAGTTCCATTACATCTTTTCGTTATTTAAAATTAAAATTACCACCAAACCGCTAAGGGGAAATGTGTTAGTTTATGCAAGTTGATGCTGCTGAGCCTGGCTGTGTTAAGTACCATGTTACAAAAGGTATATATTACCGACAAGTATCCTTAGTGACGAAACATTTCGCCTCCCCGGCAGGCTTCATTAGTCGATTATAGAGACAGCAGCACTGGTGAAGGAGATGAAGTGGCGAAGTGGTTTATATAAGCAGTCCATCATCCTTGGAGCTAGAGGATACGTCTCTTAGCCTAATGTAGAAGTGGGCAGAGGCTTATATACTGAACAACGAGGTGTAGCAGTTTGGAGATGAGGTCATTGGTGAGCTGGTCATACTAGTGGTAAAAGGTCATGGTAAACTGTCGGTAGTAACGCAGTAGCCGAAGAAATCTCTGGTACCAAGTAACCATGGTATTGCAGTGGCACCAGACCGAGCAGCACAAGCTAGTCAGGTCCAACTCACACCCACCCACACACAGTCATGTATTTAACCTATTTTTAAAACTACACAACGTTTTAGCCTCAATAACTGTACTCGGAAGTTTGTTCCACTCATCCACAACTCTATTACCAAACCAGTGCTTTCCTATATCCTTCCTGAATCTGAATTTTTCCAACTTGAAACCATTGCTGCGAGTCCTGTCATGGCTGGAAATTTTCAGCACGCTATTTACGTCCCCTTTATTTATTCCTATTTTCCATTTATACACCTCGATCATATCCCCCCCTAATTCTACGCCTTCCGAGAGAGTGCAGATTCAGGGCCCTCAGTCTATCCTCATAGGGAAGATTTCTGATACATGGGATCATCTTTGTCATCGTCCTCTGTTGTTAGGAAGTGGAATAGTCTGGCAAGTGGTGTGTAGAGGCAGGAATCATACATAGTTTCAAGACGAGGTATGATAAAGCTCATGGAGCAGGGAGAGGGAGGATCCAGTAGCGGTCAGTGAAGAGGCGGGGCCAGGAGCCGAGTCTCGACCCCTGCAGCCACAATTAGGTGAGTACACACATACAGTAAGAATGTACCAGTGGCAGGAAGGGCAGACAGAGCAGGTACCGACATGACAGAAGCGCAGCCTCAAGGGGAACAACAAAAATAACTTCCCACTGAAGCATCAACAGCATCTCCTCAACCCCTACCAACCCAAACCAACCAGTCTCCACCCACAGTCTCCACCCACAGTCTCCACCCACAGTCTCCACCCACAGTCTCTACCCACAGTCTCCACCCACAGTCTCTACCCACAGTCTCCACCCCGTTTCCTCAGCACTTTTACCATCACAACACCAACCTATCATAATATCCAGCCCTGTCAACTACAACCCCAGCCAATACCATCCCCTCCCACCCCCTTGAATAAATTTATGGAATGGAAGCTGATTGCACGGTATACCTTACAGAAAGGAAACAAAGATTGCTGTTGTTGGTATGTGACGAGGTATCAGAGTGGGTGAATATATCGCGTGGGATTCCACAAAGGTCAGTCCTATGTCTGGTGCTGTTTCTGGTATATGTGAATGACATGACAAAAGGGATAGATTCAGAGGTGCCCTTGTTCGCAGACGATGTGAACTAAAGAGAATACAAGAGGGAGAGGATAAGGAAAGGTTACAAGGAGTTATAAACAGGCTGCAAGCCTGATCCGACAAATGGCTTCTGGAGTTTAACCCCAGCAAGTGTAAAGTCATGAAGTTTGGGGAAGGACAAAGAAGACCGCAGACGGAGTACAGCCTAGGAGATTAAAGGCTACAAAACTCACTTAAGGCAAAGAAATTTGGGGTGAGAAGGGAGAGAGTGGAGAAGGGAGAGAGTGGATTTAGTACTGACCAGCGAAGAGATGGCCAGGAGCTATGACTCGACCACTGTAACCACAACTAGGTAAGTACAGCTAGGTGAGTACAAACACACACACACACACACCTAGGAAGGGCACTGCAATGGATCAGAGAATACCTGACAGGGAGGCAACAACGAGTCATGGTACGGGATGAGGTATCACAGTGGGCACCTGTGAGGAGCGGGGTCCCACAGGGGTCGGTCCCAGTACCAGTGCTATTTCTGGTATAGCACTGGTACTAGGACCGACCCCTGTGGGACCCCGCTCCTCACAGGTGCCCACTGTGAATGACATGATGGAAGGGATAGACTCAGAGGTCTCCCTATTCGAAGATGATGTGAAGTTAATGAGGACATTTAAATCAGATGAGGATCAGGCAGGACTTCAAAGAGACCTGGACAGGCTGGACACGTGGTCCAGCAACTGGCTTCTTGAATTCAACCCAGCCAAGTGCAAAGTCATAAAGATCGGAGAAGGGCAAAGAAGATCGCAGAGTATAGATTAGGTGGCCAAGGACTGCAAACCTCACTCAAGGAGAAAGATCTTGGGGTGACCATAACACCCAGCATGTCACCGGAGGCACACATCAACCAGATAACTGCTGCAGCATTCGGGCGCCTGGCAAACCTGAGAATAGCGTTCCGATACCTTAGTAAGGAATCGTTCAAGACACTGTACACTGTGTACATCAGGCCCATACTGGAGTATGCAGCTTCAGTTTGGAACCCACACCTGGTCAAACACGTCAAGAAATTAGAGAAAGTGCAAAGGTTTGCAACAAGGCTAGTTCCGGAGCTCAGGGGTATGTCCTACGAAGAAAGGTTGAGAGAAATCGGACTGACGACATTGGAGGACAGGCAGGTCAGGAGAGACATAATAACGACATACAAAATACTGCGTGGAATAGATAAGGTAGACAGAGACAGGTTGTTCCAGAGAGGGGACACAGAAACAAGGGGTCACAATTGGAACCTGAAGACTCAGGCGAGTCATAGGGATGTTAGGAAGTATTTCTTCAGTCATAGAGTCGTCAGGAAGTGGAATAGCCTAACAAGTGATGTAGTGGAGGCAGGAACCATACATAGCTTTAAGACGAGGTATGACAAAGCTCTGGAAGCAGAGAGAGAAGACCTAGTAGCGATCAGTGCAGTGGCGGGGCCAGGAGCTGTCTCTCGACCCCTGCAGCCATAATTAGGTGATTACAATTAAGCGAGTACAGCCTGAGGATGACCTAAACGACATGATCTGAGGAAATTTGGGCCAGAATGCAAGACAGAAGTCTAGCGCTGCCCCTCCAAGGTGTTACCAGGCTGTGCATTACGAGGTAAGTCAGCTCTCCTGTGCTGTTGCTCTTTGATCGCCAAAATGGGGGGTAAATGAGAGGAAAATGGCCAGTATTTTTGCCACCATCTCCCATTATGAAAACAGCTGTCTACCACCACCACCACAGGGTAGCAGCACTACAATAAGTCTCCTGCCCCAAGACAGGGTGTCCCTACTTACATCCATCTATAGCTACTCCCACTGAAGAATCCATCCCATCCCACACTTCCACTCCACCCTACACACCCTTTCCAACGCCCGTACATCCCTCAAAGCTAGACATACCAGTCTAATCCACAATCCCACTCCGAACGACAAGCGCATATAATATAAATTTTGACACCATTACTTTCTTCAGCAAACATCCACCACATCTACGCCAATTTTCGCATCTCTTACACAAGTTTACTTCAGAGCAAATTGCAAAAGCAACATAAAAAAAAAAGAACAGATTGATTGGAATGGGAAAAGGAAGTCATGTACGAACTCGCAATTAGTAAAGTAGGAAGGGAAGAAAATGACCATGAGGAGCACTTAACGTAGTCAATGACCATGAGGAGCACCTAACGTAGAGTTAATGACCATGCGGAGCACTTAACGTAGAGTTAATGACCATGAGGAGCACTTAACGTAGAGTTAATGACCATGAGGAGCACTTAACGTAGAGTTAATGACCATGAGGAGCACCTAACGTAGAGTTAATGACCATGAGGAGCACTTAACGTAGAGTCAATGACCATGAGGAGCACTTAACGTAGAGTCAATGACCATGAGGAGCACTTAACGTAGAGTCAATGACCATGAGGAGCACCTAACGTAGAGTTAATGACCATGAGGAGCACTTAACGTAGAGTTAATGACCATGCGGAGCACTTAACGTAGAGTTAATGACCATGAGGAGCACTTAACGTAGAGTTAATGACCATGAGGAGCACCTAACGTAGAGTTAATGACCATGAGGAGCACTTAACGTAGAGTCAATGACCATGAGGAGCACTTAACGTAGAGTCAATGACCATGAGGAGCACTTAACGTAGAGTCAATGACCATGAAGAGCACCTAACGTAGAGTTAATGACCATGAGGAGCACTTAACGTAGAGTTAATGACCATGAGGAGCACTTAATAGAGTCAATGACCATGAGGAGCACTTAACGTAGAGTCAATGACCATGAGGAGCACTTAACGTAGAGTCAATGACCATGAGGAGCACTTAACGTAGAGTTAATGACAATGAGGAGCACTTAACGTAGAGTTAATGACCATGAGGAGCACTTAACGTAGAGTTAATGACCATGAGGAGCACTTAACGTAGAGTTAATGACCATGAGGAGCACTTAACGTAGAGTTAATGACCATGAGGAGCACTTAATAGAGTCAATGACCATGAGGAGTACTTAACGTAGAGTCAATGACCATGAGGAGCACTTAACGTAGAGTTAATGACCATGAGAAGCACTTAACGTAGAGTTAATGACCAGGAGGAGCACTTAACGTAGAGTTAATGACCATGAGGAGCACTTAACGTAGAGTTAATGACCATGAGCACTTAACGTAGAGTTAATGACCATGAGGAGCACTTAACGTAGAGTTAATGACCATGAGGAGCACTTAATAGAGTCAATGACCATGAGGAGCACTTAACGTAGAGTCAATGACCATGAGGAGCACTTAACGTAGAGTTAATGACAATGAGGAGCACTTAACATAGATTTAATGACCATGAGGAGCACTTAACGTAGAGTTAATGACCATGAGGAGCACTTAACATAGATTTAATGACCATGAGGAGCACTTAACGAAGAGTTAATGACCATGAGGAGCACTTAACGTAGAGTTAATGATCATGCGGAGCACTTAACGTAGAGTTAATGACCATGAGGAGCACTTAACGTAGAGTTAATGACCATGAGGAGCACTTAACGTAGAGTTAATGACCATGTGGATCACTTAACGTAGAGTTAATGACCATGAGGAGCACTTAATGCAGAGTTAATGACGATGAGGAGCACTTAACGTAGAGTTAATGACAATGAGGAGCACTTAACGTAGAGTTAATGACCATGAGGAGCACTTAACGAAGAGTTAATGACCAGGCGGAGCACTTAACGTAGAGTTAATGACCATGAGGAGCACTTAACGTAGAGTTCATGACCATGAGGAGCACTTAACGTAGAGTTAATGACCACGAGGAGCACTTAACGTAGAGTTAATGACCATGAGGAGCACTTAACGTAGAGTTAATGATAATGAGGAGCACTTAACGTAGAGTTAATGACCATGAGGAGCACTTAACGTAGAGTTAATAACCATGAGGAGCACTTAACGTAGAGTTAATGACAATGAGGAGCACTTAACGTAGAGTTAATGACCATGAGGAGCACTTAACGTAGAGTTAATGACCATGAGGAGCACTTAACGTAAAGTTAATGACCATGCGGAGCACTTAACGTAGAGTTAACCATGAGGAGCACTTAACATAGAGTTAATGACCATGAGGAGCACTTAACGTAGAGTTAATAACCATGAGGAGCACTTAACGTAGAGTTAATGACCATGAGGAGCACTTAACGTAGAGTTAATGACCATGAGGAGCACTTAACGTAGAGTTAATGACCATGAGGAGCACTTAACGTAGAGTTAATGATCATGAGGAGCACTTAACGTAAAGTTAATGACCATGCGGAGCACTTAACGTAGAGTTAACCATGAGGAGCACTTAACGTAGAATTAATGACCATGAGGAGCACTTAGCATAGATTTAATGACCATGAGGAGCACTTAACGTAGAGTTAATGACCATGAGGAGCACTTAACGTAGAGTTAATGACCATGAGGAGCACTTAACGTAGAGTTAATGACCATGTGGATCACTTAACGTAGAGTTAATGACCATGAGGAGCACTTAACGTAGAGTTAATGACCATGCGGAGCACTTAACGTAGAGTTAATGACCATGAGGAGCACTTAACGTAGAGTTAATGACCATGCGGAGCACTTAACGTAGAGTTAATGACCATGAGGAGCACTTAACGTAGAGTTAATGACCATGAGGAGCACTTAACGTAGAGTTAATGACCATGAGGAGCACTTAACGTAGAGTTAATGACCATGCGGAGCACTTAACGTAGAGTTAATGACCATGCGGAGCACTTAACGTAGAGCTAATGACCATGAGAAGCACTTAACGTAGAGTTAATGACCAGGAGGAGCACTTAACGTAGAGTTAATGACCATGAGGAGCACTTAACGTAGAGTTAATGACCATGAGGAGCACTTGACGTAGAGTCAATGACCATGAGGAGCACTTAACGTAGAGTCAATGACCATGAGGAGCACCTAACGTAGAGTTAATGACCATGAGGAGCACTTAACGTAGAGTTAATGACCATGAGGAGCACTTAACGTAGAGTTAATGACCATGCGGAGCACTTAACGTAGAGTTAATGACCATGAGGAGCACTTAACGTAGAGTTAATGACCATGAGGAGCACCTAACGTAGAGTTAATGACCATGAGGAGCACTTAACGTAGAGTCAATGACCATGAGGAGCACTTAACGTAGAGTCAATGACCATGAGGAGCACTTAACGTAGAGTCAATGACCATGAGGAGCACCTAACGTAGAGTTAATGACCATGAGGAGCACTTAACGTAGAGTTAATGACCATGAGGAGCACTTAATAGAGTCAATGACCATGAGGAGCACTTAACGTAGAGTCAATGACCATGAGGAGCACTTAACGTAGAGTCAATGACCATGAGGAGCACTTAACGTAGAGTTAATGACAATGAGGAGCACTTAACGTAGAGTTAATGACCATGAGGAGCACTTAACGTAGAGTTAATGACCATGAGGAGCACTTAACGTAGAGTTAATGACCATGAGGAGCACTTAACGTAGAGTTAATGACCATGAGGAGCACTTAATAGAGTCAATGACCATGAGGAGTACTTAACGTAGAGTCAATGACCATGAGAAGCACTTAACGTAGAGTTAATGACCATGAGGAGCACTTAACGTAGAGTTAATGACCATGAGAAGCACTTAACGTAGAGTTAATGACCAGGAGGAGCACTTAACGTAGAGTTAATGACCATGAAGAGCACTTAACGTAGAGTTAATGACCATGAGCACTTAACGTAGAGTTAATGACCATCAGGAGCACTTAACGTAGAGTTAATGACCATGAGGAGCACTTAATAGAGTCAATGACCATGAGGAGCACTTAACGTAGAGTCAATGACCATGAGGAGCACTTAACGTAGAGTTAATGACAATGAGGAGCACTTAACATAGATTTAATGACCATGAGGAGCACTTAACGTAGAGTTAATGACCATGAGGAGCACTTAACGTAGAGTTAATGACCATGAGGAGCACTTAACGTAGAGTTAATGACCATGTGGATCACTTAACGTAGAGTTAATGACCATGAGGAGCACTTAATGCAGAGTTAATGACGATGAGGAGCACTTAACGTAGAGTTAATGACCATGAGGAGCACTTAACGTAGAGTTAATGACCATGAGGAGCACTTAACGAAGAGTTAATGACCAGGCGGAGCACTTAACGTAGAGTTAATGACCATGAGGAGCACTTAACGTAGAGTTCATGACCATGAGGAGCACTTAACGTAGAGTTAATGACCATGAGGAGCACTTAACGTAGAGTTAATGACCATGAGGAGCACTTAACGTAGAGTTAATGATAATGAGGAGCACTTAACGTAGAGTTAATGACCATGAGGAGCACTTAACGTAGAGTTAATAACCATGAGGAGCACTTAACGTAGAGTTAATGACCATGAGGAGCACTTAACGTAGAGTTAATGACCATGAGGAGCACTTAACGAAGAGTTAATGACCAGGCGGAGCACTTAACGTAGAGTTAACCATGAGGAGCACTTAACGTAGAGTTAATGACCATGAGGAGCACTTAACATAGATTTAATGACCATGAGGAGCACTTAACGAAGAGTTAATGACCATGAGGAGCACTTAACGTAGAGTTAATGACCATGCGGAGCACTTAACGTAGAGTTAATGACCATGAGGAGCACTTAACGTAGAGTTAATGATCATGAGGAGCACATAACGTAAAGTTAATGACCATGCGGAGCACTTAACGTAGAGTTAACCATGAGGAGCACTTAACGTAGAATTAATGACCATGAGGAGCACTTAGCATAGATTTAATGACCATGAGGAGCACTTAACGTAGAGTTAATGACCATGAGGAGCACTTAACGTAGAGTTAATGACCATGAGGAGCACTTAACGTAGAGTTAATGACCATGTGGATCACTTAACGTAGAGTTAATGACCATGAGGCGCACTTAACGTAGAGTTAATGACCATGCGGAGCACTTAACGTAGAGTTAATGACCATGAGGAGCACTTAACGTAGAGTTAATGACCATGCGGAGCACTTAACGTAGAGTTAATGACCATGAGGAGCACTTAACGTAGAGTTAATGACCATGAGGAGCACTTAACGTAGAGTTAATGACCATGACGAGCACTTAACGTAGAGTTAATGACCATGCGGAGCACTTAACGTAGAGTTAATGACCGTGCGGAGCACTTAACGTAGAGCTAATGACCATGAGAAGCACTTAACTTAGAGTTAATGACCAGGAGGAGCACTTAACGTAGAGTTAATGACCATGAGGAGCACTTAACGTAGAGTTAATGACCATGAGGAGCACTTAACGTAGAGTTAATGACCATGAGGAGCACTTAACGTAGAGTTAATGACCATGAGGAGCACTTAACGTAGAGTTAATGACCATGAAGAGCACTTAACGTAGAGTTAATGACCATGAGGAGCACTTAACGCAGAGTTAATAACCATGAGGAGCACTTAACGTAGAGTTAATGACCATGAGGAGCACTTAACGTAGAGTTAATGACCATGAGGAGCACTTAAGGTAGAGTTAATGACCATGCGGAGCACTTAACGTAGAGTTAATGACCATGAGGAGCACTTAACGTAGAGTTAATGACCATGAAAAGCACTTAACGTAGAGTTAATGACCATGCGGAGCACTTAACGTAGAGTTAATGACCATGAGTAGCACTTAACGTAGAGTTAATGACCATGAGGAGCACTTAACGTAGAGTTAATGACCATGAGGAGCACTTAACGTTGAGTTAATGACCATGCGGAGCACTTAACGTAGAGTTAACCATGAGGAGCACTTAACGTAGAATTAATGACCATGAGAAGCACTTAACATAGATTTAATGACCATGAGGAGCACTTAACGTAGAGTTAATGACCATGAGGAGCACTTAACATAGATTTAATGACCATGAGGAGCACTTAACGAAGAGTTAATGACCATGAGGAGCACTTAACTTAGAGTTAATGACTATGCGGAGCACTTAACGTAGAGTTAATGACCATGAGGAGCACTTAACGTAGAGTTAATGACCATGAGGAGCACTTAACGTAGAGTTAATGACCATGAGGAGCACTTAACGTAGAGTTAATGACCATGTGGATCACTTAACGTAGAGTTAATGACCATGAGGAGCACTTAATGCAGAGTTAATGACCAGGCGGAGCACTTAACGTACAGTTAATGACCAAGCGGAGCACTTAACGTAGAGTTAATGACCTTGAGGAGCACTTAACGTAGAGTTAATGACCATGAGGAGCACTTAACGTAGAGTTAATGACCATGAGGAGCAATTAACGTAGAGTTAATGACCATGCGGAGCACTTAACGTAGAGTTAATGACCATGAGGAGCACTTAACGTAGAGTCAATGACCATGCGGAGCACTTAACGTAGAGTCAATGACCATGCGGAGCACTTAACGTAGAGTTAATGACCATGAGGAGCACTTAATGCAGAGTTAATGACGAGGAGCACTTAACGTAGAGTTAATGACCTTGAGGAGCACTTAACGTAGAGTCAATGACCATGCGGAGCACTTAACGTAGAGTCAATGACCATGAGGAGCACTTAACGTAGAGTTAATGACCATGAGGAGCACTTAACGTAGAGTTAATGACCTTGAGGAGCACTTAACGTAGAGTCAATGACCATGCGGAGCACTTAACGTAGAGTCAATGACCATGCGGAGCACTTAACGTAGAGTCAATGACCATGAGGAGCACTTAACGTAGAGTTAATGACCATGAGGAGCACTTAACGTAGAGTTAATGACCAGGCGGAGCACTTAACGTAGAGTTAATGACCATGAGGAGCACTTAACGTAGAGTTAATGACCATGCGGTGCACTTAACGTAGAGTTAATAACCATGAGGAGCACTTAACGTAGAGTTAATGACCATGAGGAGCACTTAACGTAGAGTTAATGACCATGAGGAGCACTTAACGTAAAGTTAATGACCATGCGGAGCACTTAACGTAGAGTTAACCATGAGGAGCACTTAACGTAGAATTAATGACCATGAGGAGCACTTAACATAGATTTAATGACCATGAGGAGCACTTAACGTAGAGTTAATGACCATGAGGAGCACTTAACATAGATTTAATGACCATGAGGAGCACTTAACGAAGAGTTAATGACCATGAGGAGCACTTAACGTAGAGTTAATGACCATGCGGAGCACTTAACGTAGAGTTAATGACCATGAGGAGCACTTAACGTAGAGTTAATGACCATGAGGAGCACTTAACGTAGAGTTAATGACCATTTGGATCACTTAACGTAGAGTTAATGACCATGAGGAGCACTTAATGCAGAGTTAATGACGATGAGGAGCACTTAACGTAGAGTTAATGACCATGAGGAGCACTTAACGTAGAGTTAATGACCTTGAGGAGCACTTAACGTAGAGTCAATGACCATGCGGAGCACTTAACGTAGAGTCAATGACCATGAGGAGCACTTAACGTAGAGTTAATGACCATGAGGAGCACTTAACGTAAAGTTAATGACCTTGAGGAGCACTTAACGTAGAGTCAATGACCATGCGTAGCACTTAACGTAGAGTCAATGACCATGCGGAGCACTTAACGTAGAGTTAATGACCATGAGCACTTAATGCAGAGTTAATGACGATGAGGAGCACTTAACGTAGAGTTAATGACCATGAGGAGCACTTAACGTAGAGTTAATGACCTTGAGGAGCACTTAACGTAGAGTCAATGACCATGCGGAGCACTTAACGTAGAGTCAATGACCATGAGGAGCACTTAACGTAGAGTTAATGACCATGAGGAGCACTTAACGTAAAGTTAATGACCTTGAGGAGCACTTAACGTAGAGTCAATGACCATGCGGAGCACTTAACGTAGAGTCAATGACCATGCGGAGCACTTAACGTAGAGTTAATGACCATGAGGAGCACTTAATGCAGATTTAATGACCATGAGGAGCACTTAACGTAGAGTTAATAAAATGAATTTGGAAACAAATGTTATAAATTGGAAACCTGCATCTGAGAACTGAACACAGATGTCAGAGGTTGTCAAGAAAAGGTTAAATGTTGAACAAGAAAAAAATTGACAAGAAATTCAGCAGGTTTAAGGAAGAGGGAGAGGAAAGAGAAAGAAAATTGATGGAAGAAATTCAAGAAAGCAGAGAAGATGTAAAAGAGAGAGAGAGAGAGAGAGAGAGAGAGAGAGAGAGAGAGAGAGAGAGAGAGAGAGAGAGAGAGAGAGAAGGAAAAAATCTTGAAAATGAAGCGAGTGCTAAGGCAGGAAGAAGGAAAATTAAGTAAAGAAACAGCTGAAGATAGACGAGACAGGGTATGACACGAACTGAGAAAGCAAAGGATGTGGAAAAAACAAAATATACTCAGTCAGGATGGGTGAGAAAGACGAAATGGCAAACGACCCAGAGGAAATAAAGATAGAGAAGGCAACCTTGATGAGGGCAGAAGAGGAAGAGGGACAAAAAATACACAGCTCTCATTGTGTTCGCGTCAACTTACGTAAGAGAACCTATAGAAAGACATAATGGGAGATGGAAAAGGAGAATGGAGCAGGAGGAAAAGTCCAGGAATTGCCCCATTGCGCCACAGAATGTTCAAATATCCTACAGAATACCCCATAATGCTTCACAGAATGCCGCAACAACCCCAGAAATTATCCAACAGAATGCTCAAACACCAACAGAATGCTCCAATTCCCCACAGAATGGCCAAACACCTAACAGAAAGTCTCAATGCCCAGTACCCTACAAAATGCCCAAACATTCAGTAGAATGCCCCAACCTCACACAGAATACCCAAACACCCAACAGAATGTGCCGAACACCCCACAGCATGCGCCCAACACCCCAGAAAATGTTCCAAAACTCAGAATGCCTCAACACTTCGCAAAGACTCCTTTCCCAGTGTCTGCTAAAGCGAAGAAAACCGCCGTGTTCAGAAAGCAGAGATAGAATCCGAGTGTGGTACTCAAATTTAGATCAACAAATGTAAAGTCATGTACGAAAGAGTAGGAGAAAAAAACTGATAGTATATCTACTACAGAGACGAAAGTTCGAGGAATAAAAACAAATGCACTATGCCCAGTAAGAAAATAAAGGGAAAGCGATGGAGGACTGACCCTGATGATCAGAATCCACTAAAGATTGGAGGAACTAGGAAACATAGAAACGGAATTTCAGGGACTGACTAACTGATGAAGTCCACCGGAATAGCTGACCCGGGTCTTTTCCAATTGGTGATCAGACGTTTGCTCCCCATTGGGGAAGTGTCACTGATATTCAAAATATCTTCCCATGGGTAGAGGTTCGTGTACCTCTACTTTTGGGACCATTGCTCCTAAACCTACCTACATCCATCCCAAACAGGGGGCTTGTAAGGAGTGGCATTTTCTGTGGAGCCGCAGATGATGTGCTCTCTTCAGGGACTATACAACAGGTGCTGCAATGTCCGGAGAAACAAAGGTAATAGTGGCAGTGATACATAAGCCAGTGCCAAACAATAAGAGGCCATGGAAGAAGTATTGTCAGAATAAGACGACGATTATTCAGGTATTAGCAACAGCGGCCGAGAGAGCTAAACTGGGTACCAGGAAATTTCAGTCACAAGAAGATTGAATGGGAAAACTGGGGCCCTAATGGAGGGCCAGAAACATGGAGAGGAAAAACTTAGATTTAAAACAAAAAAGCAAAGAATAACCTTAGCATGTAAAGAACATTACGAGAGTGAGAGGGGGGAGGAGGGGGAAAGACGTGGTTGTGGGACTTGAACTGACTTTCACATAAAATAAATATCAAATAGCTGGAATTGTTTATGGGGAACCACCACATTCCAGCAATCATGGGAAAATGGTAATAGAAGAAGAAATGGAGGAAGAGAGTCACAGGAACTGGGAGTACAGACGAAGAGACTTAGATGGCAAGATAAATTTTATGAGAGAAGTGCAGTAGGTAAGAAAACCGGATGGTAAAACTATGCCAGAAATGATAGAGGTAATAGAAGCAAAGTGCCAAGAGGCTCCGAAAATATTTCAACAAAATATGAAGAAAAAGAAAAGTAACAGAAAGAGAGAGAGAGAGAGAGAGAGAGAGAGAGAGAGAGAGAGAGAGAGAGAGAGAGAGAGAGAGAGAGAGAGAGAGAGAGAGTGAGAGAACATAAAGAAGGAACACTGCAACAGGTCTACTGACCCACGCGGAGCAGGTCCATACCCCCCCGGATTAGACCAATGACCCCCCCCAGGATAAGCCCAATGACCCACCCAGTCTGGTCACCTCCACTCAAGGATGGAGCACTGCGCCAGACCCAGCAGGACAAGCTAGTCAGGTCCAACTCACATCCACCCACACACACATTTATCTAACCTATTTTTAAAACTACACAACGTTTTAGCCTCAATAACTGTACTCGGGAGTTTGTTCCACTCATCCACAACTCTATTACCAAACCAGTGCTTTCCTATATCCTTCCTGAATCTGAATTTTTCCAGCTTGAAATCATTGCTGCGAGTCCTGTCTTGGCTGGAAATTTCAGCACGCTATTTACATCCCCTTTATTTATTCCTGTTTTCCATTTATACACCTCGATCATATCCCCCCTAATTCTACGCCTTTCGAGAGAGTGCAGATTCAGGGCCCTCAGTCTATCCTCATAGGGAAGATTTCTGATACATGGGATCATCTTTGTCATCCTCCTCTGTACGTTTTCCAGAGCATTTATATCCATTCTGTAATACGGTGACCAGAACTGAGCAGCATAGTCTAAATGAGGCCTAACCAAGGATATATAGAGTTGAAGAACAACCTGAGGACTTCTGTTATTTATACCTCTAGATATGAAGCCAAGAAATCTGTTAGCTTTATTGCGAACACTAATGCACTGATGTCTTGGTTTTAGATTACTGCTAACTAGAACTCCTAAATCCTTTTCGCAATCCGTAATATTAAGATCTACATTATTTAGTTTATATGTGGCATGGTTATTTAACTGTCCAACATTTAGAACTTTGCATTTGCCAATATTAAACTGCATGTGCCACTTCTCCGACCATTGCATCAGTCTATTCAAATCATCCTGGAGTGCTCTAGTGTCCTCATTAGAATGAATTGGACTGCCTATTTTGGTGTCATCAGAAAATTTGCTTGTGTCGCTATTTATTCCCTCATCTATGTCGTTTATGTAAATTGTGAACAACAACGGACCCAACACTGACCCCTGAGGAACACCGCTTGTGACGTGCCCCCATTCTGATTTCTCCCCAGTGAAAAAGTTAGTAAATTCGTAAGACAGGAACGCCCCTTGTAAAACCGTGTTGAGATTCATTAATCAATCTGTGCCTGTCAAGATGGCTACGAATTGCTTCGCTAATTATTGATTCCATAAATTTTCCCACTTTGGAGGTAAGGTCTATAGTTCGAAGCCAAGGACCTGTCACCTTCATTGTAAATAGGTATTGCATTTGCCATTTTCCACTTATCAGGCACTATTCCAGTTTGTAGTGATATGTTAAAAAGATTAGCCAAAGGTATGCTAAGTTCCTCTTTACATTCCTTTAACACCCCTGCAAACAGTTCATCAGGGCCTGGGGATTTGTTAGGTTTTAGTTTCTCCATTTGTCTGAGGACCATGTCACTAGTTTCCGCAATCTTACATAGTTTATCATCCTGTTCTACATAATCTATTATTTTAGGAATATCGCTAGTATTTTCCTGGGTGAAAACTGAGAGGAAGTAGGTATTTAAAATTTCACACATATCCTTATCACTGTCAGTGATCTGACCAGAGTTACTCTTAAGTGGGCCAATCTTGTCCCTAATCTTACTTCTGTATACCTGAAGGAACCCTTTTGGGTTAGTCTTTGAATCTCTTGCGACCTTAGCCTCATAATCCCTTTTTGCTTTTCTTATTCCTTTCTTTATTTCTCTCTTTAATTGAATATATTGATTTCTTAACTGCCCATCCCCTCTTTTGATACGCCTATGTATTCCTCTCTTTTGACCAATGAGAGAGAGAGAGAGATAGATAGATAGAGAGAGAGAGAGAGAGAGAGAGAGAGAGAGAGAGAGAGAGAGAGAGAGAGAGAGAGAGAGAGAGAGAGAGAGAAGAGAGAGAGAAACAAAGAATCCATGGTTCAATCAAGAATGCAAAGGCACCAAGGGAAAGTGCAAGAGAAAACTCATTGAAGTGCACTGAGGAAAAGATGGAAGTCTCACTGTGAGAAAAACCTCAGTAAAACACACTGAAGCGTACTGAGAAAAGCACAAATTTGTTGAAACTCTCGGAGAAACATCGGAACACACAGCAACACGCTGAGAGAAACTTTAAACGAAACAGAGAGAGATTCTCACTGAAACACAAATAACAACATTCACCGAAATACTGAAGCACATTTACTGAGGTACAGCGAAACACGGAACACAAATACTTATTAGAACACTAGGAGAAACGTGAAACACACTTAGTGAAACACAAACCACACAGACTAGAGAAAATGGCAAATACAGTGACCAATAACACACACACACACAAACTACAAAAGCATAAAGAACTTCCTCAACGGGGCTCAGTGGGAGAGAGAACTGGCAGGGAAGTCAGTAGATGAGATGATGGAATATGTGACAACAATATGTAAGGAAGCTGAGGAGAGGTTTGTAACCAAGGGTAACAGGAATAATGAAAAAGCCAGTATGAGCCCATGGTTCACCCAAAGGTGCAGGGAGGCCAAAACCAAATGTGCTAGGGAATTGCAGGTAAGACGGGAGGCCCAAAGACAATATGAGAGTGACATAGCAGCGAAAGCCAAATCTGACCCAAAACTGTTGTACAGCCACATAAGGAGGAATACAACAGTCAAAGACCAGGTAATCAGGCTTAGGAAGTAAGGAGGGGAGGTCACAAAAAACGACTGCGAAGTATGTGAGGAGCTCAACAGGAGATTCAAAGAAGTGTCCACAAAGGAGACAGAAGGGCCTCCAGAAAGGCAGAGAGGTTGGGTACACCATCAAGTGTTGAACTCAATACACACAACCGAGGAAGAAGTGAAGAGGCTGTTAAGGAAGCTAGATACCTCAAAGGCGATAGGGCCTGATAACATCTCTCCATGGGTCCTGAGAGAGGGAGCAGAGGCGCTTTCTGCACTACTAACAAGTATGGAAGACATCAAATGTAGTCCCAATTTTTTAAAAAAAGGAGACAGACACGAAGCATTGAACTACAGACCAGTGTCACTGACGTATATAGTATGCAAGGTCATGGAAAAAATTATCAGGAGGAAAGTCGTAGAGCACCTAGAAAGGAATGAGCTTATCATCGAGAGCCAGCATGGCTTCAGGGATGGGAAATCCTGCGTCACAAGCGTACTGGAGTCCTATGACAGGGTGATGGCAGTAAGACAAGAGAGAGGGGTGTGTAGATTGCATTTCCTTGGACTGTAAGAAGGCGTTTAACACAGTTCCACACAAGAGATTAGCGAGGAAGCTAGAGGACCAAACAGGGATAACAAGGAAGACACTACAGTGGAACAGGGAATACCTGTCAGGAAGACAACAGCGAGTCATTGTACGTGGCGAGGTGTCAGAGTGGGTGCCGGTAACGAGCGGCGTGCCACAAGAATCAGTCCTAGGACCGGTGCTGTTTCTGGTATTTATGAACGACATGACGGAAGGAATAGACTCTAAAGTGTCCCTGTTTGCAGATGATGTGAAGTTGATGAGAAGAATTCAGTCGGACAAAGACCAGGCAGAACTACAGAGGAATCTGGACAGACTGCAGGCCTGGTCCAGAAACTGGCTCTTGGGGTTCAACCTCACCGAGTGCAAAGTCATGAAGATTGGGGAAGGGCAAAGAAGATCACAGACGGAGTACAATCTAAGGGGCCAGAGCCTACAAACTTCACTCAAGGAAAAGGATCTTGGTGTGAGTATAACACCGGGAACATCTGAGGCGCACATGTACCAAATAACTGCTGCAGCATACGGGTGCCTGGCAAACCTAAGAACAGCATTCTGACATCTAAATAAGGAGTCATTCAGGACCCTGTACACTGTGTACGTTAGGCCCATATTAGAATATGCAGTGCCAGTTAGGAACCCTCACCTAGCCAAGCATGTAAGGAAATTAGAAAAAGTGCAGAGGTTTGCAGCAAGGCTAGTCCCAGAGTTAAGGGGTATGTCCTACGAGGAGAGGTTAAGGGAAACCGACCTGACGACAGTGGAAGACAGGAGAGTTAGGGGGGATATGATAACGACATATAAAATACTGAGAGGTATAGACAAGGTGGACAGAGACGGGATATTCCAGAGATGGGACACAACAACAAGGGGTCACAGTTGAAAGCTGAAGACTCAGATGAACCACAGGGATGTTAGGAAGTATTTCTTCAGTCACAGAGTTGTCAGGAACTGAAATAGCCTGGGTAGTGATGTAGTGAAGGCAGGTTCCATACATAGCTTGAAGAAGAGGTATGATAAAGCTCACGGAGAGGGAAGAGTGACCGGGTAGCGGCCAGTTGAAGAGGCGGGGCCGGGAGCTGTGACTCGACCCTTGCAACCACAACTAGAGTACAACTAGGTGAGTACACACAGACACACACACAGACACACACACACAGACACACACACACAGACACACACACACAGACACAGACACACAGACACACACACACAGACACACACACACAGACACACACACACAGACACACACACACAGACACACACACACACAGACACACACACACAGACACACACACACAGACACACACACACAGACACACACAGACACACACACACACACACACACACACACATACACACATACACACACACACAGACACACACACACAGGCACACACACACACACACACAGACACACACAGACACAGACACACACACACACACACACACACACACACACACACACACACACACACACACACACACAAGACTAGTCCCAGAGCTAAGAGGTATGTCCTACGAGGAGAGGTTAAGGGAAATCAACCTGACGACACTGGAGGACAGGAGAGATAGGGGGGACATGATAACGACATACAAAATACTGAGAGGAATTGACAAGGTGGACAAAGACAGGATGTTCCAGAGATTGGACACAGTAACAAGGGGACACAGTTGGAAGCTGAAGACACAGATGAATCACAGGGATGTTAGGAAGTATTTCTTCAGCCACAGAGTAGTCAGTAAGCGATGTAGTGGAGGCAGGATCCATACATAGCTTTAAGCAGAGGTATGATAAAGCTCACGGCTCAGGAAGAGTGACCTAGTAGCGATCAGTGAAGAGGCGGGGCCAGGAGCTCGGACTCGACCCCCACAACCTCAACTAGGTGAGTACACACACACACACACACACACACACACACACACACACACGTATTGAGGACATCACATACGAAAGACCCCTTGGGGCCAGCGATCATGTGGTTTTAAGCTTCAAATACACAGTAGAGCTACAAGTGGAGGGGGAAGCAGGAAGGCCAGGGCGAATGAAGCCAAACTACAAGAAAGGGGACTACACGGGAATGAGGAACTTCCTGAACGGGGTTCAGTGGGACAGAGAACTGGCAGGGAAGCCAGTTAATGAGACGATGGAATATGTAACAACCATGTGCAAGGAGGCTGAGGAGAGGTTTGTACCCAAGGGTAACAGGAATAATGAAAAAGCCAGGATGAGCCCATGGTTTACCCAAAGGTGCAGGGAGGCAAAAACCAAGTGTGCTAGGGAATGGAAGAAATATAGAAGGCAAAGGACCCAGGAGAATAGGAGAGCAGTCGTAGAGCCAGAAATTAATATGCACAGATAAGGGAGGCCCAAAGACAATATGTAAACGACATAGCAGCGAAAGCCAGATCTGACCCGAAGCTGTTATACAGCCACATCAGGAGGAAAAGAACAGTCAAGGACCAGGTAATCAGGCTAAGGAAGGAAGGAGGAGAGACAACAAGAAATGACCGTGAAGTATGTGATGAACTCAACAAGAGATTCAAAGAAGTGTTCACAGAGGAGACAGAAGAGGCTCCAGAGAGACGGAGAGGTGGGGCACACCAAGTGCTGGACACAGTACACACAACCGAGGAAGAAGTGAAGAGGCTTCCGAGTGATCTAGATACCTCAAAGGCAATGGGGCCGGATAACATCTCTCCATGGGTCATGAGAGAGGGAACAGAGGCGCTATGTGTACCCCTAACAACAATATTCAATACATCTATCGAAACAGGGAGATTGCCTGAGGCATGGAAGACAGAAGATGTAGTCCTAATCTTTAAAAAAGGAGACAGACATCAAGCACTAAACTACAGACCAGTGTCACTGACATGTATAGTGTGCAAAGTCATGGAGAAGATTATCAGAAGAGTGGTGGAACACCTAGAAAAGAATGATCTCATCAACAGCAGCATACATGGTCTCAGGGATGGGAAATCCTGTGTCACAAACCTTCTGGAGTTCTAAGACATGGTGACAGCAGTGAGACAAGAGTGTGGTGGGTGGATTGCATTTTCTTGGACTACAAGAAGACGTTTGACACAGTTCCACACAAGAGATTAGTGCAAAAACTGGAGGACCAAGCAGGGATAACAGGGAAGGCACTACAATGGATCAGGGAATACTTGTCAGAAAGACAGCAGCGAGTCATTTTACGTGGCGAGGTGTCAGAGTGGGCACCTGTGACCAGCGGAGTCCCACAGGGGTCAGTCCTAGGACCAGTGCTGTTTCTGGTATTTGTGAACAACATGACGGAAGGAATAGACTCCGAAGTGTCCCTGTTTGCAGATGACGTGAAGTTGATGAGAAGAATTCATTCGATCGAAGACCAGGCAAAACTACAGAGGGATCTGGACAGGCTGTAGACCTGGTCCAGCAATTGGTTCCTGGAGTTCAACCCCACCAAGTGCAAAGTCATGAAGATTGGGGAAGGGCATAGAAGACCGCAGACGGAATACAGTCTAGGGGGCCAGAGACTACAAACCTCACTCAAGGAAAAAGATCTTGGGGTGAGTATAACACCAGGCACATCTCCTGAAGCGCACATCAACCAAATAACTGTTGCAGCATATGGGCGCCTAGCATACCTCAGAATAGCATTCCGACATCTTAATAAGGAATCGTTCAGGACCCTGTACACCGTCTACGTTAGGCCCATATTGGAGTATGCGGCACCAGTCTGGAACCCACACCTAACCAAGCACGTAAAGAAACTAGAGAAAGTGGAAAGGTTTGCAACAAGACTAGTCTCAGAGCTAAGAGGCATGTCCTACGAGGAGAGATTAAGGGAAATCAACCTGACGACACTGGAGGACAGGAGAGATAGGGGGGGACATGACAAAATACTGAGAGGAATTGACAAGGTTGACAATGACAGGATGTTCCAGAGATGGGACACAGCAGCAAGGGGACACAGTTGGAAGTTGAAGACACAGATGAATCATAGGAATATTAGGAAGTATTTCTTCAGTCACTGAGTAGTGAGGAAGTGGAATAGTTTGGGAAGCGATGTAGTGGAGGCAGGATCCATACATAGCTTTAAGCAGAGGTATGATAAAGCTCAGGGTTCAGGGAGAGTGAGCTAGTGACCAGTGAAGAGACGGGGCCAGGAGCTAGGACTTGACCTCTGCAACCTCAACTAGGTGAGTACACACACACACACACACACACACACACGCCGTGAGAGAAAAAAAATCACTCTCTAATTACACAACTTAAAAACCTCAGTGCATGCCAGTAAACGTGAAAATTTTCTTTTAATACGTGTGCTCGCCCCAGCAAACTACTTTTGCCTTGCTATGTGGTATCATCTTCAATTGATAACCCCCATCAATAGGTAAAATTGGTAAAACTTTCAATTTTGGCTTAAATAGCAACGCTCTTCATGCTGAATAAGGCAAGCGAAAATTTGTGTATGCACTAATTTCGCAAAAATCATTCTAAACCTAACGAAAAAAATGACCAGTTTTGCCTATTCGGCACGATATATATATATATATATATATATATATATATATATATATATATATATATTCTTTCTTTCAACACACCGGCCGTATCCCACCGAGGCGGGGTGGCCCAAAAGGAAAAACGAAAGTTTCTCCTTTTACATTTAGTAATATATACAGGAGAAGAGGTTACTAGCCCCTTGCTCCCGGCATTTTAGTTGCCTCTTACAACACGCATGGCTTACGGAGGAAGAATTCTGTTCCACTTCCCCATGGAGATAAGAGGAAATAAACAAGAATAAGAACTAGAAAGAAAATAGAAGAAAACCCAGAGGGGTGTGTATATATGTGCTTGTACATGTATGTGTAGTGTGACCTAAGTGTAAGTAGAAGTAGCAAGACGTACCTGAAATCTTGCATGTTCATGAGACAGAAAAAAGGACACCAGCAATCCTACCATCATGTAAAACAATTACAGGCTTTCGTTTTACACTCACTTGGCAGGACGGTAGTACCTCCCTGGGCGGTTGCTGTCTACCAACCTACTACCTATAATATATATATATATATATATATATATATATATGTCGTGCAGAATAGGCAGAACTTGCGATCTTGGCATATAGGACAAGTGAAAATTTGTGTATGCAATAATTTCGCCAAAATCATTCTGAACCTAACGAAAAAAAATATTTCACTGTGTTTGTTTAGTATTAAATTATTGTAAACAAATCTGAAATATATTTAGTTGGGTTAGGCTAAAATAAATTGTTCTTGCTATAATAAGGTTAGGTAAGTTTTCTAAGATACTTTTGGTGCAAAATTATAAATTTTTACATTATCATTAATGAAAAAAATATATCTTTAAGTGTATAAGAGAAAATTTTCGAAAGGACTTAATTTTAAATGAGTTCTTGCTAATTGACCAGTTTTACATATTCGGCACGACAGATATATATATATATATATATATATATATATATATATATATATATATATATATATATATATATATATATATATATGCAAAACAACCACTCTGAAAGAATAGAGAAATTCCAAGCGCTTTCGTGACTACTCACGAAATTTCTCTATTCTTTCAGAGTGGTTGTTTTGCATATTCTGAAATCACCTGTTTACTGTGATCTTATTGCATATATATATATATATATATATATATATATATATATATATATATATATATATATATATATATATATATATATATATATATATATATATACAAACACTGATCTCTGGCTGAAGGAGACTCGAACCTACGAACCTTGGAACAAGGTACGCAGTGCTATGCCATTCTCACCACACTGGACCAATACCTTGGCGCCTAGCACAATGCTAGACGTTGATTCAAGGCAGCCAGCTTTCAGGGAGAAGGCTTACAGCTTTTCATCTCTAGTAAGGCTGATGCATGCAGGAGATGAGATGAAAAGCTGTAAGCCTTCTCCCTGAAAGCTGGTTGCCTTGGATCAAACGTGTAGCGCAAGCTGGACGCCAAGGTATTGGTCCAGTGTGGTGAGAATGGAAAGGCACTACGTACCTTGTTCCAAGGTTCGTAGGTTCGAGTGTCCTTCAGCTAGAGGTCAGTGTTTGTGTACATTTCGCCTGCTCTTGCGAATTCCTTGCAAATATATATAATATATATATATATATATATATATATATATATATATATATATATATATATATATATATATATATATATATATATATATATAATGTCGTGGCGAATAGGCAGAACTTGCGATCTTGGCTTAAATAGCAACGCTCATCTTGCCGTATAGGACAAGTGAAAATTTGTGTATGCAATAATTTCGCCAAAATCGTTCTGAACCTAAGGAAAAAAGTATATTTCACTGTGTTTGTTTAGTATTAAATTACTGTAAACAAATCTAAAATATATTTAGTTGGGTTAGGCTAAAATAAATTGTTCTTGTTATAATAAGGTTAGGTAAGTTTTCTAAGATTCTTTTGGTGCAAAATTATAAATTTTTACATCAACATTAATGAAAAAAATATATCTTTAAACTTATAAGAGAAAATTTTAGAAAGGACTCAATTTTAAATTATATATATATATATATATATATATATATATATATATATATATATATATATATATATATATATATATATAAATAGGAATATTTTATTACATAATATGGCACAGAAGATTTGAGAGATACATTGTTGATATAAAGGTGGCATATACGGTACATGTTGTTACGTGTGTATCACCGATTATAAGGCGAAAATCTCATCCAGCTCCTCAGAGCTGGGGCGTGTGCCCAAAATGCAGCATGCATTACCCCTTTGAACAGCCGCACTGAGCCGCTGGAACAGAAAACTAGCTGCCCTGGGATCCCTAGTTACCCTGATGAGTCTTTTTCCCAACTCCTTAAGGAAATTAGATGCACTCTTTCCCCATGAGCCAAGGGTCTCTGAGCCTATGGGAACAAACATATAATGATGGGCAAGTTCTCCATATTTTCTAGACTTTTGGGACTCCCTAAAGCTGGCAGCTGCCCCTCCTTCCTCCCTGGTGTATTGGAGATAGGTATCAGCCAAGGTAGATGCACATGTATAGTCCCACACCACCTGCTTCCCATCTGTCCAGGCTTGAAGGGTGATACCATCTGGACGCTTCTGGCTGCCATCAGATCTGCATAGTTGGGGTGGCTCCCTTACTGCTGGGCATCCAGCTGTTGTGAGGCTCCTCTTGATAATGTTATTAACCTCCTCATGTCTTGCAATCTTTCCCTCGGATTTACGGCACACAAGACCATGGTACCCGAATCGGTCTGCTGCTTCACTGCCACAAATACACCTGTGTTCGGCGAGAATAGGGGCGGCAAGTCGAAGGGCAACACCGATGCGGATGGTCTGTGGGTCGAGGCGTGTGCCAAGGCTGGAGTTGGGAACAGCCAACAGAAAGTCCCCAGCATGAGGGGCTCTCACTGCCAGGAGGCGGGCTCTATCCTTCCCTGACACACTCTGAAGCATCGTTGAGGCTATATTTTCCACTATTGGACCATCCCAGTGCGATTGTTTGTAGTTGTTGGGGGGAGCAGGTCTGGTTTCTGAGCCCGTTAGATTATCCCAGATCATTGCTCCGTCAATGAATTTTTGGTCCTGGGCTCCAATCTTGTCCCTAAGATGTTCAGGGAGAATCGCTGCTACAAGCTCTCTGGATGCAATACACGAGGACAGAAAAGCAGGTAACGCAATCTGTGATGACTTGCGGACACCAATGCCTCCTAGTCTGACTGGAAGTGTAGCTTGGTTCCACTGCCCGTCTTCTAGAGTAAGGTTAAGTACTTTCGTAAAAATCTGCCTCAGAATACTGTCATATTCGTGCAGTATAGGGTTATCATATGAAGGTGCACATCTTAGGAAATATGTCAACCTGGGCAGACTCAAGCACTTTGTGAGAAGGTACAAGGCATCGTGGGTGTCCAGATTGCCTATTCGTTGTTCCATTCTCCTTAACTCTTCCAATTTCTTCCTGAGAATTGTGTCAATGGCATTGCTTCCCAGAGGTGCTCCTAGCAAGACACTATTTGTGGGGGCAATGACTGCTGCTCCTGGTAGTTTTGATCTCACTGCATTTATCACTTGTTGACTGACTGAGATGATTTCACATTTGGATGGATTCAGGATGAGACCCATTTCCTGTCCCCGTGTCATTACCTGTGTAAGGTCATGTAGGAGGGACTCCTTTGTACCTGCTAGTGTGCCATCATCTAGGAACCAGATGTTTAGCTCGCTGGTCAGTCTGACTGTGATTTCCCTAACTGCAATACAGAAGAGAAATGGTGCAAGAGGATCTCCTTGTTGGACACCCTCCGATGATGTGATTTCATGCTCTCCAAAGAGAAGCATTGATTCCTTGCTATAACCAGCTGAAACAAAAGGGAAGAGACCAGGGAAATGTTCTTGTACTGCTGCTAATACCACGTCTCTTTTCAGGAGATTGAACGCATTCTTGAAATCTAAATCTATATATATATATATATATATATATATATATATATATATATATATATATCTATATATATATATATATATATATATTTCCATCGCTCGTCTGTCAAAAAACAAGAACAAAAGAAAGGTTGAAAACTGAAGACATTTATTCTGGTTCATTTTCGACTAGTGACCAATGTTATTGAAATAAAAAGAAAATATATTTCAAAATAACATTGGATATGATGTTGATATATCCCTGTTGGAAGATAACTTGGATGGGACAGAACATCTGACAGTTTATTCTAATCTAACAACATTTTTTTTTAATTTGTTCAGAGATGGAGTTTCATACCCCCATTATATGGTTGGTATATACCCAGGGGTATGGGTATCCCCACTTAGGAACACTTGCTTTATTTCTTTTGATTTTCCTTCCTCATTTTTTTTTGTTATATTTTGTTCATAACACGAGAAAGCTTCTTCCGATCGACTTGAAATTTGTAAGGATGTGGTGTACGGTAAGTAGGCAAAAAATTCTATAAATAATTGGCGTGTGCAGAGGTGCTGTGAGTTAAGTTATTGAAGCTCATTCCCAGCATCCTAGACTGACTCAGATAACTTGCAAAACCCTCGAAGATGGAGCTTCAAACCTCCAAGAAAAGTTGCTTAAAAATACATCGACGGCGAAGTGAGATTCAAACTTGCAGTTGCACCTCTGACACTTTTCATTCCAGTTGAATCACGTTAAATCTATTTGACTCTAATTCTTTTGATTGACTTAAATATTTAAAAGCTGCTGCAACATATGGCCAGGATAGAAGCTATTAAGTTTAGCCTGTGTGAGACCAACTTTGTCAGGGTTCTAAATTAGTACATAAATTAAAAACTGTTGGAATCTTTACGACAACTGGAAAATGCCTCATCTGATCGACTTCAAACTGTCAGCCCAGGTGTGTGTTCCAAGAAGTAAGGTCCACACTGCCAGTTTTATATATTAGTGATTTTGACTGAAATACAATACAGAAAGCCTCAACTTCTCGCCTTCAAAATACTCTCGCTCAAACATCCCATAAGAAGAATCTCAACCTTTATATTGAAACTGTTCAGGTGTAAATTTGAAATTTTGATAAAATAGTTAAGAAATTTAGAATCATTGGATTCAGGCAGATTTCTGCAGAATGTCTTTTTTTTTTTTTTTTTTTGGTAGGCTTCAAACTTTCAGCACTGATAGGCTTTCACTTTCAACTACAGGAATTTTAAAGTAACACCAGTTTTGTTAAATTGGCTTCAATATAATAACTAAACAATGACTCTTCAGATCGGCTTCAAACATTTAATCGTTGGTGTATCCTATATTTCCTAATATATTTTCACTTGAATTTGGGTTTAATTAATACATGCAGATTTGCCAATTTTGTATATTTTTTTATTAAAATTGGAGCATCTTAAAAAACACAAAATAATTTTTTTTCCTTGGAGTATCGTAGAGATTAAAAATATAACAAAAATATAAACTGAGAAATGTTGAAAGCTCGATTTTTTTTTTAATTTTGAATTTTCATGAGTTTAGTGAATTGTTAAATGTTGTTGGACGTGATGACAGACGCGCTCCATCCAGACCTTCAGATGTTCAACCCTGGTCAACCTTGGTCAACCCTGGTCAACCCTGGTCAACCCTGGTCAACCCCGGTCAACCCTGGTCAACCCTGGTCAACCTTGGTCAGCCCTGGTCAACCCTGGTCAACCCTGGTCAACCCCGGTCAACCCTGGTCAACCCTGGTCAACCCTGGTCAACCCCGGTCAACCCTGGTCAACCCTGGTCAACCCTGGTCAACCCTGGTCAACCCTGGTCAACCCCGGTCAACCCCAGTCAACCCTGGTCAACCCTGGTCAACCCTGGTCAACCCTGGTCAACCCTGGTCAACCCTGGTCAACCCCGGTCAACCCTGGTCAACCCTGGTCAACCTTGGTCAGCCCTGGTCAACCCTGGTCAACCCTGGTCAACCCCGGTCAACCCTGGTCAACCCTGGTCAACCCTGGTCAACCCCGGTCAACCCTTGTCAACCCTGGTCAACCCTGGTCAACCCTGGTCAACCCTGATCAACCCCGGTCAACCCTGGTCAACCCCGGTCAACCCTGGTCAACCCTGGTCAACCCTGGTCAACCCTGGTCAACCCTGGTCAACCCCGGTCAACCCCAGTCAACCCCGGTCAACCCTGGTCAACCCTGGTCAACCCTGGTCAACCCTGGTCAACCCTGGTCAACCATAGCTGTTACCAGGTAAAGTTTCGTGGAGCAGTAACCAAGTGCTGTACCCTCTGCTGAGCCTTACGGGTGTAGCGCTTGATTAGGATTTTGATTACGTCGGCACGTAACAGCCTGGTTGATCAAGTCCTGATCCACCACGAGGCCTGATCACAGACCGGGCAGGGGAAGCGTTGACCCCTGAGACCCCCTCCAAGTATCCCCTTTGCTCAGTTTCAAGCAAACTATTCCTGGAATTGTTTATCGTGAGGTAACTTCAGGAAGCCTCTTCTGATAGGCTTCAAAATTTCGACAGTATTGTATCTTACTCAGAAGAAAGTTGTTGCTGTTAGTTGAGTGTGTGGGTGCCATTTTGTCACTTTTAATCAAGAAATGGTATTGTAATATCTTGCATTATATAATTATATTATTCTTCTTGAAGGGGAATGGCACCTTGATGATGGTGAGAGGCTTTTAATCCAAGGAACTGGAGTTATCCTCCCCTTGCTGGGATCAAATCTAAATGCCTCTCATTCCACGGGTGCTGTATGACCCTTACAGGTTTAACGCTTTCTCTGATTAAAACAAAAATTCTTATCAATGTTAGTTTTTCAAGGCTGATGCATCACTGGAAATAAAAAGATGATGAGAATCTATTATTAGTCAACTTGGTTTCTGTGCTCATAATACCCCTCAAGGAAGGTTCCTTGATGTTGGTGAGGGGCTCTTGATTTAGGGAATTGGATCTGTGCTCCAGTTCCCCGAATTAAGCCTGAATGCCTTCCACATATCCCCCCCCCCAGGCGCTGTATAATCCTCCGGGTTTAGCGCTTCCCCCTTGATTATAATAATAATAATGTGCTCATAATATCTGTGTGCGTTCAGTACCATTAAAAATGGCATTTTATGTTCCGAAAGTTGAAATAAAACTTATTTAAAACTTATGCGGTGGCCAATATTTCTTAGAGAAAAGTTTGCATTGATTTTGGCCTGAGTAGCTTCCAAGACTGACTGAAGAAACCTGCTGTGTAGGCGGAATGTTTCACCATATTATATACACAACTGTCGCACATGTGTCGTGCTCACTTCTCTTTCATGCTGACACTTCTCTTTCATGCTGACACTCCTTTCTCATGCTGACACTTCTCTTTCATGCTGACACTTCTCTTTCATGCTGACACTCCTTTCTCATGCTGACACTTCTCTTTCATGCTGACACTCCTTTTTCATGCTGACACTTCTCTTTCATGCTGACACTTCTCTTTCATGCTGACACTTCTCTTTCATGCTGACACTCCTTTCTCATGCTGACACTTCTCTTTCATGCTGACACTCCTTTTTCATGCTGACACTTCTCTTTCATGCTGACACTTCTCTTTCATGCTGACACTCCTTTCTCATGCTGACACTTCTCTTTCATGCTGACACTCCTTTTTCATGCTGACACTTCTCTTTCATGCTGACACTTCTCTTTCATGCTGACACTCCTTTTTCATGCTGACACTCCTTTCTCATGCTGACACTTCTCTTTCATGCTGACACTCCTTTTTCATGCTGACACTCCTTTCTCATGCTGACACTTCTCTTTCATGCTGACGCTCCTTTCTCATGCTGACACGCCTTTCTCATGCTGACACTCCTTTTTCATGCTGACACTCCTTTTTCATGCTGACACTCCTTTTTCATGCTGACACTCCTTTTTCATGCTGACATTATTCTTTCATGCTGACACTCGTTTCTCATGCTGACACTCCTTTTTCATGCTGACATTATTCTTTCATGCTGACTCGTTTCTCATGCTGACACTCCTTTTTCATCCTGACATTGTTCTTTCATGCTGACACTCCATTTTCATGCAGACACTCCTTTTTCATGCTGACGCTATTCTTTCATGCTGACACTCGTTTCTCATGCTGATACTCCTTTTTCATGTTCATACTCCTCCTTCATGCTGACACTCCTTTTTCATGCTGACACTATTAAGCTGACACTTCTCTGTTAAGCTGACACTTTCACACAAACAACATGCGCTCCAGTCATCCCTGAACGATATAAACAAATGCTCTCAACATCTCAGACTTAATTTCAAGTATCTCCATCACGCGCGTTGCACCACCGCCTGCCTCACCCACGTCCTCCATACTCACTTCTGCCTCACCCATGTCCTCCATACTCACTTCTGCCTCACCCATGTCCTCCATACTCACTTCTGCCTCACCCACGTCCTCCATACTCACTTCTGCCTCACCCACGTCCTCCATACTCACTTCTGCCTCACCCACGTCCTCCATACTCACTTCTGCCTCACCCACGTCCTCCATACTCACTTCTGCCTCACCCACGTCCTCCATACTCACTTCTGCCTCACCCACGTCCTCCATACTCACTTCTGCCTCACCCACGTCCTCCATACTCACTTCTGCCTCACCCACGTCCTCCATACTCACTTCTGCCTCACCCACGTCCTCCATACTCACTTCTGCCTCACCCACGTCCTCCATACTCACTTCTGCCTCACCCACGTCCTCCATACTAACTTCTGCCTCACCCACGTCCTCCATACTCACTTCTGCCTCACCGACGTCCTCCATACTCACTTCTGCATCACCCACGTCCTCCATACTAACTTCTGCCTCACCCATGTCCTCCATACTCACTTCTGCCTCACCCATGTCCTCCATACTCACTTCTGCCTCACCCACGTCCTCCATACTCACTTCTGCCTCACCCATGTCCTCCATACTCACTTCTGCCTCAAACATGTCCTCCATACTCACTTCTGCCTCACCCATGTCCTCCATACTCACTTCTGCCTCACCCACGTCCTCCATACTCACTTCTGCCTCACCCACGTCCTCCATACTCACTTCTGCCTCACCCACGTCCTCCATACTCACTTCTGCCTCACCCACGTCCTCCATACTCACTTCTGCCTCACCCACGTCCTCCATACTCACTTCTGCCTCACCCACGTCCTCCATACTCACTTCTGCCTCACCCACGTCCTCCATACTCACTTCTGCCTCACCCACGTCCTCCAAGCTCACTTCTGCCTCACCCACGTCCTCCATAGTCACTTCTGCCTCACCCACGTCCTCCATACTCACTTCTGCCTCACCCACGTCCTCCATACTAACTTCTGCCTCACCCACGTCCTCCATACTCACTTCTGCCTCACCGACGTCCTCCATACTCACTTCTGCATCACCCACGTCCTCCATACTAACTTCTGCCTCACCCACGTCCTCCATACTCACTTCTGCCTCACCCACGTCCTCCATACTAACTTCTGCCTCACCCACGTCCTCCATACTCACTTCTGCCTCACCCACGACCTCCATACTCACTTCTGCCTCACCCACGTCCTCCATACTAACTTCTGCCTCACCCACGTCCTCCATGCTCACTTCTGCCTCACCCACGTCCTCCATACTCACTTCTGCCTCACCCACGTCCTCCATACTCACTTCTGCCTCACCCACGTCCTCCATACTCACTTCTGCCTCACCCACGTTCTTTATATTCACTTCTGCCTCACCCACGTCCTCGATACTCCTGCCTCACCCACTTCCTCCATACTCACTTCTGCCTCACCCATGTCCTCCATACTCACTTCTGCCTCAACCACGTCCTCCATACTCACTTCTGCCTCACCCACGACCTCCATACTCAATTCTGCCTCACCCACGTCCTCCATACTCACTTCTGCGTTACCCACGTCCTCCATACTCACTTCTGCCTTACCCACGTCCTCCATACTCACTTCTGCCTCAGCCACGTCCTCCATCCTCATTTCTGCCTCACCCACGTCCTCCATACTCACTTCTGCCTCACCCACGTCTTCCATACTCACTTCTGCCTCAACCACGTCTTCTTTACTCACTTCTGCCTCACCCACGTCCTCGATTCTCACTTCTGTCTCACTCACGTCCTTGATATTCACTTCTGCCTCACCCACGTCCTCCACACTCACTTCTGCTCCACCCACGTCGTCGACACTAACTTCTGCCTCACCCACGTCTTCCATACTCACTTCTGCCTCAACCACGTCCTCGATACTCACTTCTGCCTCACCCACGTTCTCGATACTCACTTCTGAATCACCCACGTCCTCGATACTAACTTGTGCCTCACCCACGTCCTCGATACTCACTTCTGCCTCACCCATGTCCTCGATACCCACTTCTGCCTCACCCACGTCCTCGATACTAACTTTCGCCTCACCCACGTCCTCGATACTCACTTCTGCCTCACCCACGTCCTCCATACTCACTTCTGCCTCACCTACGTACTCAATACTCACTTCTGCCTAACCCACGTTTTCCATACTCACTTCTGCCTCACCCACGTCCTCCAAACTCACTTCAACCTCACCCACGTCCTCCATACTCACTTCTGCCTCACCCACGTCCTCCATACTCACTTCTGCCTCACCCACGTCCTCCATACTCACTTCTGCCTCACCCACGATCTCCATACTCACTTCTGCCTCACCCACGTCCTCCATACTCACTTCTGCCTCACCCACGTCCTCCATACTCACTTCTGCCTCACCCACGTCCTCCATACTCACTTCTGCTTCACCCACGTCCTCCATAGTCACTTCTGCCTCACCCACTTCCTCCATACTCACTTCTGCCTCACCCATGTCCTCCATACTCACTTCTGCCTCACCCACGTCCTCCATACTCACTTCTGCCTCACCCACGTCCTCCATACTCCTGCCTCACCCATGTCCTCTATACTCACTTCTGTCTCACCCACGTAATCCATACTCACTTCTACCTCACCCACGTCCTCCATACTCACTTCTGCCTCACCCACGTCCTCCATACTCACTTCTGCCTCACCCACGTCCTCCATAGTCACTTCTGCCTCACCCACGTCCTCGATACTCCTGCCTCACCCACTTCCTCCATACTCACTTCTCCCTCACCCATGTCCTCCATACTCCTGCCTCACCCACGTCCTCCATACTCATTCTGCCTCACCCACGTCCTCCATACTCACTTCTGCCTCACCCACGTCCTCGATACTCTTGCCTCACCCACGTCCTCCATACTCACTTCTACCTCACCCAAGTCCTCCATACTCACTCATGCCTCACCCACGTCCTTTATACTCACTCCTACCTCGCCCACTTCCTCCATACTCACTTCTGCCTCACCCACGTCCTCCTTACTCACTTCTGCCTCACCCACGTCCTCCATACTCACTCCTACCTCACCCACGTTCTCCATACTCACTCATGCCTCACCCACGTCCTTTATATTCACTTCTGCCTCACCCACGCCCTCCATACTCACTTCTGCCTCACCCACGTCCTCCATACTCACTTCTGCCTCACCCACGTCCTCCATACTCACTTCTGCCTCACCCACGTCCTCCATACTCACTTCAGCCTCAACCACGTCCTCCATACTCCTGGCACTACTCTGTCTCACGTCCTCCACTCTCCTGGCACTTCTCTGTCTCACGTCCTCCATACTTCTGACACTTCTGTCTCACGTCCTCCATACTTCTGGCACTTCTCTGTCTCACGTCCTCCATACTTCTGGCACTTGTGTCTCACGTCCTCCATACTTCTGGCACATCTGTCTCACGTCCTCCATACTTCTGGCACTTGTGTCTCACGTCCTCCATACTTCTGGCACTTCTGTCTCACGTCCTCCATACTTCTGGCACTTCTGTCTCACGTCCTCCATACTTCTGGCACTTGTGTCTCACGTCCTCCATACTTCTGGCACTTGTGTCTCACGTCCTCCATACTTCTGGCACTTCTGTCTCACGTCCTCCATACTTCTGGTACTTCTGTCTCACGTCCTCCATACTTCTGGCACTTCTGTCTCACGTCCTCCATACTTCTGGCACTTCTGTCTCACGTCCTCCATACTTCTGGCACTTCTGTCTCACGTCCTCCATACTTCTGGCACTTGTGTCTCACGTCCTCCATACTTCTGGCACTTGTGTCTCACGCAGGTCAGCCACATTAGCTTCAGAATGTTCCTGTCTAGTAAGTTCTCTCATAAAGAGTCGTTGCAGAACAAAGCTGTTGTACACATCGCAATAAAGTCATAACAGCAGTGTAGAACTATAGAATGTTAAATATTGTCTCATTAACACCCTCTTCTGCAGCTCTTGTGTTTGGAAAATAATTAAGTCCCTGGTGATCGATAAAGGTAAATAAAAAGTAAAAACGAGGGGAACAATTGGGAGAAAGCAGTTAGCATTACTTAGGTACGAATGCCGTGTTTACCAAGTAAGACTTGAGATTTTTACTTAAATTGCAACGCTCTTCTTGCTGAATAGGGCAAGAGAAAATTTGTGTATGCAATAATTTCTCATAAATCATTCTGAATCTAATGAAAAAAATACATTTCATTGTGTTTGTTTATTATTAAATTATTGTAAACTTATCTTCTATATAGTTGGATTAGGCTATATTAAATTGCGCTTGTTTTAATAGGGTTATGAAAGTTTCCTAAGGTTCTTTTGGTGCAAATTCATTAATTTTCATATTAACATAAATGAAAAAATATATCTTTAAATATATAAGAGAAAAGTTTAGAAAGGACTTAATTTTAAATGAGTTCTTGCTAATTGATCAGTTTTACCTATTCGGAACTACACACACACACACACACACACACACACACACACACACACACACACACACACACACACACACACACACACACACACACACACACTCACACACACTCACACACACTCACACACACACACACACACACACACACACACACACACACACACACACACACACACACACACACACACACTGAAGAAAAGGACAACAATGGTACAAGAAAGGGCTCAAAGACTGGAAGAGCAAATGAAAAAAGATGGAGACAGTGGGAAAAGTTATGAGGATGGTAAAACTGGAAAGAATAATGAAAAAAGGACCAGATAAAAGTTATCATTAGCAGAGTTGCTGCATGAAAAGGAAGCACAGACGATGTGGAAGACAACACTGGAACTGATGACAAAAACAAGGCTATCTTGAGGGGTAAGATACTGGAAGGAAGCAGAAGCTCACTGATTGTCTGTGGACTTGAGAAATGAGGTGGTACGTCAGGAAGGAGTCAATGGTAGGAGAAACATGAGATTATCAGTCACTGATGGTGTAGACGGAGAGGAAGAATTAGTGTGGATGGACAATTTTTCAGAGGATCGAGTAGTCTTGGGGCAAAGAATGCTTCGTATAACTGACTTCTCGGTCACTAACTAGAAACAGGGTGCTGAGACAGAAGTCATTCCTAGGAAGGCAAGATACCACAGATTAAACCTGAATCGAGACAGAACGGAAGTGAAGAGGAAACAGTTGAGGGAAGACGTGATAAGTGATCAGACACAGGACACACAGAGGTTAGAAACATCTTAAAGCTCAACTTTGCCCATCTCTTAGAAGGCTTAATTAGGAGGCTTCTCTCACTTCTTCAGCACTAACAATCTCAAACTATACCACGGGTGGGGTTAGAACCCGTGATCTGATAGTCTCAAAACTCCAGACCGACGTGTTAGCCACTGGGCCAGCTAGCTTCAATAAGATTCATCCAACTAGGTATATTTTTACACCATAGGAAGGTTAACATAGGCACCACTGTGACCACAAGTGCTAGCTGGCCCAGTGACAAACGCGTCGGTCTGGAGTTTTGTGACTCTCTGATCGCGGGGTCTAACCCCACCCGTAGTATGGTTTGTTTGCAATCGTGTCATTACGATTTCGAGAGTCAAACTCCCTCACCGCCTCTTCTGTTTACACGTATAACCCTGACCACTTTACCTCTGTAATAATTTACACACCAACTCCAGCCTTACCTCTTCCTCTCCTTACTAATGTGATACACACTAGCTTGGACACCAGAAGCCAAAGCATAGTAAAAAGAAGTTGAGGATATAGTAAAGTGTAGATGGATTATGTATAGTGATGAAATGAAAGAACAGATATCAGAGGCAATTCCAGACATCACAGCTGTCACAGAAACAAAACTAACTGGATTGATAACAGATGTCATATTCCCTGCAGGGTATTAAGTAATAGGAAAAAAAGAAATAGTGGAGGGGAATAAGTTGCACTGCTAATCGGAAATCAGTATTTTTTTGAAAACATGAGAATGATAAAAATGAGTCAAATAAATACATGATAGATGGAATCATATCTGGGGAACTTAAAGTAGTAGCAGCAGTGCTCAGCAGTCCACCATCAAACAGTAGGAGACAGACATGAATATGAAGACAACACAGTGGAAGCAGTTAGAAGAGCCCATAGAGCAAAAGTGAAGGAACTAATCGTGGGGGATTTCAACCACAAAAAAATACTGAAAAAATTGGGACACACATTGAGAACTAGAAACGTAGAGAGCTGAAATAACAGAGGTGGTGAGGGAAATCTCTTTTTTTTTTTTTTTTTTTTTGCCAGTATGTCCAGGATTCAACAAGAGAGGAGATGAATCAGCAGGACTGGATCTAGTGTTAATTATATCGGCGTCTGATGTAAGTAAAACAGAATATGAGAAGCCTTTGGATACAAGCAGCTGCTCGGTACTAAATTTTGAAGACATTACGGAAGTAATCATCGTCTAAAGAAGAACAAGAAAGGAATGAGGAAAATACAGATTTCGAAAGAGGAAACTATGAAGGGATACAAGAAAATTCGTGACTGCAGGACAACAGGAGAGACGTAGCGTAATTTAAACGTTTATTCGCTCTTTAGTAAATTTTACACATTGCTGAGAAAAAACTAGTCCCAGGAACAGCCCTCAAGTTGCATCACCTAGTAAAAGATTCTTTCATCTTCACTCTAAGGAAACCACTGAATCCATTGACGTTGTGTATCTCCAGAGTGCAAAGTCTTGTACGATCAACACCCAGCAGTGTAAAATAACCCAGTGAACAAATTGAGTAAAAAGTCTGAGTGGGAAATTACCACAGCTGTGCACTACCCTCCCTTGATACATAATTCATACATAAGGGGGAATAACATCAGACCCGCGGCTGTCTTCAAGAGGGAACTTGTCAAGTTTCTCAAGTCAATTTCTGATTAGCCGGGCTGTGGTGCGGACATTGGAGTGTGTGCGACTAGCACCAACAGCCTGGTTGATTAGGTCATCTACAGTGAGGCCCGGTCCCCAACCAGGTAAAAGAGACGTTTAACCTTCGGAGCGAAGAGAGAGAGAAAGAGAGAGAGAGAGAGAGAGAGAGAGAGAGAGAGAGAGAGAGAGAGAGGGACACAGACACAAACAGACCATAATACAGTGCGATTTATACACGACACAACTAATTATACTAATACATGTTAATTGATATCATTACAAGCCAACTCAGACAAAGATAATCGCCATAACAAGGCGAGAATTATCCCCATGTAGTTCTAAACAGCGAAGCATAGAAAATATAATTACTGCTCATTAGGAGATTAACCCGAAAACGTAATTATCTGGAGAAATTATTTGCAGTGTGTGTGTAAATTAGTTGTGTCTTATGGGTGGTGAGGTGACGCACCTTAACGAAGATGGCGGCATACGAGATAACGGCGGTGCACGTGATAACGGCGGTGCACGTGATAACGGCGGTGCACCATTCAATGGTACACGATTGCAACCATTTAACCACAGCCTCGTGCACAGTTGAAATTTCAGGCCAAACATCGTCACTTCCGTATTCTTGTATACGCTTCCATCTCTGCAAGATTAGCGAACGAAGGATCGAGCCTTCAACGCTCCTAGCGTTCAATGGCTCCCAAACGGGATTGGCGTTTTACGAGTAATAATAATAATAGTAATAATATTGTATAATTAACTCCTTTGGAGCTTGGCTAGAATTACTACGTCTCCCAACATCTTCCACAAATCCCCGCTCTGTGTCGAACATTATCATTGAATAATGAAGCTCTACACAGAGCAGAACTTGTCTCGGTAAAAGCCAGCTCTACACATGTGTCTTTAATTCAGTGTTGTTTGCATTAAGTCTGCACCTGTGTCTTTACCAGCAGTGTCTGCAGTAAGTCTGTACTTGTGTCTTTACTGCAGCAGTGTCTGCAGTAAGTCTGTACTTGTGTCTTTACTACAGCAGTGTCTGCAGTAAGTCTGTACCTGTGTTTACTGCAGCAGTGTCTGCAGTAAGTCTGTACCTGTGTTTACTGCAGCAGTGTCTGCAGTAAGTCTGTACCTGTGTTTACTGCAGCAGTGTCTGCAGTAAGTCTGTACCTGTGTTTACTGCAGCAGTGTCTGCAGTAAGTCTGTACCTGTGTTTACTGCAGCAGTGTCTGCAGTAAGTCTGTACCTGTGTTTACTGCAACAGTGTCTGCAGTAAGTCTGTACCTGTGTTTACTGCAGCAGTGTCTGCAGTAAGTCTGTACCTGTGTTTACTGCAGCAGTGTCTGCAGTAAGTATTCTTCCAAAACTTCTACAAACTTCAAACTACAATGAAAAGTCGAAACACGAAAAATAAACAGAAAAATTAACTTTATATTTCAAAAGTGAGTTAGGTCGAGGTTCAACTTGAGTGCGCAAGACAAAATGTTACTCCTCTCAGCAGCGTAACTGAGCTCTGAATAATTTCACCAATAAAACTGCCTATAAATTCCAGCAATTGGATATTAGTCGACAGACTTAAACCGTGGGACACATAAATCCACGGAATTTATGGCGGCACAATTACTCCCTGTTCATGCATTATGTGAGAGCAAAATGCAAGCAAATTTGAAAAAAGTATTTTTTTCCTTTATGGGACATTCTACCTGAGACTAGTTTCGAGAGTTTTTCACCTCCACCAGCCCTGCCTGGACCAAGCTTCTCTGTTGATTGCTTGTTCAGCCAGGTTGTTGCTCTTGGTGGCCAACTGGATAACATATCCGTCATAGCTTGGTTAATCTGGCGCTTGGCAGAGCCGGTGATTTGCTTTTCTCTGGAGAATTTCTACTCTTATTTCAGCAATATTTCTAATATTTGCTGGTAACAAGTTCATAGACTTGGACAACAGATGTTGACACAGTGTTCTCTTATTGCGCACGTGACACCCTTGCTTTTCCCTGGATCTATTTAACCCCCCCCATATATCTGTCACTCCAGTGCATTATGGTAATGTGTAGATCTGGGAATATACCCTCAATTTTTTTCGTATGTTCTACAGAGGGTACATATGAAAGTCTTCCAGTTATTCCTAGTAGTTTGACGGCCTCACGGGCTCTCTGCGGGCAATAAACAGTCTTTATCTTTTCTATCTCTGGTATCTCTCCTGCAGTGAACGGAACCGACAATACCGAATAAATTTATAAACCAGAGAGCAAAGGTTACTTGAATAATTCTCATCCTTGGCATTTTTAATGAAAATTCTCAATATTGATCCTGTAATTTTATTTTTTTCTCGCTTATTTTTCAGAATTTGCCTTATTGTTTTCTGTAAATTGTAGTTATAATAATGTCAAACGACTTAAATCTTTTACATGTTCTATTTTTGCTGTATCTATGAGATAATTCTGTTTCGTACCCGTTGTTTCTTTTAAGTTTCCATTCTTTCCATATCTGAGCAGTTAGACTTCGTCACCATTAAATATCATATATCTATTACCTAATGGAAGGCTTTGTTGATATCTCCTTGAAAATTTTCACTGTCTTATACTGAGGCGACTTTCATGTTCATTTCGAGGATACGAAGCTGTTCTTATCTATTGTTCGCTGTGAGAATGAAAAACAGTAATGGCGCCACTTTAGTGCCTTGAAGTGCTGATCTTTTAACTTTTCTAATGTTAGAATTTGCTTTGTTTACTAATATTCTTCTCGTTAGAATGAATATCCATTTACCTACTTTTGCTGTTATATCTGTTGACCACACTGAGGTCAGTGTAGATCTCATCTTGGTTTTGCTTTTCTTCCAGAGTCTATATTTTGTCATAATTGTTTAGCAGTTGAGACATGCATGACATTTCAGCTTTTCATTTATGTTCATTTTGGTTTTGTAAGTCGTACTTTTTCCTAAGGTTTGTGATTTTAAGTCTCGCCACTGATTTAAAATACTTTTATGATGTGTGAAGTTAGTGCTTTGACCATTTAAGTCATTCACGACTCTTTGTAACAAGTAAATATATACAACACATAAGAAATAATAATAACGAACAATAAAAACTTTTTACATAAAGGACAGAACACAAATGCTCACATCACATCACCGATATAATTTAAGAGTCCCATTAAATTACCAGTGTTAAAAGCCTCCTTTTAAATTCCATTAGATCCCTAAAGGCACCCTGGTAATTGTTAAAACCATGACGGAGGAAAAAAGGCCTGAGCTGTGGGCAAACTGTTAAAATGTGCTCGTCAGTCAGCAGAATATCAAAGCTACACAGTAGGTGGCAGGAGCACCTACGACTGGTGTCTGTAAGAGATGTGTGTGCTCAGTACTCAGTCGGCAGAGATTCGTCTCACAGTATCTATTCCTGTTGAAGGTGGAGGGCCAAGCATTCACGTTATGCAGGTCCTGGTATAACTTGCTACTTGTCCGTAGTGCTCACCGGACCTGCGAATTCCCGACGACTTCTGTGTACATTGACCATGAAGTCACTGTTCGACAAAAGTCTGTTATATATTGAGGTCGTTATAGCAACTTTTGCTTAGGGATTCCAACATGGCCCGGGGAACAACAGAATTCCACATCCTTATGCTGCATGTAGAGATGTACCAACCACTCCTGGATCTGGTCCACAGGATGGAGAGAAGCGTGCTGGGCCAGGGCAAACTCGTTGGTAGTCTAAGCGCACAGTGAACAGAAAATCATCTAAGCCAGCTATCAGGAAAAGAACAACGAGGATTGCGTGGTGTTCAGCAGTGGACACAGAGGACTCTCTTGGTAACTGTGCACAATTAGTCCTCACCGGCAGAGCAAAGCCAACACAATCCTGCTAGTAAGTTCCTTTACAGGAACTTACCCAAGCTCATCACCTGGGCTCGACACATAAGGTTCACCAGCCATTGCCAACAAAGATCACTCAAATTATCATGAATATGTTAGGGAATAATAATGAAATCTATAAATAAATATATAAATGAAATTTATAAATAAAATATATAAGTTATCACCATACATGTCAGGAATTAGATTATATTAATATTTTTAATGATTATCATGTTTCCTTCCATAAACTATGAGTTGCCATTTATGAACTACCATATAAATTTGAGGACTGGAATCTTATGAAATGCTCCTTAATAATATCTGTGAGTTAAGGGGCCATTAAGAATTAAAAAAATGGGGGGAATGAAATCTCATCACAAAAAATTTGCACAGTTATATTGACAGATTATAGTTCATAGATGTTATGATGCTCCTTGTCTTCCACTCTCCAGCATAATTCTGAGAAAATATCTGTAATTATAAATAACTGATGTCATTAGTAAAGAAGTTAATAAATATAAATAAATAATAGTTGTGGGGAAGTTTAAATATCATTGGCAAGCAGCACAAAGGGTGATATTTGCTTCCCAAGGAGGGCAGAGAGAGAGAGAGAGAGAGAGAGAGAGAGAGAGAGTAGCCGGCCACCCTGGCTTGACACACGTCGAGACCACAATCCAGGAGAAGGGACAACATCCAAACACCAGACTGACACAGGAGGCTTGGCACTACGAGGAAAGGACTCTCTCCTTCTCAAAGATCACAACATAAGCTGGGTTGACAAGTGTATGACGACCCCGATATAGGTATCTCTCATGGTGGAGATCCAGGAAAAACGCACCAGACTCAACATAGAGGTTAAAAATAATCTTTATTTCTTACAGGTATGTGATACAACTTGTACAGACCAAGCTGACATCAGTGACATACTATATAGAAAGCCCCTAGTTATGCAGAGCATTTCGGGCAACTTAGATTAATTTTGTCCCCCAGTTACGTGGGTCCTTGAACGAGATATAAAAGTAAGAATACACTCGCTGGGGTGTCGATAAAATGTATATTGGCTGAGTTTTGAGGAAAATATAACCCTATCTCGCCTATGCCTGTACTGGAACTCAGAGGGAGGCCTGTGGACAGACGCTCACATGCGCCACTGCATGACGTCACGCATGCTAGCCGCTGAGCCTAGCTAAGGTACCCTATATATATATATATATATATATATATATATATATATATATATATATATATATATATATATATATATGGATGATACGAACTACGATATACTACACAAGCATATGCAATACTGACACCCCAGGATGCGACCTACACCAGCCGGATAACACCGAGGTACTTATTTGCTGCTTGATAAACAGGGACAGCAGGTACAAGACACACCCAATGTTTCCACCCTAACCGGGGATCGAACCACGGGTAGAGCACGTCTCACACTCGGTGTGCGAGACGTGCTCTACCCGTGTAAAGCCATATACAAGGTGATAAACAAAATTTAGCCAGCGCAGCAGGGAAAAGATGGCGGAGGAGTACATCCGACAGCTCCGACCGTCAGAGGCAAGGGAATTAGAGGATCTGTGTATATATCAGATATTTGTATAGGAATCACACTGTTCTTTAAAAATCTCTTTCACTTCTTTTCTTCTCATCATAGGTGTATGAACCTCCTGTGAATGAAACTAATTCTCGACGCGACTTATGACTTGGATTTCGGGTTTGTGTTGAAACATTCTTGATTGTTTTTTTTAAATTTCTCGAAATGCTTTTTGTTCACTGTATGCTTCTTCCGTCTGGTGTAATTTTTGAAGAAGTGGACGGGTAAGCAAGTTGAAGGCTTCGGTCAGATGACCCAAACCTTCAGCTGCGGATCATCACATGACTAAGACCCGCGTCAAGAAGCAATTGTCCAGTTTCCTAAGAAACGTAACTTTGCCAGACTGTTAATATAGCCATCCAATGGTAGACTGATAATATAGCCATGCAATGGTAGACTGTTAATGTAGCCATCCAATGGTAGACTGATAATATAGCCATGCAATGGTAGACTGGAAATATAGCCATGCAATGGTAGACTGGTAATATAGTCATGCAATGGCAGACTGGTAATAGTCATGCAATGGCAGACTGGTAATAGTCATGCAATGGCAGACTGGTAATAGTCATACAATGGCAGACTGGTAATAGTCATACAATGGCAGACTGGTAATATAGTAATGCAATGGCAGACTGGTAATATAGTCATGCAATGGCAGACTGGTAATAGTCATGCAATGACAGACTGGTAATATAGTAATGCAATGGCAGACTGGTAATAGTCATACAATGGCAGACTGGTAATATAGTAATGCAATGGCAGACTGGTAATATAGTCATGCAATGGCAGACTGGTAATAGTCATGCAATGACAGACTGGTAATATAGTAATGCAATGGCAGACTGGTAATAGTCATGCAATGGCAGACTGGTAATAGTCATACAATGGCAGACTGGTAATAGTCATACAATGGCAGACTGGTAATAGTCATGCAATGACAGACTGGTAATATAGTAATGCAATGGCAGACTGGTAATAGTCATGCAATGACAGACTGGTAATATAGTAATGCAATGGCAGACTGGTAATAGTCATACAATGGCAGACTGGTAATAAAGTAATGCAATGGCAGACTGGTAATATAGTCATGCAATGGCAGACTGGTAATAGTCATGCAATGACAGACTGGTAATATAGTAATGCAATGGCAGACTGGTAATAGTCATGCAATGGCAGACTGGTAATAGTCATACAATGGCAGACTGGTAATAGTCATGCAATGACAGACTGGTAATATAGTAATGCAATGGCAGACTGGTAATAGTCATGCAATGACAGACTGGTAATATAGTAATGCAATGGCAGACTGGTAATAGTCATACAATGGCAGACTGGTAATATAGTAATGCAATGGCACACTGGTAATATAGTCATGCAATGACAGACTGGTAATATAACCATGCAATGGTAGACTGGAAAAAGCCTGATAAAAAGAAACACGTAATTCAGCCTGCTAACAGCAAACAGGTAGCACAGCCAACTAAAATAATGTCGCCAGGTAATGATAGACAGGTAACAGAAGAGAGAAAGGAGAAGCGTCCGTCTTCTAGGAAATAGACAGACATGAGGTTCTCTAACATACTGCTGGTGGAGGAAGTCACACAGCCATTCCGAATTTCTACTTGAAAAATTGCATTGAATTTCGTGACGCCGTAAACAAGCGTGGGTCACTTAGGGCAAGGAGTAGCGAAGTCTCGTTCCTCCATCTGCTGATCACTGCCTGGTCTTTGATCAACCAGACAGTTGGCCGTTACTGTTTTAGAGAAAGACAGGGGTCACTTGGATGTGGGGAGTGTCACAAATGGTGCCAAGGTATATAGACAAGTGCCATCAAGTGCAGTACCTGGGATATACGTGTTACTCTAATGTGATGGGTATAGGAGTATGTACATCTTATTTTCCCTACTGTGATGGGTATATAGGTACATGCTCTGAGTACTTACACTGGTCTTCCCTCGTTGGTCTGGGATGAGGAACAACACAGGTCTTCCATGGTTACACTGGTCTGGGATGAGGAACAACACTGGTCATCCATGGTTACACTGGTCTGGGATGAGGAACAACACTGGTCTTCCATGGTTATACTGGTCTTCCTGCCCTACACTGGTCTGGGATGAGGAAAAACACTGGTCTTCCCGCGTTACACTGGTCTGGGATGAGGAACAACGCTGGTCTTCCCGCGTTATACTAGTCTGGGATGAGGAACAACACTGGTCTTCCAGCGTTACACTGGTCTGGGATGAGGAACAACACTGGTCTTCCATGGTTACACTGGTCTTCCTACCCTACACTGGTCTGGGAGGAGGAACAACACTGGTCTGGGATGAGGAACAACGCTGGTCTTCCCGCGTTATACTAGTCTGGGATGAGGAACAACACTGGTCTTCCAGCGTTACACTGGTCTGGGATGAGGAACAACACTGGTCTTCCAGCGTTACGCTAGTCTGGGATGAGGAACAACACTGGTCTTCCATGGTTACACTGGTCTGGGATGAGGAACAACACTGGTCTTCCTGTGTTACACTGGTCTGGGATGAGGAACAACGCTGGTCTACCCGCGTTACACTAGTCTGGGATGAGGAACAACACTGGTCTTCCAGCGTTACACTGGTCTGGGATGAGGAACAACACTGGTCTTCCAGCATTACACTGGTCTGGGATGAGGAACAACACTGGTCTTCCAGCGTTACACTGGTCTGGGATGAGGAACAACACTGGTCTTCCAGCATTACACTGGTTTGGGATGAGGAACAACACTGGTCTTCCAGCGTTACACTGGTCTGGGATGAGGAACAACGCTGGTCTTCCAGCGTTACACTGGTCTGGGATGAGGAACAACACTGGTCTTCCAGCGTTACACTGGTCTGGGATGAGGAACAACGCTGGTCTTCCAGCGTTACACTGGTCTGGGATGAGGAACAACACTGGTCTTCCAGCGTTACACTGGTCTGGGATGAGGAACAACACTGGTCTTCCAGCGTTACAATGGTCTGGGAAGAGGAACAACACTGGTCTTCCCGCGTTACACTGGTCCGGGATGAGGAACAACACTGGTCTTCCAGCGTTACACTGGTCTGGGATGAGGAACAACGCTGGTCTTCCAGCATTACACTGGTCTGGGATGAGGAACAACACTGGTCTGGGATGAGGAACAACACTGGTCTTCCAGCGTTACACTGGTCTGGGATGAGGAACAACACTGGTCTTCCCGCGTTACACTGGTCTGGGATGAGGAACAACACTGGTCTTCCAGCGTTACACTGGTCTGGGATGAGGAACAACACTGGTCTTCCCGCGTTACACTGGTCTGGGATGAGGAACAACACTGGTCTTCCAGCGTTACACTGGTCCGGGATGAGGAACAACACTGGTCTTCCAGCGTTACAATGGTCTGGGAAGAGGAACAACACTGGTCTTCCAGCGTTACACTGGTCTGGGATGAGGAACAACACTGGTCTTCCAGCGTTACACTGGTCTGGGATGAGGAACAACACTGGTCTTCCAGCGTTACACTGGTCTGGGATGAGGAACAACACTGGTCTTCCAGCGTTACACTGGTCTGGGATGAGGAACAACACTGGTCTTCCAGCGTTACAATGGTCTGGGATGAGGAACAACACTGGTCTTCCCGCGTTACACTGGTCTGGGATGAGGAACAACACTGGTCTTCCAGCGTTACACTGGTCTGGGATGAGGAACAACACTGGTCTTCCAGCGTTACAATGGTCTGGGAAGAGGAACAACACTGGTCTTCCCGCGTTACACTGGTCCGGGATGAGGAACAACACTGGTCTTCCAGCGTTACACTGGTCTGGGATGAGGAACAACGCTGGTCTTCCAGCATTACACTGGTCTGGGATGAGGAACAACACTGGTCTGGGATGAGGAACAACACTGGTCTTCCAGCGTTACACTGGTCTGGGATGAGGAACAACACTGGTCTTCCCGCGTTACACTGGTCTGGGATGAGGAACAACACTGGTCTGGGATGAGGAACAACACTGGTCTTCCAGCGTTACACTGGTCTGGGATGAGGAACAACACTGGTCTTCCCGCGTTACACTGGTCTGGGATGAGGAACAACACTGGTCTTCCAGCGTTACACTGGTCCGGGATGTGGAACAACACTGGTCTTCCCGTGTCACGCTGCTTTGAACAGAGTTTTAAAGCTTTTATTTCCCTTCCTTAATAGAGCAGCAAATAATTTTAATAATGCTCTATAAATTTAGCCTGGATAAACTCTCTCTATAAACACTGGATAAAGTCGAAAATATTATTTCCATCATAATTCCTAACGTCTGTTTTTTCAGGTCTTCAAAAAACAAGTAATTGAAACGACTGCAGTTTTCCATTGCAATAACTGGGACACGTCTCTTACAAAGATAGTTTTTATTCTGGCTTTTAATGAGCTCACGAGGTGCACGTGTGGCAGAGAACTCTAATTGCCATGATAAATTACAGTCTCTGTTGAGTTATGACCTGGGATGTTAAACTTTGCTGAGTCACTTGTGAAGTGTGTGTGTGTGTGTTGAGAAATGGTATTACCAGTTAAGTTTAAAGAGTTTGTACTTAGAAAGACAGCTCATCGCCTGCACAGCCGCCCCTGCAGACGAGGTCTTGAGAAGCTGTCGAAGTCATCTCTCAACGGGCTGTAAAGATTTATAATTTGTAAGATTATAAATTACCCATAGGGGGTGTTATGTCAGCATATTTCATTCACTGACGGCTGACAAACTTACTTGTGTGGACTCAAAAGTCCGCACCTAACTGCCGACTATAGGTTGATTACAAACTCCTTGTGACTCAAGAACTGCGCAGTCCCCTGTACTACAAGAAATTCGTAACCTACCTTGCTCTTGTACCATGAGCTATGGTGTTCTTCACACCTTTGACAGATATCGGTGACTTGATAGAAGCTGTCCTTGGATGTCCATGTCTTCCATAGTCTAGGAATACGCACACTGGTACACTATGTTCCACAAGATTTGTCTTTATTGTTTACAATCTTATCACTAAAGAAGCTGATCACACTTCTCTTTAGTGTTTATTGTGTTTTATGAGACACTTTGTTCACACTAACGCACAGATCGTTCTTTGTTGGTTATCCTGGCGTCAGTGTCACTCTCAGTAGAGTCAAAAGTAATCTGAAGACGCCACAGCGCCCCACGCCGTTACTCCCCTAGCACAAAGGAAAAGCTGACCTAGTACTTTTGCTTCCTTGCCACTTCCTCGATGAAGCAAAGTAGAATGTTTAAATCTTGCTGTCTTAAGCATAGACAACAATATCCACTATCTTTACTATGGTAATAAAGTGGGAGCAGGATTTTCCTTAATTGTCCTGCAAAAGTAAGAGATGCACTGTCTCTTATTAAAATACACTCTGCAACACTGGACTGCAAGGAGCAGCGGTCGCTCGACCACGTCGCATACTCGTACTGCATCTGGGATCAATTACTTGCTGTAGCAGTAAACAAGATGCTTGCCCTTTCTGAGAGGGCTGGGCCCCTCAGGGCTGAAAGGGCTGAAAGGGGCTGAAGGGGGCTGATACCCCCTCCTGGAGAAAATTTCTCCACACTTGGGGGCGGCGGAGGTTCGCTGCAGGTGAACTATTCATCACTTAACATTAATTTAATTTTCTCACTCGCCACCACTGCTGCTTGTCTTTTCTGAACAGCTTTAGTCTGTGTGGTTTCTGGAGAATCACTAATTTTGTTTTCAGCACTGTGTAATTCTAACGGCACTAGTTTATTTATTGTCCGCTTATTCACTACACCTTTGCTCAAAACGTCAACTGTCCTGATGATTCCATTTGCATCAGGATATATGGTCACAATTTTTCCAAGCGGCCATTGGGACCTCGGACCATCATTGTCGATAATCACTATGTCACCAGGTCTTAAGGACTTATGATTTTCAGGAACACCAGCTCCATAGAAGTGTTCTCACAATGAGGTGAGATAGTCTTCTCGCCAAATTTTCTCCCAACGTTCAATCACTTTATTAAGGTGTTTGAATTTACGTCTGAGTTGCTCAGGTTCGAAATAAGTAGGATCCTCTATGATTTCTTTATCATTCATGGGAGGAACAGGTTCGAGCCTTCTGCCATGGAGTAAATGAGATGGACTTAACACTTCTAAATTGTCCAGATCATCGGTAACATAAGTTAGAGGTCTGTTGTTGACTCTATTTTCTATTTCAGTCACAACTGTACGGAATTCTTCTAAGTCGATTCTTTGACGATGAAGAGTCTTTCTTAAACAACGTTTTACAATGCCGATCATTCTTTCATAAAATCCGCCGTGCCATGGAGATTTAGGAGGAATGTATCTCCAACGACAACTGCGTTGATTCAGCATCTGTTGTACTTCTGGTTAATCAAAGATCTTGCTTATATAAGCAGCACCAGCAACAAAGTTCGTTGCATTATCTGAAATCATCAGTCTGGGACATGCCCTTCTGGCTGCAAACCTTCTGAATAATTTGATAAAGGTTTCAGCAGACATGTCAGTGGCTACTTCTAGATGTACTGCTCTAGTCGTAGCACAAGTGAACAAACAGATGTACACCTTGATGGGAACTTTGTCAACTGTTTTGGTTAAAATTGTTGGTCCAGTGTAATCTACACCTGTCACCTCAAATGGAGTGATATGACAAACTCTTTCAGAGGGATATGGAGGTGGACCTGGATACTGACATACTCGCATATCGTAGTGACGACAAGTAATACAGTCCTTTATTTGTTTTTTCACACTTTGTCGACCTTGAGGTATCCAGTAGGATTGTCGTATATGACAAAGTGTGTCAGCTACCCCACCATGTAACACGTTACTGTGGGCGTTTTGCACAATCAGTTTTGTTAGCCAATGATTCTTGGGGATCAATATTGGATGTATGGCTTCTTTAGGTAGTGAAGAATTATGAATTCTTCCTCGACATCTTATAATCTTTTCTGAGTCGAGATAAAGTCCTAAAGAATTAATCATGACAGGTTTCTTTGGGGATTTATCTTGTGTTTCCAGAAATTTATATTCTGTAGAGAAAACATCTTTCTGTATTAGTTTCACCCAGTATTTAATGGGTTCAAGACATTCATAATCAGGTTTTGTTCCTTTAATGAATTTAAAGACAAGCGCTGTAACTCTTAGGAGTTTACCCAAAGATGAGTACTTAGATCCATCAATGACTCTTTCTGTTGTGTCTGCAGTATTTACACACCTTATTTCTGCTGTGTTCAAGCAGACTGTTTCTTCTGGCATAATGTGAGCTTTTTGCTGGGACCAGTTATTTTCATTAGAGAGCCAGTTCGGTCCGTGGAGCCATAATTTATTATCCACAAATTTCTTGAGTGGGACACCACGTGACAACATGTCAGCTGGATTCTCTTGGGTAGAGACGTGGAGAAAGAGATAATCTCTCTGCATCTCTTTTATTTCTGCTACTCTGTTCTGTACATAGACCAACTTACTCTTATTATTTCTTAATTGGATAACTGCTTCATTATCACTCCAGATCACGGTTTTTTCAATAGTGAGATGATCAAGTACTTTGTTGAGATAGACAGCTAATTTTGTACCTACATAGAGTGCTGTCAGTTCCAATTGTGGTACTGTTCTGACCTTCAAGGGTGCTACCCTGGCCTTTGAAGTAATTAGTGTACTTCCTTCAGCATTACTCATGTAAGCTACAGCGCCATAACCTCTGGTTGACGCATCACAGAACACATGTAATGTGTAATTGTTTCCCTCTTGACCTATTTTTCTGGGAAGTTTAATTTGATGAAGTTGTTTAAACTCCTTGGATATTTCATCCCATGCTTGACTCATTTCTAGAGGCAATTTCTCATCCCATCCAATTTTGAGTTTCCATGCATCTTGCATAAGCATTTTACCCTTTATGATAATTGGTGAGACGAGTCCTAGAGGAACAAAACATTGTGATACCTCTGACAGTAAACTACGTTTAGTGAGTGGACTGCATGATTTCTTGTTTATCTTTTTGAGACTCAAAGTATCTTCCTGTGTGTTCCAATTAAGTCCCAGCATATTGTTGCAATCAGGAATTTCAGCTTCAGGGAAATCTTCCTTCATAAGTTCCCTTAATTGCATTGAATTTGTATTCCACATCCTTAGAGGCATATTTGCTTCTTTCATCTCCTTGTTAGCTTCTCTGTATAAGGATTTCAAATCCTCCTCTTTATTCACAGTACCTTGAAGATTGTCCACATAGAAACTTTTCTTTAAGACTTCTTTGAAGGGACTTTCAGATTTCTTCAAATGTGTATTTAGAGTAGCTTCTAGTAAGAATGGAGAGGATGTTGCACCAAATAATACTGATTTGAAACGATAAGTTTTCACAGGACTTTGAGGATCATGTGGATTTTCAGGCCACAAGAATCGAGTAGTAGGTAGTAGGTTGGTAGACAGCAACCACCCAGGGAAGTACTACCGTCCTGCCAGATGACTGTGAAACAGAAACCTGTAACTGTTTTGCATGATGGTAGGATTGCTGGTTTCTTTTTCTGTCTCATAAACACGCTAGATAACAGGGATATCTTGCTACTCCTACTTACACTTTGGTCACACTTCACAGACACGCACATGCATATATATATACATACATCTAGGTTTTTCTCTTTTTTCTAAATAGCTCTTGTTCTTCTTTATTTCTTTTATTGTCCATGGGGAAGTGGAAAAGAATCTTTCCTCCGTAAGCCATGCGTGTCGTATGAGGCGACTAAAATGCCGGGAGCAATGGGCTAGTAACCCCTTCTCCTGTAGACATTTACTAAAAAAGAGAAGAAGAAAAACTTTATAAAACTGGGATGCTTAAATGTGCGTGGATGTAGTGCGGATGACAAGAAACAGATGATTGCTGATGTTATGAATGAAAAGAAGTTGGATGTCCTGGCCCTAAGCGAAACAAAGCTGAAGGGCGTAGGGGAGTATCAGTGGGGGGAAATAAATGGGATTAAATCTGGAGTATCTGAGAGAGTTATGGAAGGAGAGTTATGGAAGGAGAAAAGAGAATATGAATGTGTAAATTCAAGAATTATGTGGATTAAAGTAAAGGTTGGATGCGAAAAGTGGGTCATAATAAGCGTGTATGCACCTGGAGAAGAGAGGAATGTAGAGGAGAGAGAGAGATTTTGGGAGATGTTAAGTGAATGTATAGGAGCCTTTGAACCAAGTGAGAGAGTAATTGTGGTAGGGGACCTGAATGCTAAAGTAGGAGAAACTTTTAGAGAGGGTGTGGTAGGTAAGTTTGGGGTGCCAGGTGTAAATGATAATGGGAGCCCTTTGATTGAACTTTGTATAGAAAGGGGTTTAGTTATAGGTAATACATATTTTAAGAAAAAGAGGATAAATAAGTATACAAGATATGATGTAGGGCGAAATGACAGTAGTTTGTTGGATTATGTATTGGTAGATAAAAGACTGTTGAGTAGACTTCAGGATGTACATGTTTATAGAGGGGCCACAGATATATCAGATCACTTTCCAGTTGTAGCTACACTGAGAGTAAAAGGTAGATGGGATACAAGGAGAATAGAAGCATCAGGGAAGAGAGAGGTGAAGGTTTATAAACTAAAAGAGGAGGCAGTTAGGGTAAGATATAAACAGCTATTGGAGGATAGATGGGCAAATGAGAGCATAGGCAATGGGGTCGAAGAGGTATGGGGTAGGTTTAAAAATGTAGTGTTAGAGTGTTCAGCAGAAGTTTGTGGTTACAGGAAAGTGGGTGCGGGAGGGAAGAGGAGCGATTGGTGGAATGATGATGTAAAGAGAGTAGTAAGGGAGAAAAAGTTAGCATATGAGAAGTTTTTACAAAGTAGAAGTGATGCAAGGAGGGAAGAGTATATGGAGAAAAAGAGAGAGGTTAAGAGAGTGGTCAAGCAATGTAAAAAGAGAGCAAATGAGAGAGTGGGTGAGATGTTATCAACAAATTTTGTTGAAAATAAGAAAAAGTGTTGGAGTGAGATTAACAAGTTAAGGAAGCCTAGAGAACAAATGGATTTTTCAGTTAAAAATAGGAGAGGAGAGTTATTAAATGGAGAGTTAGAGGTATTGGGAAGATGGAGGGAATATTTTGAGGAATTGTTAAATGTTGATGAAGATAGGGAAGCTGTGATTTCGTGTATAGGGCAAGGAGGAATAACATCTTGCAGGAGTGAGGAAGAGCCAGTTGTGAGTGTGGAGGAAGTTCGTGAGGCAGTAGGTAAAATGAAAGGAGGTAAGGCAGCCGGGATTGATGGGATAAAGATAGAAATGTTAAAAGCAGGTGGGGATATAGTTTTGGAGTGGTTGGTGCAATTATTTAATAAATGTATGGAAGAGGGTAAGGTACCTAGGGATTGGCAGAGAGCATGCATAGTTCCTTTGTATAAAGGCAAAGGGGACAAAAGAGAGTGCAAAAATTATAGGGGATAAGTCTGCTGAGTATACCTGGTAAAGTGTATGGTAGAGTTATTATTGAAAGAATTAAGAGTAAGACGGAGAATAGGATAGCAGATGAACAAGGAGGCTTTAGGAAAGGTAGGGGGTGTGTGGACCAGGTGTTTACAGTGAAACATATAAGTGAACAGTATTTAGATAAGGCTAAAGAGGTCTTTGTGGCATTTATGGATTTGGAAAAGGCGTATGACAGGGTGGATAGGGGGGCAATGTGGCAGATGTTGCAGGTGTATGATGTAGGAGGTAGGTTACTGAAAGCAGTGAAGAGTTTTTACGAGGATAGTGAGGCTCAAGTTAGAGTATGTAGGAAAGAGGGAAATTATTTCCCAGTAAAAGTAGGCCTTAGACAAGGATGTGTGATGTCACCGTGGTTGTTTAATATATTTATAGATGGGGTTGTAAGAGAAGTGAATGCGAGGGTCTTGGCAAGAGGCGTGGAGTTAAAAGATAAAGAATCACACACAAAGTGGGAGTTGTCACAGTTGCTCTTTGCTGATGACACTGTGCTCTTGGGAGATTCTGAAGAGAAGTTGCAGAGATTGGTGGATTAATTTGGTAGGGTGTGCAAAAGAAGAAAATTAAAGGTGAATACAGGAAAGAGTAAGGTTATGAGGATAAAAAGATTAGGTGATGAAAGATTGGATATCAGATTGGAGGGAGAGAGTATGGAGGATGTGAATGTATTCAGATATTTGGGAGTGGACGTGTCAGCGGATGGGTCTATGAAAGATGAAGTGAATCATAGAATTGATGAGGGGAAAAGGGTGAGTGGTGCACTTAGGAGTCTGTGGAGACAAAGAACTTTGTCCTTGGAGGCAAAGAGGGGAATGTATGAGAGTATAGTTTTACCAACGCTCTTACATGGGAGTGAAGCATGGGTGATGAATGTTGCAGCGAGGAGAAGGCTGGAGGCAGTGGAGATGTCATGTCTGAGGGCAATGTGTGGTGTGAATATAATGCAGAGAATTCGTAGTTTGGAAGTTAGGAGGAGGTGCGGGATTACCAAAACTGTTGTCCAGAGGGCTGAGGAAGGGTTGTTGAGGTGGTTCGGACATGTAGAGAGAATGGAGCGAAACAGAATGACTTCAAGAGTGTATCAGTCTGTAGTGGAAGGAAGACGGGGTAGGGGACGGCCTAGGAAAGGTTGGAGGGAGGGGGTGAAGGAGGTTTTGTGTGCGAGGGGCTTGGACTTCCAGCAGGCATGCGTGATCGTGTTTGATAGGAGTGAATGGAGACAAATGGTTTTTAATACTTGACGTGCTGTTGGAGTGTGAGCAAAGTAACATTTATGAAGGGGTTCAGGGAAACCGGCAGGCCGGACTTGAGTCCTGGAGATGGGAAGTACAGTGCCTGCACTCTGAAGGAGGGGTATAAATGTTGCAGTTTAAAAACAGTAGTGTAAAGCACCCTTCTGGCAAGACAGTGATGGAGTGAATGATGGTGAAAGTTTTTCTTTTTCGGGCCACCCTGCCTTGGTGGGAATCGGCCAGTGTGATAAAAAAAAAAGAATCGAGTATAATCTCTATCTATTTCTTGTAGTCCTACTCTTAAGAAAGTTTTGGAAATATCAGCCGTGTAGGCATATGGGTTTGTGCGAAATTTCATAAGCTCGTCTCCAAGCTTCTCAGTTAGTGAGGGTCCGGTCATCAGACAGTCATTAAGACTTGCTACATCTTTATTTGCACGTGCGCTGCAATTGTATACAACACGTAGTGGAGTGGTTTCAGAATCCTTTCTGACTCCATGGTGCGGGAGATAATGAGCTTCTGTCTTCAACTTATCTTCGACTACTTCCTCATTGAATTTATTGTCCAACTGTTCTTGTATGATATTATCATAGACAGTCAGTAGCTCTGGATTCTTCCTGAGCTCATGTATTTGTGCTTTCATCTGTCCGAAAGCCATGCGATAATTGTTAGGCAGATGTGGTGGATTTAATTTCCATGGTAACCTAACCCAATACTGTCCATCTTTATACTTGACAGTGTTCAAATATTGGCTATAAGTCTGAGACTCTTGTGGGTTTGGTTTATTTACATCAATACCTATCGCATCTAAATCCCACAACTTATCAACTGGTTCATTCATTTCTTCCAGTAATGATAATTTTTGCTGTGGTACATGATTAGCGGTTATTCTCGTAACCAGTACATTTTCCACTGAATCAATATCAGCTTCTTTCCCACTTTGAGAGGGAATGGGACCACATATCATGTGGCCTCCTGCTGTTTTCAGCAAGTGAACATCATGTTTACTTACTATATTTTGCACAAAACAGTGATAATAATCACTTCCAATGATTAAATCAATTGGACTAATTGTGTCCGTCTGTATGTCAGGACAGGCTAACTTGACCTTAGCTGCTTTCAGTGCTGCAACTGTTTCTTTTAATCCCTGGATCTGCACAGACTTAGGCAAATCATCTACTACCACAGCTTCTACTGTCTTTTTCCTGTTTTCTAGACCAACAGTGATTCTGGCTAGGTCATATGTCTGTTTACCAGAATTGTGGAAAAAAACAGCTATATCTAACTGTATTTTGGCATAGGGTTGTTTATTCAGTTTCTGCAACACTGTTCTTCTTATGAAGGACCTTTGTGAGCCTTGATCAAATAGTGTTAGCACATTGGTTTTGTGTAATTTATTAGATAACTCAACTCGAGCTATCGGGAGAGCTGTTGCTTTAAACTTATCTCTCACATTTAATGCTGTTGCTTGTTGACTTCCTGATTCTGTGAAAGTCTTCTGCTGTTCAGCAAAAGTATTTGGGCATAATGCTGTATGATGCATACCCTGGCATTTAAAACACTTCTTCAGTGAGCATTTACCTCCCTTGTGTTCACCTAAACACTTGATGCACCTTTTCAGCTGATGAACACGTTGTTTACGTGCCTCCATTGATGTGTATTGAATACAATACTGTGCCCAATGTGTTCCATCACAAAGTACACATTTTGGAGTACGTTTATGTATGACAGTCTGTTTACTGTTTGTTGTATTCACAGCTTGATAAATGCCTATATGGGATTTCCCATTCTGTTGTTTAGTGGGAGTAGTTATACTCTTTTTATACTGAGTTGAAGGTTTATTATCCACTGGATTTGTGGATTTTTCATCTTGTCTCGTTGCTTGCATGCATGAAACTATTGTTTGTAAACCATTGCTAATTTCTTCACAAGTGAAATAGCGTTTATTGAACATAATATTTAATCGTTCAATAGTTTGTGGTGACAACTTATCTTGTACAATACCACTAATAAACCAATCACATTGTCTTAGGTCATATTTAGCACCTAGAGATCTGAGACTATTGTCTAATATGATTCTAAATGCCTGTAAGTCTGAAAAACAATGTTTAAGTGGCTTCAAGCTTGATATTAAGACTGCATGTCTAACTCTGGCCTTGTCAGCATCAAAGTAATTGTCTGCTAAGACACGTAAGGCTATTTGATAATCACCTTTAACCACCGGAAATGACTTAATCAGTTCATAGGTTTCTCCCTTCACAATCTCATCTATGTCAGTTCGTGAATTTACTATGGATTGAAAACCACTAATGAATTCTTCATAATTATGACCTTGGAAAATAGGTAATGACAATGTAGGTAAGCTTGGTAATGGGACACATGTTGTTGTTACAGGTGTAACAGGTGTTTGACCACTAGTTACAGTAGGTCTCTGTGACAGAGTTTTGCGGCAGATAGCCTGTACTCCTGTCCACCTTAATTGTTGATTACTAAATGTATCCAAAACATTTTTAATTTCATCCTCAGACGGATCTGATTCAAGAAATTCCTTTTCATAATGTGTATAGTCTGAATTAATTATTTTCAGACGTTGTGTAAGTAATTCAAATTTGACGTCAAGATCATCAAAATCGATGTTTGTATCTTGAGTTAATCCTATACAGACTGAAATTAGATTTTATAATTGTGTAATCTTTGTCTGTAAAGACTGAAACTGAGTTTTCAAACAAGCCATTTTAATGGTATACTGAAAATTCTAGCACCACACTTAGAGTGTTTAAAAACACTGTACTGCTATAAACAGCTGAGTTTTTGTTATGCTTAAGTTAGCAATAATCGAGTCAGACACTACTGACCCACTAAGCTTAACCTCAGGGTCAATGACCATGAAGGGTACACAGTACATGTGGCTGGTGTTCATGGCTTGAGTTTGCTGAGTCAGCCTGACCACGATGATTAATCGTAAATAACGATGTTATACACTTCATTCACTATACACTATGTCACTGTATAACTGTAAATCACACGTGAATATTACTTACACATATATAAATGTCACTGATAATATGCATTTGAAAGCTTACACTTTATATATAAGTTCCTTTAATATAACAGGTATATCTATAAGAAACAAACTTTAACACAATCTTGTCTCTTAATTTCTGTCTATAAACATTATAAACACTATGTGTATATACACTCAAACTGAACATCAGTTGGGTTGTTGTCTTAGTCAGCGATTTTCAAGATTGGAGCAGTGGATGCCGGGTGCCATCCCCCGTTTTCTTGTTGGGTGAGTCACACAGCTCCCGTTTTCTTTGGGTGAACGCTGGGTGAGCGCCCGTTTTCTTTTGGCTGCCCATTCTCTGTGATTGAGTCTGGAGGGACTCATTTATACTGATTTAAATTGTAAAACACTAGTTTTACAGCTTTTTTCGAAGGACCTTGGCTCGTAGGTTATTTGTACACTGTAGTACAACATATTTGGACCACAGTGTGGCCTTTATCCGGTTCGAGCACGACCAATTATGTTGAGAAATGGTATTACCAGTTAAGTTTAAAGAGTTTGTACTTAACTTAAAAGGATAGCTCATCGCCTGCACAGCCGCCCCTGCAGACGAGGTCTTGAGAAGCTGTTGAAGTCATCTCTCAACAGGCTGTAAAGATTTATAATTTGTAAGATTATAAATTACCCCTACGGGGTGTTATGTCAGCATATTTCATTAACTGATTGCTGACAAACTTACTTGTGTGGACTCAAAAGTCCACACCTAACTGCCGACTATAGGCTGATTACAAACTCCTTGCGATTCAAGAACTGCGCAGTCCCCCGTACTACAAGAAATTCGTAACCTACCTTGCTCTTGTAGCGTGAGCTATTGTGTTCTTCACACCTTCGACAGATATCGGTGACTTGATAGAAGCTGAAGTGTCCTTGGATGTCCATGTCTTACATAGTCTAGGAATACGCACACTGGTACACTATGTTCCACAAGATTTGTCTTTATTGTTTACAGTCTTATCACTAAAGAAGCGGATCACACTTCTCTTAAGTGTTTATTGTGTTTTATGAGACACTTTGTTCACACTAACGCACAGATCGTTCTTTGTTGGTTATCCTGGCGTCAGTGTCACTCTCAGTAGAGTCAAAAGTAATCTGAAGATGCCACAGCACCCCACGCCGTTACTCCCCTAGCACAAAGGAAAAGCTGACCTAGTACTTTTGCTTCCTTGCCACTTCCTCGATGAAGCAAAGCAGAATGTTTAAATCTTGCTGTCTTAAGCATAGACAACAATATTCACTATCTTTACTATGGGAATAAAGTGGGAGCAGGATTTTCCTTAATTGTCCTGTTAAAGTAAGAGATGCACTGTCTCTTATTAAAATACACTCTGCAACACTGGACTGCAAGGAGCAGCAGTCGCTTGACCACGTCGCATACTGGTACTGCATCTGGGATCAATTACTTGCTGTAGCAGTAAACAAGATGCTTGCCCCTTCTGAGAGGGCTGGGCCCCTCAGGGCTGAAAGGGCTGAAAGGGGCTGAAGGGGGCTGATACCCCCCTCCTCGAGAAAATTTCTCCACAGTGTGCGTGTGTGTGTGTGTGTTTGTGTGTGTGCGTGTGTGCGTGTGTGTGTGTGCGTGTGTGTGTGTGCGTGTGTGTGTGTGCGTGTGTGTGTGCGTGTGTGCGTGTGTGTGTGTGTGCGTGTGTGTGTGTGTGTGTGTGTACTCACCTATTTGTACTCACCTATTTGTGGTTGCAGGGGTCGATTCATAGCTCCTGGCCCCGCCTCTTCACTGATTGCTACTAGGTCCTCTCTCTCCCTGCTCCATGAGCTTTATCATACCTCGCCTTAAAACTATGTATGGTTCCCGCCTCCACTACTTCACTTTCTAGGCTATTCCACGGCCTGACTACTCTATGACTGAAGAAATACTTCCTAACATCCCTTTGATTCATCTGAGTCTTCAACTTCCAATTGTGACCTCTCGTGTCTGTGTCCCATCTCTGGAACATCCCGTCTTTGTCCACCTCGTCTATTCTGCACAGTATTTTATATGTCGTTATCATGTCTCCCCTGACCCTCCTGACCTCCAGTGTCGTCAGGCCGATTTCCCTCAACCTTTCTTCGTAGGACAATCCCCGTAGCTCTGGGACTAGTCTTGTTGCAAACCTTTGCACTTTCTCTAATTTCTTGACGTGCTTGACTAGGTGTGGATTCCAAACTGGTGCTGCATACTCCAGTATGGGCCTGACGTAAATGGTATACAGAGTCTTGAACGACTCCTTACTGAGGTATCGGAACGCTATCCGTAGGTTTGCCAGGCGCCCGTATGCTGCAGCAGTTATCTGATTGATGTGCGCCTCAGGAGATATGCTAGGTGTTATACTCACCCCCAGATCTTTTTCCTTGAGTGAGGTTTGCAGACTTTGGCCATCTAAACTATATTGTGTCTGCGGTCTTCTTTGCCCTTCCCCAATCTTCATGACTTTGCATTTGGCAGGGTTAAACTCAAGGAGCCAGTTGCTGGACCAGGCTTGTAACCTGTCCAGGTCTCTTTGTAGTCCTGCCTGATCCTCATCCGATTTGATTCTTCTCATTAACTTCACATCGTCCGCAAACAAGGACACTTCTGAGTCTATCCCTTCCGTTATGTCATTCACATATACCAAGAACAGCACAGGTCCTAGGACTGACCCCTGTGGAACCACGCTTGTCACATGCGCCCACTTTGACACCTCGTCACGTACCATGACTCGTTGTTGCCTCCCTGTAAGGTATTCTCTTATCCATTGCAGTGCCTTTCCTGTTATGTGTGCATGATCCTCTAGTTTTTGCAGTAACCTCTTGTGAGGAACTGTGTCGAAGGCCTTCTTGCAGTCCAAAAAAATGCAGTCGATCCACCCCTCTCTCTCTTGTCTTACTCCTGTCATCTTGTCATAAAACTCTAATAGGTTTGTGACACAGGATTTTCCCTCCCTGAAACCGTGCTGGTTGTCAATTATACACTTGTTTCTTTCCAGGTGCTCCACCACTCTCCTCCTGATGATCTTCTCCATGACCTTGCATACTATACACGTTAGTGATACAGGTCTGTAGTTTAGTGCCTCATGTCTGTCTCCCTTTTTAAAAATTGGGACTTCATTTGCCATCTTCCATACCTCGGGGAGTTGCCCAGTTTCAAATGATGTGTTGAAGATCTTTGTTAATGGTACACACAATGTCTCTGCTCCCTCTTTAAGGACCCACGGAGAGATGTCTGGTCCCACCGCCTTTGAGGTGTCAAGTTCGCATAGCAGCTTCTTCATCTCCTCCTTGGTTATATGTACCTCATCCAGCACTTGCTGGTGCACCCCCCTGCTCTGATTTCCTGGAGTCCTACTGGTTTCCACTGTAAATACTTCTTTAAATCTTGTGTTGAGCTCCTGACATACCTCCCAGTTGTTTCTTGTGAATTCCCCATCACCCTTCCTCAGTCTAATTACCTGGTCCTTGACTGTTGTTTTCCTCCTGATGTGGCTGTACAACAGCTTCGGGTCAGTCTTGACTTTCGATGCTATGTCATTTTCGTATTGCCGCTGAGCCTCCCTTCTTATCTGTGCATATTCGTTTCTGGCTCTTCGGCTAATCTCTTTATTTTCCTGAGTTCTCTGTCTTCTGTACCTTTTCCATTCTCTAGTACACCTAGTTTTTGCCTCCCTAAACCTTTGGGTGAACCAAGGACTCGTTCTGTTCTTCCCATTATTTCTGTTTCCCTTGGGAACAAACCTCTCCTCTGCCTCCTTGCATTTTGTTGCAACATAGTCCATCATTTCTTGTACTGGTTTTCCTGTCAGTTCCCTCTCCCACTGAATGTCTTGAAAGAAGTTCCTCAAGCCTGAGTAGTTCCCCCTTTTGTAGTTTGGTTTTTCCCACCCTATTCCTGCTGCTCTCTCCACTTGGAGCTCAACTATGTAGTCGAAGCACAGAACCACATGATCACTAGCTCCCAGGGGCCTTTCATACATGATATCCTCGATGTCAGAACTACTCAAGGTGAATACAAGGTCCAGTTTTGCTGGTTCATCCTCTCCTCTCTCTCTGGTAGTGTCTCTAACATGTTGATGCATGAGGTTTTCCAGTACCACATCCATCATCTTGGCTCTCCATGTTTCGGGACCCCCATAGGGCTCCAGGTTTTCCCAGTCAATCTCCTTGTGATTGAAATCACCCATAACTAGTAACTTTGCTCCCCCCATGTGTGCTCTCCTGGCCACCTCGGCTAGTGTGTCGACCATTGCTCTGTTGCTCTCATCGTATTCTTCTCTTGGCCTCCTGCAGTTCTGTTGTGGGTTGTACATTACTGCAATTATCACCTTATGTCCCTCAGACTGGATTGTTCTACTGAGTAGTCCCTTTCGCCCGTGCCATCCATTCCTTCCATTTTCTCAACCTCCCACTGGTTTTTAATGAGCAGTGCAACTCCTCCTCCCCCTCTCCTCCCTCTGTCTTTGCTATGATGTCCAGTGATGCCTCTTTGACTCTTTCGTGTCACTCCTCACTTATTTGTTATTCCATCAGCGTTTATGTACCATACCTTCAGTTTCCCCTCCAACACTGTGGTTTAGGGGGCCTGTGAGGGTGGTACACGTGTGTGTACTCACCTAGTTGAGGTTGCGGGGGTCGAGTCCGAGCTCCTGGCCCCGCCTCTTCACTGATCGCTACTAGGTCACTCTCCCTGAGCCGTGAGCTTTATCATACCTCTGCTTAAAGCTATGTATGGATCCTGCCTCCACTACATCGCTTCCCAAACTATTCCACTTACTGACTACTCTGTGGCTGAAGAAATACTTCCTAACATCCCTGTGATTCATCTGTGTCTTCAGCTTCCAACTGTGTCCCCTTGTTACTGTGTCCAATCTCTGGAACATCCTGTCTTTGTCCACCTTGTCAATTCCTCTCAGTATTTCGTATGTCGTTATCATGTCCCCCCTATCTCTCCTGTCCTCCAGTGTCGTCAGGTTGATTTCCCTTAACCTCTCCTCGTAGGACATACCTCTTAGCTCTGGGACTAGTCTTGTTGCAAACCTTTGCACTTTCTCTAGTTTCTTCACGTGCTTGGCTAGGTGTGGGTTCCAAACTGGTGCCGCATACTCCAATATGGGCCTAACGTACACGGTGTACAGGGTCCTGAATGATTCCTGTGTGTGTGTGTGTGTGTGTGTGTGTGTGTGTGTGTGTGTGTGTGTGTGTGTGCGTGTGCGTGCGTGTGTGTGTGTGTGTGTGTGTGTGCGCGCGTGTGTGCGTGTTTGTGTGTATGTGTACGCGTGCACGCTCAGCTAATTGTGCCCAATTATGGTTGTAGGGGTCGAGTCATAGCTCCTGGCTCCGCCTCTTCACTGGTTGTTAGCTACTAGGCCCACTCTCTCCCTGCGCCGTGGGCTTTATCGTACCTCTTCTTAAAGCTATGTATAGGTGCTGTCTCCACTACATCACCCTCCAGATTGTTCCACTGCCTGACAACTTAATGACTGAAGAAATACTTCCTAACATCCCTGTGACTCATCTGAGTTTCCAACTTCCAGTTATGATCCCTTGTTGCACTGTCAGTTCTCTGAAACATTGTCCCTGTTCACCCTGTCAGTTCCTCTTGGTATTTTATATGTTGTTATCATGTCCCCCTTATCCCTCCTGTCTTCCAGTGTTGTCAGGTTGAGTTCCTTTAATCTCTTCTCGTAGGATTTATCTTGTTGCAAACCTCTGCACTTTCTCTAATTTCTTGATGTGTTTGACTAGGTGTGGGTTCCATACTGGTGCTGCATACTCCAATATGGGCCTGACGTACACTGTGCAGTGCCGTGAATGACTCCTTACATAGTTGTGGAAACGCTATTCTCAGGTTGCCAGGCGCCTGTATGCTGCAGCAGTTATTTGGTTGATGTGCACCTCAGGATATGTGCTCGGTATGATGCTTACTCTAAGATCCTTTCCCTTGAGAGAGTTTTGCAGCTTTTGGCCTCTTAGGCTGTACTCCATCTATGGTCTCCTTTGCCCTTCCCCAATCTTCATAACTTTGCACTTGCTAGAGTTAAACTCCAAGAGCCATTTGCCAGACCAGTCTTGCAGTCTGTCCAGATCCCCTTCTAGGCTTACCTGATCATCTTTCGCTTGTATTCCCCTCATTAGTTTCATATCGTCTGCGATGTGATGTATGTGTGTGTGTGTTCACTCATTTGTGGTTGCAGGGTCGAGTCTCGGCTCCTGGCCTCGCCTCCTCACTGGCCACTACTGAATTCCCTCTCTCCTGACAGTGAGATCCCCTAGTCATACTTGTTCTTAATGCTATGAATCAATCGGGGGCCCCTCATTGCGCTTTGCTAAGTCGTGCCACTTCCTGACCATTCAGCTGTTAAAGAAATTCTTCCAAACATCCCTGTGAACCTTCTGTCTGTTTTTTTTACATCCAGCAGTGCCCTCGTATGTTTTCCGCCTCTCAAACAGAATACTCCTGTCAGTATTTCACACGTCGTTATTATGTAACATATGGGTCGTCTGTCCTGGCATAACGTCACGCTTAGCTCCTTTAACCTCTCCTCATAATTCAACCCTTTGCTCTGGGCCTAGTCTGCCTTTCTCCCAGCTTATTGATATGCTTCATCAGTGTGGGTTCCATACATGTGCTGCATACTACAAGGTGGTCCTGAAACATACCGTACAAAATATCGTAAACGACTCTTTGCTTAAGTTCCTGAAAGCTAATCTTAGACGCGCGTTTGCTGAGGACGTTCTTCAGGTGACTTGCGCCTCCAGCGATATTACCTGAACATTGCTCAACCTTCTAATTTAGGGAGATGGTTTGCAAAATTTTTCCCAGAATCTATATTCTTTTTCCTTATCTTCGTTATACATTATCGTCAGAGTCAAAGTTTTAATAACCACTAATCAGACCAATCCTGCAGATGTGATAAATGGTTTAGAAAATCTATAAGTTGAAGAATGAGACACTTGTGCAATGTTTGGGAATCTTTATTGTGGAAACGTATCGCCAGTTAGTGGCTTCCCAAATGTTGCACAAGTGTCTCATTCTTCAATCCTGCAAATAGTCCAAGTCCGTTTATTGTTTTTTCCTGGTCCTCTCTCTCTCTTTCTGTCTGTCTGTCTGTCTGTCTGTCTGTCTCTCTCTCTCTCTCTCTCTCTCTCTCTCTCTCTCTCTCTCTCTCTCTCTCTCTCTCTCTCTCTCTCTCTCTCTCTCTCTCTCTCTCTCCCCCTCCCTCTCTCTCATATTCTCCTCAGTGTCATGTAGTCTGTGAACAGGAAAAATCTCTGTCCATATTCTCATCTTTTTCACTTACAAAATAAACAGTACAGGTTAGTGTGTGTACTTCTGCATGTGTCTGGAAGGGTCGAGTCTCGGCTGCTGTCCCCGACTCTCATCTTGCCGCATTGATAGAGTTACATCCTCCTAGTCACGAGGGTCCTGTCGTATTCCACTTCCTGATCAACCTGAGGCTGAAAAAGTACTTCCTGACATCTCCATTACTCAGCAGAGGTTTTAACTTTCAAGTATGTTCTGGTGTATCTGTTTCTAGCCTCTCAGTTACCCCTGAGTATTTTAAACGCTGTTATCATATCATCGCTTATTCTTTAATGGTGACAAGTTCTCTTGCGTGTGAATCTGATTTTCTGTCTTCGTTTTCTGTCTTCCTGTGTGTACTCACCTATATGTACTCACCTAAATGTGGTTGCATGGGTCGAGTTATAGCTCCTGGTCCCGCCTCTTCACTGGTCGATACTAATTCACTCTCTCCCTACACCATGATCTTTGTCATACCTCTTCTTAAAGCTATTTATGGAACTTGCTTCCACTACTTCACTTTCCAGATTATTCCACTTCCTGACAACTCTGAGGCTAAAGAAATACTTCCTAACATCTCTATGACTCATCTGGGGTTTCAGCTTCCAATTGTGTCCCCTTGTTCCTGTTTCCCATCTCTGAAACATTCGATCCTTGTCCACCCTGTCAATGCCTCTCAGTATTTTATACGTTATCATCATGTCTCCTCTATCCCTCCTATCCTCTAGTGTCATCAGGTTGAGTTCCCTTAACCTCTCCTCATAAGACAGACCCCTCAGTTCTGGGACTAATCGTGTTGCAAACTTTTGATCTTTCTCCAATTTCTTCACGTGTGTGACTAGGTGAAGGTTCCATACTGGCGCTGCATACTCCAGTATAGGCCTTACATACACGGTGTACAATGTCGTGAATGACTCCTTACTCAGATGTCTAATCGCCAATCTCATGTTTGCCAATCTCCCATATGCTGCAGCAGTTATTTGATTGATGTGTGCCTCAGGGGACATGTTCGTTATAATGTTTACCCCAAGATCCTTTTCTTTAATTGACATTTGCAGCTTTTTGATTTTCTAACCTGTACGCTGTCTGCGGTCTTCTGTGTCCTTCCCCAGTCTTCGTGACCTTACACTTACTGGGATTAAACTCCAGGAGCCATTTGTCGGACACATGCGCCCACTCTGACACTTCAGCATGTACCAACACTTGTTGTTTCCTTCCTGTTAGGTATTCCCTGATCCATTGCAGTACTTTCCCTGTTATTCCTGCCTGCTCCTTTAATTTTTGCATCAGTCTCTTGTGTGGATTGTGTCAAAAGCGTTCTTGCAGTCTAAAAAGATGCAATCTACCAATCCCTCTCTCTCCTGTCTTACTTCTGTTACCTTATCGTAGAACTCAAGTAGATTTGTGACACAGGATTTCCCATCTCTGAAGCCATGCTGACTGTCATGTATGATCCCAATCTTTTCAATGTGTTCCACCACTCTTCTCCTGATAATCTTTTCCAGTGACACTGGTCTGTAGTTTAACACTGCCTATCTGTCTCCTTTCTTAAAAATTGGAACTACATGTGCTGTCTTTCCATGCCTCAGGCAACTGCCCAGTTTCGATAGATTTACTGAAGATTAATGCTAACAGCACACACAGTGCCTCTGCTCCCTCTCTCAGTATCCATGGAGATATGTTATCTGGGCCCACCGCCTTTGAGGTATCTAGTTCGTCAAGCAGTCTCTTCACCTCTACCTTGGTTATGTGTATTGTGTCCAGCACAGTTTGCTGGAAGCATTCCTGACTCTATTGTGAATACTTCTCTAAATCTTTTGTTTAGTTCATCACATTCTTCTTGGTCACTCTTCGTGAGCTTCCCTCCTTCTTTCCTCAGCCTGATTACCTGGTCCTTGACTGTTGTTTTTCTCCTAATGTGACTGTATAACAACTTTGGTTCAGATTTGGCTTTTGATGCTATGTCGTTCTCGTATTGCCTCTGGGCCTCTCTCCTTATCCTTGCATATTTGTTTCTGGTTCTTCTGCTAAGCTCCTTGTTTTCTTGAGTCCTTTGCCTTCTATACCTTTTCCATGCTCTATCATACTTGGCTTTGGCCTCTTTACACCTCCAGTTAAACCATGGGCTCACTCTGGTCTTACCATTTTTTTTCTGTTGCCCTTTGGTATGAACCTTTCCTCTGCCTCCCTGCACTTGGTCACTATTTCCATCATTTCATTTACTGTCTTTCCATCTAGTTCTCTTTCCCACTGCACTTCATTCAGGAAACTTCTCATTCCAATGCAGTCCCCCTTGAAGTTCGGTTTCTCTCTCTGTTCTCGTGCTGTTTCATTCTCCACTGTTAACTCTACAAGACATTCAAAACTCAGGACATCATGATCACTAGCGCCAAGGGGTCTTTCGTGGGTGATATCCCCTATGTCTGAACTATTCAAGGTGAATATGAGATCCAGCCTTGCTGCAACATCCTCTCCTCTCTCCCTGGTTGTATCCCTAACATGTTGATGCATGAAGTTCTCCAATACAGTCTCCAACATCTTAGCCCTCCATGTTTCTGGTCCCCCATGTGGCTCTAGGTTTTCCCAGTCAATCTTTTTATGATTGAAATCCCCCGTTATAAGCAATTTTGTCCTACCCATATGAGCCCTCCTGGCCACTTCAGCTAGTGTATCCACCATTGCCCTATTGTGCACATCATACTCTTCTCTTGTTCTCCTCCTGTTAAGTGGTGGGTTATACATCACTGCTATCATCACCTTTTGACCCCCAGTCTGAAGTGTTCCTACAATGAAGTCGTCTGTTTCCCTTCTTTCCATTCCTCTCATCTCCTCAAAACTCCACTGGTTTTTGATGAGCAATGCTACTCCTCCCCCTCCTCTGTTCTCTCTGTCTTTCCTCATAATCTGATATCCAGGTGGAAAGATTACATCTGTTATCATCCTTGAAAGTTTTGTCTCTGTTAGTGCTATGATGTCAGATGATGCATCAATGATGCATTCTTGCCACTCTTCACTCTTGTTATCTCATCTGCATTGATGTACCATACCTTTAGCTTCCTTTCCCTTGCTGTATTGTGGGAGATGGAAGAGGAAGATGCAGGCTGGGAGGGTGGGAGGCAGGGCAGAATATTATGGGAGGCTGCTGTGATTGTGGAATTAGTGCTTAGGAGCGTGGTGGCCATGGAGTGTGGTTCGTTTCTGTTTACTGTATTTGGTTGATATGTGGTGATGTTCCCCAAAAGGCAGAGCTTTCCTGTCTGTCGTTGCCTGTCCTGTCTCTCTTTCCTTCCACTGGTTTTGTCTTGCTCTCACTTTCAGTTGTTCCCTTTCCCTGATATTACTGCTGCAAAAAACTGCTTAGCTCCATCCCCTCCTTCATTCCCCTCTCTGCCTGCTGATGTTCCCATTTCAGTCATCTTGCTCCTTTCGGACCTCATTTTTATATTCTGCTTCAGCACATCCATTTCTTCCTCCAGTCTCTGTATCTTTGCCTCAGCTACTACATCTCATGATTCCCACTTCTTGCTCTCTGCAGATATCTGCTCTAACATGTTATTGCAAAGCTCATTTTAACCTTTTTTCCAATTGTTCCATTTTGTTCTTGAGACGTTCTACCCATTCTTCCTTTTCTGACCAGCCATCATCGGTTCCCTTTCCTTTACGTCCTCCCTTTTGAGAGCCCATTTTTTTCCTGTTGGGATGTTCTAGCTCCTTCAGCTTTTTGTAAAAATGTGTGTGTCGTGGGGGGGATTTATGAGCTAATGTGTTAGGTTAGGTTTGTCTGTGTATACGTGTATACGTATCTGTGTATATGTGTATGTGTGTGTATGTATGCATGTGTGTGTATGTGTGCGCGTGTGCACGTGCTTTTGTCTTAGTCTTTTGAAAAAAAAGGGGGAGGGGGGTCATATCACGCTAGGTTATGCTGGTCTTTTGAAGATTAGAATTATTTCACACTCGTGTGTGTGTGTGTGTGTGTGTGTGTGTGTGTGTGTGTGTGTGTGTGTGTGTGTGTGTGTGTATGTGTGTGTGTGTGTGTGTGTGTGTGTACTCACCTGTCTATTCATAACTCCTGGCCCCGCCTCTTCACTGGTCGCTACTAGGTCCTCTGTCTTCCTTCCCCATGAGCTTTATTATGCTTCTTCTTAAATCTATGTATGGATCTTGCCTCCAGTACTTCAATTTCCAGACTATTCCACTTCCTGACAACTCTCTGACTGAAGAAATACTTCGTAATATACCTTTGACTCATCTGAGTCTTCAACTTCCAATTGTGACCCCTTGTTGCTGTGTCCCATCTTTGAAACATCCTGACTTTGTCCATATTGTCAATTAATCATGTCGTTATCATGTCCAAGTTATCCCTAGTGTCTTCCAGTGTCGTCAGGTTGATTTCCATTAACCTTTCTTCGTAGGACATTTCCCTTAGCTCCGGGACTAGTCTTGTTTCAAACCTATGCAATTTCTCTAATTTCGTGGCGTAGTTGACCAGGTGTGGGTTCCAAACTGGTGCTGCATACCCCAATATAGGCCTGACGTATATGGTGAACAGTCTTGAACGATTCCTTACTGAGGTGTCGGAACGCTATTCTTTGGTTGATGTGCACCTAGGAGATGATGTGCTCGTTATTATACTTGCCCCAAGATCCTTTCCCTTAAGTGAGGTTTGCAGTCTTTGTTCCCCTAGCCTCTACTCATTCTGCGGTTTTCTTTTACCTTCCCCGATCTTCATGACTTTACATTTGGTAGGGTTAAATTAGAGGAGCCAGTTGCTGGACTCGGCTTGCAGCCTGTCCAGTTCCCTTTGTAATCCTGTCTGATCCTCATCCGATTTACTTGTCCTCATTAACTTTATATCTGTAAACAGAGACACTTCTAAGTCTATCCCCTCCAGCATGTCATTTACTTATACCAGAAACAGCACCGGTCTTAGGACTAACCCTTGTGAATCCCAGCTCGTCAAAGGGGCCCACTCTGACACCTCGTCACGTACCAGGACTCGTTTTTGCCTCACTAGCAGGTATTCTCTGATCCATTGCAAGAAAATGCACAAGTGCAACTAATGTGACATTTTATTGTGGCAACGTTTCGCTCTCCAGGAGCTTTGTTAAGCCGTTACAAACAGTACATGGGAACAGGCCTTCTCTATCCAGCCTCCAATAGAAATATTTGTCTAACCTATTTTTATGTTACTCAAATAATAGATTTTGATATCCTTTTGGTCATGTACGAATAAATTGTTCTAACATATTGTATTACTACTACTGCTACAACTTACATCACTACTACTACTACTACTACCACTAGTATTGCACCTCACTCTGAGACTATATATACCCTCTGTGTCCATGTACTGTTTGTAACAGCTTGACAAAGCTCCTGGAGAGCGAAACGTTGCCTCAATAAAAATGTCAAATTAGTTGCACTTGTGTCCTTTTACTTTACATATTGTCGGTAATTCTACCAACTTTATTACAAGAAAACGCAATCTACCCACCTGTCTCTCTCTCTCTCTCTCTCTCTCTCTCTCTCTCTCTCTCTCTCTTGTCTTACTTTTGTTACCTTGTCATAAAACTCCAGTAGGTTTGTGACACATGATTTCCCTTCCCTTGAAACCATGCTGGTTGTCGCGAATAAGCTCATTCCTTTCTAGGTGCTTCACCACTCTTCTCCTGATAATTTTCTCCATGACTTTGCATACTATATATTTCAGTGACACTGGTCTGTAGTTTAATACCTCGTGTCTATCACCTCTTTTAAAAACTGGGACATCATTTGCGTCTCCCACACCCAAGGTAGTTGCTCAGTTTCAGTGGATGTATTGAAGATTGTTGTTAGTGGCACACACAACGTCTCTGCTCCCTCTCTAAGGACCCATGGAGGGATGTCCTCTCCCACCGCCTTTGAGGTATCTAGTTCACTTAGAACGTCTTCACCTTCTCCTCGGGTGAGTGTTTTTCGTCTAGCACTTGTAGGTGTATCCTTTGGTGGTGTACCCCACTATTCCGGTTTCTTAGTCCTTCCTGTCTCCACTGTAAATACTTCTTTAAATCACATGTTGAGCTCCTCACATATTTCTCGGTCGTTTCTTGTGAACTCCCCTTCTTCCTTCCACAGCCTGGTTATCTGGGCCTTGACTTTTGTTTTCATCCTGATGTGGTTATACAACAGCTTCAGGTTAGACTTGACTTTCGATGCTATGTCATTTTCGTATAGTCGCTGGATCTCCCTCCTCATCTGAACATATTCGTTTCTGGCTCTTCGACTAACCTCTCTATTTTCCAGGGTCCTTTGTTTTCACTACATTTTCCAATCTCTAGTGCACTTTGTTTTTGCCTCTTGGGTGAATCAAGGGCTAGTTCTGGTCTTTCCATTATTTCTGTTGCCCTTGGAAACGAACCTCTCCTCTGTCTCCTTGAATTTTGTTGTCACATAGTCCATCTAGTTTACTGATTTTCCCTCCAATTCTCTTTGTCATTGAACCTCTTGCAACAAATTCCTCATGCTTGTGTAGTCCCCACTTTTGTAGTTTGGCTTGTCCCGTCCTACTTCTGCTATCCTCTCCACTTGTAACTCTATTATGTATTTGAAGCTCAGAACCACGTGATCACTAGCTCCTAGGGGCCTTTCGTATGTGATGTCCTCAATGCCTGAACTACTCAATGTGAATACGAGGTGCATTCTTCCTGGTTCATCCTCTCCTCTCTCTGTCTGTCTGTCTCTCTCTCTCTCTCTCTCTCTCTCTCTCTCTCTCTCTCTCTCTCTCTCTCTCGCTCTCTCGCTCTCTCTCTGGTAATCTCCCTAATATGTTGATGCATGAGGTTTTCCAGTACCACCTCCATCTTGGTTCTCCACGTTTCAGGTCCCTGCCCATATGAGCCCTTCTGGCCACCTTCATATTCTTGGCCTCCTGCTGTTCTGTGGTGGGTTGTACATTACTGTAATTACCTTAGGTCCCCCAGACTGAATTGTTCCTACTGTATAGCTCCTTTGCTAATTCTATCTATTACTTACATTTCCTCAAATCTCTACCTGTTTTTCATGAGCAGTGCAACTTCTCCTCCTCTGCTCTCTCTTTCTTCAGGATCTGAGGTAAGATGATAACAGATGCGAAAGATTGCATCTGTTATCCCTGTAAGCTTCGTTTCTGTGAGTGCTATGATGTCAGGGGACGTCGTCTTGATTCTTTCATGCCACTCCTCACATTTATTTATTTCATCTGCACTTGTGTACCAAAACTTCAAGTTCTTTTCGAATAATGTGGTCTGGTGGGTACATTGGGGTTGGGGAAGCAGGAGACCTGGTGAGGTACAATGGGGATGTTGCTGTGAGAGTGAAGTTTGTGGTGTCGGAAGATTGGACAGTTGAGGTACACCTGACGGTATATTAGTAGTGCTTTATCCTGAAGGATCCTGTGTTGTGTTGTTTCTGACTTGAAAATCACTGACTGGCCGGTTTCTTCCCCTTGCGAACTCCCCTTTTCTCAGAAAATTTGACAGCTTGGTCATATCATCCTATTCTATTGTTTTCATGACATTTTCAATCACTTTTTTTCCCCTTTTCGTCTTGCATCGTAAATTTTGCCTTGGATTTCCTAGAGCCTATGAACAAACACTGACCTCTCCCTTTCATCCTCTCACTGTTTTTACTTTTGTATCCCCTGATCCGATTTAATTGCCTCCATTGCAGCTTTCCTCTCTTCTATCCCCTCTCTATCTCTTGACCCTGTAATCAATGGCCTGCCATTTTCCCTCCTCCGCTTTTCTGGGCACTGCTGTGGTCTGTTAGGGCCTTTGCATGTAGCTTAGCTCTTTCATTTCCTTCAGTCCCCTCGTTTGTTACTGGTGTGCTCCTTGTCTTTTCCAGAGCTCCACGGTGGTCTGATTGGACCTCTGCATATGGCTTAACTTCTTCGTTTCCTTCAATCCTCTCAGTTGTTACTGTTGTACTCCTCGCCTTTTCCCAGGTTCCACGGTGTCTGATAGGGCCTCTGCATACAGCTTAACTCCTTTGTTCTCTTCGGTCCCCTCGTTTGTTACTTATATAGCAGATCCGTACTGCTCTTTGGTTCTTTAGACTATTTCAGCTTTTTCAGTTCTTCCTCTAAGCTCTGTATCCAAGCCTTTGCTGCTGTGGCTTGTAGTTCCCATTTCATGCTCTCTGTAGCCGTCCTCTTCTCCATTTTATTGCTAAGCTCTTCTAGCTTCCTTCCCTAATCTTGCTCCTTTTCATGAGCTCTGCTACCCAGTGTGTGTGTGTCTTTCTCTCTCTCTCATCTCACCATCGTTAAGAAAATGTATTTAGGCTGATTGTGTTATAACCATGACCTCACGTGCCACATACGCGCACGCACACACACACACACACACACACACACACACACACACACACACACACACACACACACACACACACACACGTCTACCACCCTCACAGGCCCCCTAAACCACAGTGTTGGAGAGGAAACTGAAGGTATGGTACACAAACGCTGATGGAATAACAAATAAGTGGGAGGAGTGGCACGAAAGAGTCAAAGAGGCATCACTGGACATCATAGCACTCACAGAAACCAAGTTTACAGGTATGGTAAAACATGCCATCTTTCCAAAGGGATAACAGATCCTGAGGAAAGACAGAGGGAACAGGAGGGTGGAGGAGTGGCACTGCTGATCAAAAACCGATGGAATTTTGATGAGCTGGAGAGAGGAGACAGCGGAGAAGCAAGTGATTACATAGCAGGAACGCTTCACTCTGGAGGTCCCAAAGTGGTAATTGCAATAATGTATAACCCACCACAAAACAGCAGGATGCCAAGGCAAGAGCATGATGAGAGCAATAGAGCGATGGTTGACACACTGGCTGCAGTGGCCAGAAGAGCTCATGCATGCAGGGCAAAGCTCCTGATCATGGGTGACTTTAACCATAAGGAAATTGATTAGGAGAACTTGGAGCCACATGGGGGCCAAGATACATGGAGCGCTAAGATGATGGAGGTGGTACTGGAAAACTTCATGTACTAACACGTAAGGGACACTACAAGAGAGAGAGGAGAGGATGAACCAGCAAGACTGGACCTAGTATTCACCTTGAGTAGTGCAGATATTGAGGATATCACATACGAAAGACCCCTTGGGGCCAGCGATCATGTGGTTTTAAGCTTCAAATACACAGTAGAGCTACAAGTGGAGGGGGAAGCAGGAAGGCCAGGCCGAATGAAGCCAAACTACAAGAATGGGGACTACACGGGAATGAGGAACTTCCTGAACGGGGTTCAGTGGGACAGAGAACTGGCAGGGAAGCCAGTTAATGAGATGATGGAATGTGTAACAATCATGTGCAAGGAGGCTGAGAAGAGGTTTGTACCCAAGGGTAACAAGAATTATGAAAAAGTCAGGATGAACCCATGGTTCACCCGAAGGTGCAGGGAGGCAAAAACCAAGTGTGCTAGGGAATCTAAGAAATATAGAAAGCAAAGGATCCAGGAGAATAAGGAGAGCAGTCGTAAAGCCAGAAATGAATATGCACAGATAAGGAGGGAGGCCCAACGACAATATGAAAACGACATAGCAGTGAAAACCAAATCTGACCCGAAGCTCTTATACAGCCACATCAGGAGGAAAACAACAGTCAAGGACCAAGTAATCAAGCTAAGGAAGGAAGGAGGAGAGACAAGATATGACTGTGAAGTATGTGAGGAACTCAACAAAGATTCAAAGAAGTGTTGAGGAAACAGAAGGGGTTCCAGAAAGACGGAGAGGTGGGGTACACCACCGAGTGCTGGACACAGTACACACAACCGAGGAAGAAGTGAAGAGGCTTCTGAGTGAGCTAGATACCTCAAAGGCAATGGGGCCGGATAACATCTCTCCATGGATCCTGAGAGAGGGAGCAGAGGTGCTGTGTACCCCTAACAATATTCAACACATCTATCGAAACAGGGAGATTGCCTGAGGCATGGAAGACAGCAAATGTAGTCCCAATCTTTAAAAAAGGAGATAGACATGAAGCACTAAACTACAGACCAGTGTCACTGACATGTATAGTATGCAAAGTCATGGAGAAGATTATCAGGAGAAGAGTGGTGGAATACCTAGAAAGGAATGATCTCATCAACAGCAGCCAACATGGTTTCAGGGATTGGAAATCCTGTGTCACAAACCTACTTGAGTTCTACGACATGGTGACAGCAGTGAGACAAGAGAGAGAGGGGTGGGTGGATTGCATTTTCTTGGACTTGACACAGTTCCACACAAGAGATTAGTGCAAAAACTGGAGGACCAAGCAGGGATAACAGGGAAGGCACTACAATGGATCACGGAATACTTGTCAGGAAGACAGCAGCGAGTCATAGTACGTGGCGAGGTGTCAGAGTGGGCACCTGTGACCAGCGGGGTCCCACAGGGGTCAGTCCTAGGACCAGTGCTGTTTCTGGTATTTGTGAACGACATGACGGAAGGAATAGACTCCGAAGTGTCCCTGTTTGCAGATGACTTGAAGTTGATGAGAAGAATTCTTTCGATCGAAGACCAGGCAGAACTACAAAGGGATCTGCACAAGCTGCAGACCTGGTCCAGCAATTGGCTCCTGGAGTTCAACCCCACCAAGTGCAAAGTCATGAAGATTGAGGAAGGGCAAAGAAGACCGCAGACGGAATACAGTCTAGGGGGCCAGAGACTACAAACCTCACTCAAAGAAAAAGATCTTGGGGTGAGTATAACACCAGGCACATCTCCTGAAGCGCACATCAACAAAATAACTGCTGCAGCATATGAGCGCCTAGCAAACCTCAGAACAGCATTCCTACATCTTAATAAGGAATCGTTCAGGACCCTGTACACAGTGTACGTTAGGCCCATATTGGAGTATGCGGCACCAGTTTGGAACCCACACCTAGCCAAGCACGTAAAGAAACTAGAGAAAGTGCAAAGGTTTGCAACAAGACTAGTCTCAGAGCTAAGAGGTATGTCCTACGAGGAGAGGTTAAGGGAAATCAACCTGACGACACTGGAGGACAGGAGAGATAGGGGGGACATGATAACGATATACAAAATACTGAGAGGAATTGACAAGGTTGACAAAGACAGGATGTTCCAGAGATGGGACACAGCAGCAAGGGGACACAGTTGGAAGTTGAAGACACAGATGAATTACAGGGATGTTAGGAAGCATTTCTTTAGCCACAGAGTAGTCAGGAAGTAGAATAGTTTGGGAAGCGATGTAGTGGAGGCAGGATCCATACATAGCTTTAAGCAGAGGTATGATAAAGCTCACGGTTCAGGGAGAGTGACCTAGTAGCGACCAGTGAAGAGGCGGGGCCAGGAGCTTGGACTCGACCCCTGCAACCTCAATTAGGTGTGTACAACTAGGTGAGTACACACACACACACACACACACACACCCAAACATACACATACACACACACATACTCACACACACACACACACACAAGCACACACACACACACACACACACACACACACACACACACACACACACACATACGCAAACACACCACACACACACACACATGCACGCACATACATGCACATATACAAACACACCACACACATACGCACACAGGGCTATTTGCCCAGAGGAGACATGTCATCTGAAGCAGGTACACCGAGGAACTCAACGGAAAGGAAGGAGACAAGACTTACGGTAAGGCCCTATCAGTCTACCAAGCATGGCTGAGGAATGAAGAGGGAGAGCTGTCAGGAGCAAGGATAGCAGTAACTGAGGGGGAGGGGAGAAGGTAGAGAAGGTGACAGGTCCCATGCAGAGGCTTGACCATGCCAACAAGAGTTACAGGAAAAAATAAGGGAGACAATGGCCATTTACAAATGGGACCCAGAGACACAGGGGGAAAGGCAATGGGAGGAGGAGAGGGAGAAGTCAGTGTTTATTCATGGGCTTCAGGAGAGCGAGGGGAAGACACACAGTGAAAGACGGCAGAAAGAAAAGACAGGTGATTGAAAACATCATCAAAGAAATAGGCGAGAAGGACATGACTGAGAAAATTTTCAGAGAATAGGGGAGTGCTTGAAGGGGAGAAATCGACCGGTCAAACTGATTTTCATGACAGAAACGGTGCAGAACATTATCCTGCAAGAGAAACCACGGCTGAAGAAATTATCAACATACAAGAGGGTGTTCCTAGACTGTGACAGAACAAGAACAGAATGACAGCAGCTGGGGGAGTGGACACAGAAACCAAAGGGGATAGGAAAAGAGACAAGGACAGAGTCAGCAGAGGACAACCAGAGCATGGCAGAGCAACAAATGCAAGCACACACAGAACCATCCTCAGAACCCCACAGCCAAACACACTATCCCTACACAAACCACAGTCTACACTTACACCACCCACCCCACACTATGCCACAAAATTCCACAGCACACTGCCAGGCCCCTCACCCCTACAGACTCCCAAGAATACAGTGTTGGGGAGGAAACTGAATGTATGGTACACCAACGCTGATAGAATAACGAATAAGTGGGAGTAGTAGCATGAAAGAATCAAAGAGGCATCACCAGACATCATAGCTCTCACAGAAACTAAGTTCATAGGAATGATAACAGATGCCATTTTTCCAATGGGATATCAGATCCTGAGGACAGACAGAGGAAACAGAGGGGGTGGAGGAGTGGCACTGCTCATCAAAAACCAATGGGATTTTGATGAGGTGGAAAGAGGAAACAGGAGAAGCAAAAGACTACATACTAAGAACACTTCAGTCCGGAATTCCCAAGGTGGCAATTACAGTGATGCATGACTCGCCACAGAACAGCAGGAGGCCAAGGCAAGATTATGATGAGAGTAATAGAGTGATGGGTGACACACTGGCTGAAGTGGCCAGAAGGGCTCATGCGAGCGGGACAAAGCTGCTGATTGTGGGTGACTTCAATCACAAGGAAATTGACTGGGAGAATCTGGAACCACATGGGGGCCCAGAAACGTGGAGGGCTAAGGTGATGGAGGTGGTACTGGAAAAACTTCATGTACCAACACGTAAAGGACACTACCAGAGAGAGATTAGAGGATGAACCAGCAAGACTGGACCTAGCATTCACCTTGAGTAGTGCAGATACTGAGGACATCACATATGAAAGATCCCTCGTGGCCAGTTTCGAATACACAATAGAGTAACAAGTAGAGAGGGCAACAGGAAGGGCAGGACGAATGAAACCAGACTACAAGTTAGCGGACTACACAGGTATGAAGAATTTCCTGCACGAGGTTCAGTGGGACAGAGAACTGGCAGAGGAGTCAGTAAATGAGATGGCGGAAAATGCAAGAAAGCTGATGAGAGATTTGTACCCATGGGCAACAGACATAATCAGAAGGCTAGGACCAGCCCTTGGTTCACCCAAAGGAAAAAGTGTAGAAGGCAAAGAACCCAGGAGAATAAGGAGAGTAGTAGAAGAGCAAGAACTGAATATGCACAGATAAGGAGGGAGGTTCAACGACAATACGAAAAATGACATAGCAGAGTAAGCCAAGTCTCACCCAAAGCTGTTGCACAGTCACATCAAGAAGAAACCAACAGTCAAAGACCAAGTAATCAGGTTGAAATAGGAACGAAGGGAGTTTACAAGAAACGCCCTTGAAGAATGTGAGGAGGTCAACATTAGATTCAAAGAAGTATTCACAGTGGAGACATAAAGAGCTCCAGAAACTCGGTGAGGTGGGATACACCAACAAATGTTGGGCACGATACATACAACCGAAGAGGTGAAGAAACTTCTAAGCAAACTAGATATCTCAAAGGAGATGGGGCCGGATAACATCTCTCCATGGGTCCTGAGAGAGGGAGCAGAGGCGCTCTGTGTACTACTAACAGCAATCTTCAACACACCTATTGAAACAGGGCGACTACCTGAGGTATGGCAGATAGCAAATGTAGTCGAAGTTTTTAAAAAAAGGAGACAAACAAGAGGAGGAGAGTGATGGAGCATCTAGAAAGGAACAAGCTTATTAACGACAACCAGCACGGTTTTAGGGAAGGGAAATCCTGTGTCACACACCAACGAGTTTTATGACAGTGTAACGGAAGTACGACACGAAAGAGAGGAGTGGATAGATTGTATTTTCTTGGACTGCAAGATGGCCTTCGACACAGTTCCTCACAAGAGATTAGTGCAAAAGCTAGAGGAACAGGAACGCATAACAGGAAAAGCATTGCAATGGATAAGAGAACTGACAGTGAGGCAATAACGACTCATGGTATATAGCGAGGTGTCACAGTCGGCGCCTGTGACGAGCGGGGTTTCATAGGGGTTAGTCCTAAAACCAGTGCTGTTTTTGGTGTATGTGAATGACATGACAGAAGGGATATACTTAGAAGTGCTCCTGTTTGCAGATAATGTGAAGTTAATGAGGAGAATTAAATCGGATGGGGATCAGGCAGGACTACAAAAGGGTCTGGACAGGCTGCAAGCCGAGTCCTCCAACTGGCTCCTCGAATTTAACCCTTTCAATATGCAAAGTCATGAAGATCGGGAAAGGGCAAAGAAGACCGCAGACAGAGTACAGGCTAGGTAGCCAAAGACTGCTGCAGTATATGGGCGCCTGTTAGACGTAAGAATAGCGTTCCGATACCTCAGTAAGGAATTGTTTAAGACTCTATACACCGTATACGTCAGGTCCATATTGGAGTATGCAGCGCCAATCTGGAACCCACACCAGGTCAAGCACGTCAAGAAATTAGAGAAAGTTCAAAGGTTTGCAACAAGACTAGTCCCAGAGCCAAGGGGAATGTCCTACCAAGAAAGTTTAAGGAAAATCGGCCTGACGACAGTGGAGGACAGGAGGGTTAGGGGAGACATGATAACGACATAAGAAATACTGCGAGGAATTGACAAGGTAGACAGAAACAGGATGTTTCAGAGATGGGACACAGAATCAAGGGTTCACATTCGGAAGTTGAGGACTCAGATGAGCCAGAGGGATGTTAGGAAGTACTTTTTCAGTCATAGAGTTGTCAGGAAGCGGAATAATCTGAAAAGTGACGTAGTGGAGGCAGGAACAATACATAGTTGTAAGACGAGGTTTGATACAGCACATGGAACAGGGAGAGAGAGGACTTAATAGTGATCAGTAAAGAGGCGGAGCCAGGAGTTATGACTCGAGCACTGCAACCATAAATACGTGAGTACACACACACACACACACACACACACACACACACACACACACACACACACACACACACACACACACACACACACACACACACACACACACACACACACACACACACACACACACACACACACACACACACGACAGCTATTTTTCCTGACAACAATCCCTGTGCTGAATCTAATTATCTACCGTCACTCATTTAAACTTAACCTGTCGCGTTTTTTACCTGCCCTTAATGAATTTCCCTGCACGTGCTTAAGGCTATATAAATTAGCGCTTTGTTAACCAAACATTTTTTTCCTCACTGCACGTGTAGCAGAAGGCTTATATTAAAATACTATTTAATTAAAATACATTAATCAGAAAACCTAACTAGAGGCTCATTTATTTTTCATTTATTTTTATCCTCAAAAAAAAATCGCAGAGTCCTACATTCAAATAGTTTCTATTTTATGTTAGTGTCAGGAAAATAATGGCGTAGTAGGAATAATGTTTGGTAAGCTTCTGGGAGCTTCATGGGTCCGGGACCCACCAAGGGGTCTGCGGACTCCAGGTTGAGAACCAGAGTGCTGTATCAACGTGAATCAACCGGTCAGTCGCGAGATGCACCTGATTGCGTCGCCAGACACATCACGCAAGTTACACCTCAGTGTATATATGTCTAGAAGAATATTAAGGCATAATACTGTTATTGTAGTGTATGGCGATTGTAGTGTGTGTGTGTGTGGTGACTAGTGTGTATTTTGACTAGTGTGTCGTGAATGTAGTGTGTGGGGTGACTAAAGCGTGAGTGGTGACTGTAGTTCGTGTGGTGACTGTGTGTGTGGTGACTCTAGCGAGTGTGGTGACATACTGTGTGTGTGTTTTGACTAGTGTGTGTGTGTGTGGTGACTGTAGTGCGTATGTGTGGTGACTGTAGTGTGCGTGTGTGGTGACCAGTGTGTGTGTGCGTGTGTGTGTGTGGTGACTAATGTGTGAGCGTGAGGACTGTAGTGTGTGTGGTGACTGTAGTGGGTGACTGTAGTGTGTGTGGGGTGACTATAGTATGTGTGTGGTGACTGTAGTATGTGTGTGGTGACTGTAGAGTGTGTGGTGACTAGTGTGTGTGTGTCTGTGTGGTGACTAGTGTGTGTGTGATGGCCGTAGTGTGTGTGATGACTGTAGTGTGTGTGAAGACTAGAGTGTGTATGTGGTGACTAGTGTGTGTATGGTGAGTGTAGTGCGTGGTAACTGTAGTGTGTGTGGTGACTGAAGCGTGTGTGTGTGTAGTAACTGTAGTGTGTGTTGTGACTGTAGTGTATTGTGACTGTAGTGTGTGGTGACTGTTGTGTGTGGTGACTGTAGGTGTGTTTGCTGACTGGATTGTGTGTGGTGACTGCAGTGTGTGTGTGAGAGAGAGAGAGAGAGAGAGAGAGAGTGTGTGTGCGTGTGTGTGTGTGTGTGTGTGTTGTGTGTGTGTGATGACTGTTGTGTGTGTCGTGACCGTAGTGTGTATGCTGACTGTATTGTGTGTGTGGTGACTATTGTGTGTGTGGTGACTGTAGTGTGTGTGTGTGGTGACTGTAGTGTGTGTGGTGATTGTAGCGTGTGTGTGGTGACTGTAGTGTGTGTGTGGTGACTAGTGTGTGAGTGGCGGCTGAAGCGTGCGTGGTGACTGTACTGTGTCTGTGGTGATTGTAGTGTGTGTGTGGTGACTGCAGGGTGTGTGTGGTGACTAGTGTGTGTGAAGACTGTAATGTACTCACCTAATTGTGGTTGCAGGGGTCGAGACTCAGCTCATGGCCCCGCCTCTTCACTGATCGCTACTAGGTCCTCTCCCTCTCTGCTTCCTGAGCTTTGTCATACCTCTTCTTAAAACTATGTATGGTTCCTGCCTCCAATACTTCACTTGCTAGGCTATTCCAGTTCCTGACGACTCTATGACTGAAGAAATACTTCCTAACGTCCCTGTGACTCGTCTGAGTCTTTAGCTTCCAGTTGTGACCCCTTGTTTCTGTGTCCCCTCTCTGGAACATCCTATCTCTGTCCACCTTGTCTATTCCCCGCAGTATCCTGTATGTCGTTATCATGTCTCCCCTGACCCTTCTGTCCTCCAGTGTCGTCAGTCCAATTTCCCTCAACCTTTCCTCGTACGACATTCCCCTGAACTCTGGGACTAGCCTTGTTGCAAACCTTTTTACTTTCTCTAACTTCTTGACGTGCTTGACCAGGTGTGGGTTCCAGACTGGTGCTGCATACTCCAGTATGGGCCTAACATACACAGTGTACAGTGTCTTGAACGATTCCTTATTAAGGTATCGGAACGCTATGCTCAGGTTTGCCAGGCGCCCGTATGTTGCAGCACTTATTTGGTTGATGTGTGCCTCCGGTGACGTGCTCGGTGTTGTGATCACTCTAAGGTCTTTCTTCCTGAGTGAGGTTTGTAGTCTTTGTCCACCTAGCCTATACTCTGTCTGCGGTCTTCTTTGCCCCTCCCCAATCTTCATGACTTTGCATTTGGCAGGGTTGAATTCGAGAAGCCAGTTTCTGGACCACATGTCCAGCCTGTCCAGGTCTCTTTGCAGTCCTGCCTCATCCTCATCCGATTTAATTCTTCTCATCAGCTTCACATCATCTGCGAATAGGGACACTTCAGAGCCTATTCCTTCCATCATGTCGTTCGCATATATCAGAAATAGCACTGGTCCTAGAACTGACCCCTGTGGGACTCCACTCGTCACAGGCGCCCACTGTGATACCTCTTCACGTACTATGGCTCGTTGTTGCCTCCCTGTCAGGTATTCCCTGATCCATTGCAGTGCCCTCCCTTTTACGTGCGCCTGATCCTCCAGCTTCTGCACTAATCTCTTGTGGGGAACTCTGTCAAAGGCCTTCCTGCAGTCTAGGAAAATGCAGTCAACCCACCCCTCTCTCTCGTGTCTTCTATTACCTTGTCATAAAACTCCAGAAGGTTTATGACACAGGATTTGCCTTCCATGAACCCATGCTGGTTTTCATTTATAATCTTGCTCTGTTCCATGCGTTCTACCACTCTCCTCCTGATAATCTTCTCCATGACTTTGCACACAATACATGTCAGAGACACAGGCCTGTAGTTTAATGCCTCATTTCTGTTTCCTTTCTTAATTTTTTTATTATTATCACACTGGCCGATTCCCACCAAGGCAGGGTGGCCCGAAAAAGAAAAACTTTCACCATCATTCACTCCATCACTGTCTTGCCAGAAGGGTGCTTTACACTACAGTTTTTATACTGCAACATTAACACCCCTCCTTCAGAGTGCAGGCACTGTACTTCCCATCTCCAGGACTCAAGTCCGGCCTGCCGGTTTCCCTGAACCCCTTCATAAATGTTACTTTGCTCACACTCCAACAGCACGTCAAGTATTAAAAACCATTTGTCTCCATTCACTCCTATCAAACACGCTCATGCATGCCTGCTGGAAGTCCAAGCCCCTCGCACACAAAACCTCCTTTACCCCCTCCCTCCAACCTTTCCTAGGCCGACCCCTACCCCGCCTTCCTTCCACTACAGACTGATACACTCTTGAAGTCATTCTGTTTCGCTCCATTCTCTCTACATGTCCGAACCACCTCAACAACCCTTCCTCAGCCCTCTGGACAACAGTTTTGGTAATCCCGCACCTCCTCCTAACTTCCAAACTACGAATTCTCTGCATTATATTCACACCACACATTGCCCTCAGACATGACATCTCCACTGCCTCCAGCCTTCTCCTCGCTGCAACATTCATCACCCACGCTTCACACCCATATAAGAGCGTTGGTAAAACTATACTCTCATACATTCCCCTCTTTGCCTCCAAGGACAAAGTTCTTTGTCTCCACAGACTCCTAAGTGCACCACTCACTCTTTTTCCCTCATCAATTCTATGATTCACCTCATCTTTCATAGACCCATCCGCTGACACGTCCACTCCCAAATATCTGAATACGTTCACCTCCTCCATACTCTCTCCCTCCAATCTGATATTCAATCTTTCATCACCTAATCTTTTTGTTATCCTCATAACCTTACTCTTTCCTGTATTCACCTTTAATTTTCTTCTTTTGCACACCCTACCAAATTCATCCACCAATCTCTGCAACTTCTCGTCAGAATCTCCCAAGAGCACAGTGTCATCAGCAAAGAGCAGCTGTGACAACTCCCACTTTGTGTGTGATTCTTTATCTTTTAACTCCACGCCTCTTGCCAAGACCCTCGCATTTACTTCTCTTACAAACCCATCTATAAATATATTAAACAACCACGGTGACATCACACATCCTTGTCTAAGGCCTACTTTTACTGGGAAAAAATTTCCCTCTTTCCTACATACTCTAACTTGAGCCTCACTATCCTCGTAAAAAACTCTTCACTGCTTTCAGTAACCTACCTCCTACACCATACACTTGCAACATCTGCCACATTGCCCCCCTATCCACCCTGTCATACGCCTTTTCCAAATCCATAAATGCCACAAAGACCTCTTTAGCCTTATCTAAATACTGTTCACTTATATGTTTCACTGTAAACACCTGGTCCACACACCCCCTACCTTTCCTAAAGCCTCCTTGTTCATCTGCTATCCTATTCTCCGTCTTACTCTTAATTCTTTCAATTATAACTCTACCATACACTTTACCAGGTACACTCAACAGACTTATCCCCCTATAATTTTTGCACTCTCTTTTATCCCCTTTGCCTTTATACAAAGGAACTATGCATGCTCTCTGCCAATCCCTAGGTACCTTACCCTCTTCCATACATTTATTAAATAATTGCACCAACCACTCCAAAACTATATCCCCACCTGCTTTCAACATTTCTATCTTTATCCCATCAATCCCGGCTGCCTTACCCCCTTTCATTTTACCTACTGCCTCACGAACTTCCCCCACACTCACAACTGGCTCTTCCTCACTCCTACAAGATGTTATTCCTCCTTGCCCTATACACGAAATCACAGCTTCCCTATCTTCATCAACATTTAACAATTCCTCAAAATATTCCCTCCATCTTCCCAATACCTCTAACTCTCCATTTAATAACTCTCCTCTCCTATTTTTAACTGACAAATCCATTTGTTCTCTAGGCTTTCTTAACTTGTTAATCTCACTCCAAAACTTTTTCTTATTTTCAACAAAATTTGTTGATAACATCTCACCCACTCTCTCATTTGGTCTCTTTTTACATGCTTCACCACTCTCTTAACCTCTCTCTTTTTCTCCATATACTCTTCCCTCCTTGCATCACTTCTACTTTGTAAAAACTTCTCATATGCTAACTTTTTCTCCCTTACTACTCTCTTTACATCATCATTCCACCAATCGCTCCTCTTCCCTCCTGCACCCACTTTCCTGTAACCACAAACTTCTGCTGAACACTCTAACACTACATTTTTAATCCTACCCCATACCTCTTCGACCCCATTGCCTATGCTCTCATTTGCCCTAACTGCCTCCTCTTTTAGTTTATAAACCTTCACCTCTCTCTTCCCTGATGCTTCTATTCTCCTTGTATCCCATCTACCTTTTACTCTCAGTGTAGCTACAACTAGAAAGTGATCTGATATATCTGTGGCCCCTCTATAAACATGTACATCCTGAAGTCTACTCAGCAGTCTTTTATCTACCAATACATAATCCAACAAACTACTGTCATTTCGCCCTACATCATATCTTGTATACTTATTTATCCTCTTTTTCTTAAAATACGTATTACCTATAACTAAACCCCTTTCTATACAAAGTTCAATCAAAGGGCTCCCATTATCATTTACACCTGGCACCCCAAACTTACCTACCACACCCTCTCTAAAAGTTTCTCCTACTTTAGCATTCAGGTCCCCTACCACAATTACTCTCTCACTTGGTTCAAAGGCTCCTATACATTCACTTAACATCTCCCAAAATCTCTCTCTCTCCTCTGCATTCCTCTCTTCTCCAGGTGCATACACGTTTATTATGACCCACTTCTCGCATCCAACCTTTACTTTAATCCACATAATTCTTGAATTTACACATTCATATTCTCTTTTCTCCTTCCATAACTGATCATTTAACATTACTGCTACCCCTTCCTTTGCTCTAACTCTCTCAGATACTCCAGATTTAATCCCATTTATTTCCCCCCACTGAAACTCTCCTACCCCCTTCAGCTTTGTTTCGCTTAGAGCCAGGACATCCAACTTATTTTCATTCATAACATCAGCAATCATCTGTTTCTTTCTTAAATATGGGGACTATATTTGGTGTCTTCCATTTCTCAGGTAGTTGCCCAGTTTCAAGGGATGTGTTGAAGATTGTGGTTAGGGGCATGCACAGCATCTCTGCTCCTTCTCTAAGGACCCACGGGGAGATGTTGCCCGGTCCCATCGCCTTTGAGGTATCAAGGTCACTTAGCTTCTGCGCCTCCTCCTCGGTTGTTCGCATGTCATCCAACACTTGTTGGTATATTCCCTCTTGATGTTCCCTTCTGTGCTGTCTTCCCAGAGCCCTTCCTGTCTCTACTGTAAAAACTTCCTTAAATCTCCTGTTTAGCTCCTCACATACCTCCTGACCATTTCTTGTGAGTTCTCCACCTTCTCTCCTCAGTCTGATCACTGTTGTCTTCCTTCTGATGTGGCTATACAACAGTTTCGGGTCAGTCTTGAATTTCGATGCTATGTTATTTTCATACTGTTGCTGGGTCTCCCTCCTTACCTGTGCATACTCGTTCCTGGCTCTGCGACTAATCTCCCTATTTTCATGTATTCTCTGCCTTCTGTACTTTTTCCATTCTATATTGCACTTTGTTTTTGCCTCCTTACACCGTTGGGTAAACTAGGGGCTCGTTCTGGTCTTCCCATTGTTTCTGTTGCCCTTGGGAATAAACCTTCCCACTGCCTCCTTGCATTTTGTTGTTACATATTCCATCATTTCATTTACTGGCTTTCCTGCCAGTTCTCTGTTCCACGGAACCGTCTGCAGGGAGTTCCTCAACCCTGTGTAGTCCCCTCTTTTATAGTCTGTTTTTTCCCATTCAACTCCTGTTACTCTCTCCACTTGCAACTCTATGTATTCAAAGCACAGAACCACGCGGTCACTAGCTCCTAGGGGACTCTCATATGTGATGTCCTCAATGTCTGAACTGCCCAGGGTGAACACAAGGTCCAATCTTGCTGGTTCATCCTCCCCTCTCACTCTGGTAGTGTCCTTAACATGTTGGTGCATGAGGTTTTCCAGCACCACATCCAACATCTTGGCTCTCCATGTTTTGGGACCCCCATGTGGCTCCAGGTTTTCCCAGTCAATCTCCCTGTAGTTGAAATCCCCCATAACCAGCAACTTTGCTCTGCTGGAGTGAGCTCTTCTTTCCACCTCAGCAAGTGTGTCCACCATTGCTCTGTTGGTCTCTCTATATTCCTCTTTTGGCCTCCTGCAGTTCTGTGGTGGATTATACATCACTGCAATGACCACCTTGTGCTCCCCAGACTGAAGTGTACCTACTGTGTAGTCCCTTTCTCCTGTCTCGTCTATGCCTCCCATTTTCTCGAATTTCCATCGTTTTTTTTACGAGCAGAGCAACCCCTCCTCCCCCTCTGCCCCTTCTATCTTTCCTCATGATCTAGTATCTTGGTGGGAAGATTGCATCTGTTATTGTCTCCATGAGTTTTGTTTCTGTAACTGCTACGATGTCTGGGGTCTTCTCATTGATTCTTTCTTGTCATTCCTCATATTTATTCGTTAATCCATCCACATTTGTGTACCAAACCTTCAACTTCTGTTCTAATATCGTAACTGTGGTCCTGGGGGAATACTGGGGTTGGGAGAGCAGGAGCCCTGGTGGGGGCCTGTGGGGGGTTGCAGTGGAGGTGGAGGAAGAGCTCCCATAGGGGGTTGCTGTAGGGGTAGGGTTCGTGGTGTGGGGGGTGTTAACAGAGGGATCGGTGTGTGATGATTGGTTTGGATTGTTCAGTTGCCTTAGGGGTGTCGTGGCTGGAGTCCTTCTGCAGGTGTTTCTGGGGGTGTGCTTGTCCTTCCACCTGTTCCTGGGTTATTCTGCTCTCCTTTTTCATTTCCTCCCATTCCTCCTCTCGTTTTTGCACTCTCTCTTTCAGTATCATCCTTCCTCCTGTGTTCTGTCTCGATCGAGGTACACACTCATGAACTCCTGTTTGCCTCTCAGCCGTGCTTTCTCCTGCAGGATCATGGTTCGAGTTGATTCTGCCTTGAAAATTACTTTGAGAGGCTGATTCCTTTTCTTTGTGAACCACCCGATTCTCCAAAAATTTGCCACCTGGGTCATATCTCCCTCGCCTATCACCTTCATGATACCTTCAATCCCTTTTTTCTCCTCCTGCTTTCTTTCATCATAAGTTTCCCCTTCAGCTTCGTCTAGCCCATAGACAAAAACTGATCTCTCCCTTTCCACCTCCCACTGTGACTCCCATTGCATCCTCTGAGGTGTTTTAGTTCCTTCCCATGGAGTGTTCCTTCCTTCAGTCCCTTCCCTAGCTGTGGCCCCTATGCTCATTGGTTTGTCCTTCCTGCTCGCCTGTTCCTGGCCCCCATAAGTGTCTGGTAAGGTCCCTGCACATGTCCTAGTTCCTTCAATGTCTTACAACCTCTCATTCTGTCCTAGTATGCCCCCTGTCTTTGTTTTGGCCCCATGTGGGTTTGACAGGACCTCTGCATACAGTTTAGCTTCCATGCTCCCTTCAGACCCTTTGTCTGTGTCTGATGTAGACATTGCTGATGCTACTTCTGTAATATCTTTGCCTCTAGGCTGTTTCAGATGTCTCCGCTCCTCTTCTAATCTCTGAATCTTGGCTTCTGCTACTGTGGCATGTTGCTCCCACCTTCTGCATTCTGCTGCTAACCTCTCCTCGATCTTCCTTGCAAGCTCATCTAGCCTTCTTCCCCAGTCTTCCTCCCTTTTTTTGAGCTCTGCCTCCCAGTCCTCCCTCCCATTGCACCACAGAAGGAAGGGGGAGAGATGGTTAGGGGGTGGGGAATAGTTGGTTAGGGGGAGTGCAGATGGGTGGTTATGGGGGAGGGGGAGGATGGTTATTGGAGGGCGAGAGGTGGTTGGGGGAGGGGGTTAGATGGTTTGGGGGAGGGGTTAGATGGTTTGGGGGAGGGGCAGGTGGCTAGGGGGAAGGGGAGAGGTGGTTAGGGGAAGGGGGAGTATGTGTTTGTGTCAAGTGTATGTGTGCTTGTGTATGTGTGTGTGTGCATGTGTGGGAGAGAGAGGGATGGGATTAAGGGGGGAGGGGGAGAGAAAGATGAGTGACCCTTAGAAGTGGGGGAGGTGTGTGTGTGATGGGATTAGAAGGGGAGGGGAGGGGAAAGAAGGCTGAGGGTAGAGTGGCAGCTTGATAACGGGGTCCTTACGTGTGTGTGTGTGTGTGCGTGTGTGTGTGCATGTGTGTGTGTGTGTGTGTGTGTGTGTGTGTGTGTGTGTGTGTGTGTGTGTGTGTGTGTGCAAGTGTGTGTATATGTGTGTGTGTGTGTACTCGCCTAGTAAGGGTGTGTGTGTGTGTGTGTGTGTGTGTGTTCGCCTAGTAGAGGTGTATGTGTGTATATGTGTGTGTATGTGTGTGTGTTCGTGTGTTTGGCGGAAATTGGTACTAGGGTCTAAAGCTTCTATAAGTGTCTACCCTTGTGCGTGTGTATGTGTGTGAGGGAGAGATGGTTAGGGGGGTAGGGGAGGGGTTGTTGTGGTTGAAAGATCTGTTATGCCTTTCTGTCGTGTAGGCTCATATTTATTCCCAGTTGTCTTTCCTAGTAATGCTACTCTCTCCACTTATTGCCCTTTCTGGATTTAAGTATCAGTTACTGCTGGTTATTATCCTATTCCTTGTTTACATTGAGAGAGGACTTCCTAGCTTCCTAAGTATTCATACTGCTAATAACTACCGGTAGTAATACTATGTTACCCCTCGCTAGACTGCTATCCTCACACTCTCCTCAACACTATCTTCACCTTATCTATGCTATTTCTACCCTAATTCTGGTAATAGCTTGCAGGAGTGAGTGACCAGTATCTAACAGTGATGCAAGACCAGAATCTGACAACTTGCAACCACAGCAGGTGAGTAATACTTGCGCTGGCAGCGGTGCGGTGACAGGTTGCCAGATGCTGATGACGTAGTCGTCATACATAGGCCTTCTATCAGTATTTTGGAGATCCTTCACCCGTGATATTTATAACCATATATGCTCATACATCCCACGTTCCTCACGTGATTTCACTTTTCACTTATGATAGTATACACTTCACATTATATACACTTCACTTTATTTGAATAATGGCACGCCACTTGTTGTGCCGTCACTGCTTCAGCAGGCCTACTCTGCCACTTTCCCTTATTATATGTTTTATTTTTCCTTTCTCCTTTTGCTTATTAACGTTTTCCCTCTCACTGTATGGTGCCCCACATTTCACTTGTTATCCAAAGTTGGTAATTCTTGAACACCCGCTTCCACACTCACTCTGATCTTTGTATATTTGAATCTGTGTGGCAACAGGTGCCTATTAGCCACTAACGGTTTGACACTGAAATATTAATGATTTCAGGCTTACTCTCGATTTTTTTTTTAGTTATCACTCGTAGTATTGTTTACTGACGTTGTCACTACCACTGATTACTGCTAGCAGTTACTGCACGCCTTAAAAACACTAAGGTTCTCGGAGCCTTGTGCACCCACGTCTGCACCCACTGTGTGTGTGAAGACAGTAGTGTGTGTAGTGACTGCAGTGTGTGTGGTGACTGTAGTGTGTGTGGTGACTGTAAAGTGTGTGTGGTGGCTGTAGTGTGTGTGGTGACTGTAGTGTGTGCAGTGACTAGTGGGTGTGTGGCGACTGTAGTGTTTGTGTGGTGACTGTAGTATGTGTGTGGTGACTGTAGTGTGTGTGTGGTGACTGTAGGGTGTGTGGAGACTATATTGTGTGTGAAGACTAATGTGTGTGTGGTGACTGTAGTATGTGTGTGGGGACTGTATTATGTGTGTGGTGACTGTAGTGTGTGTTTGGTGATTAGTGTGTTTTGGTTACTGTAGTGTGTGGTGACTGTAGTGTGTGGTGACCGTAGTGTGTGTGGTGACTGTAGTGTGTGGTGACCGTAGTGTGTGTGGTGACTGTAGTGTGTGTGTGGTAACTGTAGTGTGTGTGTTGACTGTAGTGTGTATGTGGTGACTGTAGTGTGTGTGTGGTGACTGTAGTGTGTGTGTGGTGACTGTAGGGTGTGTGGAGACTATAGTGTGTGAAGACTAATGTGTGTGTGGTGACTGTAGTGTGTGTATGGAGACTGTATTATGTGTGTGGTGACTGTGGTGTGTGTTTGGTGATTAGTGTGTTTTGGTTACTGTAGTGTGTGGTGACTGTAGTGTGTGGTGACCGTAGTGTGTGTGTGGTGACTGTAGTGTGTGTGGTGACTGTAGTGTGTGTGTGGTGACTGTAGTGTGTGTGTGTGGTGACTGTAGTGTGTGTGGTGACTGTAGTGTGTTTGGCGACTGTAGTGTATGTGTGGTGACTAGTGTGTGTGTATGTGTGTGGTGACTGTAGTATGGGTGGTGAATGTAATATGTAGTGACTAGTGAGTAGTGACCTTAGTTTGTAGTGACTGTGCAGTATAATTACTGTACTCCGTAGTGAGCGGAGTGTGTAGTGACTGAAGTGTTTAGCATTTGTACAGTGTAGTGACTGTGCTGCGTCGTGACTGTATTGTGTGGTGACTGGAGTATTTAGTAACTGTAAGTGTAGTAACTAGATTCTTGTATAGTAAGTGTAGAGAGTAGTGACTTTAGACTGTAGTGACTTTATAGTTGCTATCAGTATACTCTGAACTGTCATCACTAACCATGCTGCCCTTTATGTGACTCTATTGATCTCTTCTGATCTATCACAGCTCCCTCTCTCTCTTCTTCCTTGTGACAGATCTTTATCTTCTTTCTTTCCCTTATTCTACTAATTACAACAAGGGATGGTAGCAATAATTAATTCTGAAGCTAATTAAGTTGATTAACCCTTTTCTCATTGTGCATCCTTGTCAGTAGGTCATCTTGTGGAGATTATTCTTTCAGTTCCTGTTAATTCAACGGTTGGTCTCGGACATGGTATCGGACCTGGTCTTGGAACTGGTCTTGAACCTGGTCTTGGACCTGGTTTTGGACCTGGTTTTGAACCTGGTGTTGGACCTGGTGTTGGACCTGGTGTTGGACCTGGTGTTGGACCTGGTCTTGGACCTGGTGTTGGACCTGGTCGTGGACCTGGTCTTGGACCTGGACTCGGACGCGGTCTTGGACGTGATCTCGGACGTGGTCCCGGAAGTGGTTTCTGGGACTTTGACTCTCAGGTATCCTCCAGGATCTGTAATCACATGAGAAGAAAATCATATAAGAAAATGATATGAGAAGAAAATCATAAGAAAATAAAAGAAAAGAAAATAATAAAAGAATATCCTAAGAAAATAATAAAAGAATATCCTAAGAAAATAATAAAAGAATATCCTAAGAAAATAATAAAAGAAAATCAAAATATAAGAAAATCGTAAGAGAAAAAAAAATCATAAGAGAAGAAAATGGCAAAAAACTGAAGGCATCAAAAATATTGCACATGTGAAAATGAAATGATTGTGCTTTCATAAGATTTGTTTGATGTTTTGATGTTAAAAAGTCGTTTTTCATTTCTGATGGAGAAAATGTTAGGTAATAAGACAAATTAGCAATTAACTGGATATTTTATTGCGGCATTCCAATAGCTTCTTAAGAAATAGCAGCAGTAGAAGTAAAATTAGTTAAGGTAACATTTGGTTGCTATGTGATGGCCGGTATATTGTTTAAGGCAGAACTCTTGTTAATATTCCAGAGATGCCTATTTGTAAATATTTCCTTCAGGCTTCTTGTAACAGACACTCTTAGCACCAACATCGGTCCCACGAACGTCACATGGTTACTTTACGTAGACGACGCCTTCATGATAACCCACAAACATGCAGAATCTACAGAGAAGGAAGGCACAACGCAGTTGAACCAGCCATCCAATTCGCACTTCAAGAAGAGACCGATAATTATCTAATTATTAAAAAAAATATAAACAGCGGTATGGCAAGTTACTTTTATAATATCTAATCTAGTAATGGCAAAATCCGTGACTTGTAATTATGAACACTTTCCTAACTAAATATCCTGACTTAAATAGCAAGGGAACATAGCCTACATGTCAGTTCCAAAAATTCCACATTTAACAACTAACCTGATAGAACAAGAAAGACGAAAAGGCACAATACCGTGACTGGAACAATCCACAAATAACCCGCACATAGGAGAGAGATTTTAGATTTTTTTAATTTTGCCACCGAAGTGGCTCGTTTCTTGTGCACTCCAGATCCATCCTGTGGATGGTAGAACAAAAGCATATGGATACACAAAAGGCCTAGGTACTAGGCTCCAAAAGGGGTTAACAGATGTACATTTAGATTTATTTCTACAGTTCACTTATCTGTCACAAGCAAATTTAGGAAATTTAGGAAATTTGCTTAGTATATCTGGTATCTTATTTTCGTTAATAAGACATCTTGACATGTCACATAAGTTATTATACTGTCTATCTCAATATTCCTCAAAAAGCGGACAATTGAGCATACAGTGTGGTCGGACCATTTGTCTGACGACATAAGTTGCATTTGGTTTGATCATCATCTGTGTCTCTCCTAAACTGCCAGAAGTACCTTGTAACAAAGTCTAAGCCTAGCCACTACAAAAACAATATGTTTATGAAGCAAGTTGCTCCATAAACATACTTACCTACGTTTATGTTATCATAGTGGGTTATGGATCTATTTAGACTTCTAAATTGCATTCCTATAACATATCACTTTATTTACTTCTCTCCTAATATTATTTCAAATGCTATACACAGATATACCGAAGTTATTTTCTACATTCTCCTTCTGGGTACTCTTCTTGGCTAACATATCAACTAACATATCATGAAGGAGTAATCCAATGTGTGATGGAATCCATAGCAATTGTACATTAATTCCCTTTTCCCGGATTTTTGAGTATCTGTACCTGGCTTCTCCAATGAGCATGTTGTTGGAGACATTATACGAGTCGAGAGCCTTCAATGATGACATAGAATCAGTAATGATGATAAGAGTCAAGCTCAGTGTCATAGGTTAGCTTTAGCGCCATTAGGATTGCAAACAATTCAGTTTTCAGTGTAGATGCCCAGTTGTTAACTCTTATGTTTAGTTAAACAAATTAGATATGGTTCTTAACTAGGGAGGTGGCAACAAGAGCAGATGCAGCCCTGCCAGAAGACTCCTGTTGAGATCTATCAGTGTATATAACTTGTGATAACTTATTACTACCAGCTAGGCGAGAAATTTCTTCTTGAGCAGTTGCTTTAACAAGCGATTTATGGAAAGGATTACTAGCAATGAGCTTCTTGGGAGGGACTTGCAGGTATGTGATATTAAATGAACACATCTTCCATGGAGGGGTGAAATAACCAGTTCATGCAAGTTATAAAACTTAATATAATTGCATGTTTTCACAATCCAGAGACAGAGAGACAGAGAGAGAGAGAAGCTTACGATGACATTTTAGTCCGATTTGGACCATTTACAAGTCATTTACAGTGTGACATGTAAATGGTTCAAGTCGAACCGAAACGTGGTCGTAACTTCTCTCTCTCCTATGTACGTGTTATTTGTGTACTAGCAGAGCAACTACGTATATTCTGTAATAGAAGGAGGTAAATTCGTATCCTCATGACAAACGAGACGAGAAGAGCAGCGTCCGTGGTGTCTAGAAGCAGTGTGCATGGTGTCTAGAAGCAGTGTCCGTGGTGTCTAGAAGCAGTGTGCATGGTGTCTAGAAGCAGTGTCCGTGGTGTCTAGAAGCAGTGTGCATGGTGTCTAGAAGCAGTGTCCGTGGTGTCTAGAAGCAGTGTGCATGGTGTCTAGAAGCAGTGTCCGTGGTGTCTAGAAGCAGTGTGCATGGTGTCTAGAAGCAGTGTGCATGGTGTCTAGAAGCAGTGTGCATGGTGTCTAGAAGCAGTGTCCGTGGTGTCTAGAAGCAGTGTGCATGGTGTCTAGAAGCAGTGTGCATGGTGTCTAGAAGCAGTGTCCGTGGTGTCTAGAAGCAGCGTCCGTGGTGTCTAGAAGCAGTGTGCATGGTGTCTAGAAGCAGTGTCCGTGGTGTCTAGAAGCAGTGTCCGTGGTGTCTAGAAGCAGTGTGCATGGTGTCTAGAAGCAGTGTCCGTGGTGTCTAGAAGCAGTGTCCGTGGTGTCTAGAAGCAGTGTGCATGGTGTCTAGAAGCAGTGTCCGTGGTGTCTAGAAGCAGCGTCCGTGGTGTCTAGAAGCAGTGTGCATGGTGTCTAGAAGCAGTGTCCGTGGTGTCTAGAAGCAGTGTCCGTGGTGTCTAGAAGCAGTGTCCGTGGTGTCTAGAAGCAGTGTCCGTGGTGTCTAGAAGCAGTGTGCATGGTGTCTAGAAGCAGTGTGCATGGTGTCTAGAAGCAGTGTCCGTGGTATCTAGAAGCAGTGTCCGTGGTATCTAGAAGCAGCGTCCGTGGTGTCTAGAAGCTGTCTCCGTGGTGTCTAGAAGTAGTGTCCGTGGTGTCTAAGCAGTGTCCGTGGTGTCTAGAAGCTGTCTCCGTGGTGTCTAGAAGCTGTCTCCGTGGTGTCTAGAAGCAGTGTCCGTGGTGTCTAGAAGCAGTGTCCGTGGTGTCTAGAAGCAGTGTCCGTGGTGTCTAGAAGCAGTGTGCATGGTGTCTAGAAGCAGTGTCCGTGGTGTCTAGAAGCAGTGTCCGTGGTGTCTAGAAGCTGTCTCCGTGGTGTCTAGAAGTAGTGTCCATGGTGTCTAGAAGCAGTGTCCGTGGTGACTAGAAGCTGTTTCCGTGGTGTCTAGAAGCAGTGTCCGTGGTGTCTAGAAGCAGTGTCCGTGGTATCTAGAAGCAGTGTCCGTGGTGTCTAGAAGCAGTGTGCATGGTGTCTAGAAGCGGTGTCCGTGGTGTCTAGAAGCAGTGTCCGTGGTGTCTAGAAGGTGTCTCCGTGGTGTCTAGAAGTAGTGTCCGTGGTGTCTAGAAGCTGTCTCCGTGGTGTCTAGAAGCTGTCTCCGTGGTGTCTAGAAGCTGTCTCCGTGGTGTCTAGAAGCAGTGTCCGTGGTGTCTAGAAGCAGTCTCTGTGGTGTCTAGAAGCAGTGTCCGTGGTGTCTAGAAGCAGTCTCCGTGGTGTCTAGAAGCAGTCTCTGTGGTGTCTAAAAGCAGTGTCCGTGGTGTCTAGAAGCAGTGTCCGTGGTGTCTAGAAGCAGTCTCCGTGGTGTCTAGAAGCAGTCTCCGTGGTGTCTAGAAGCAGTCTCCGTGGTGTCTAGAAGCAGTCTCCGTGGTGTCTAGAAGCAGTCTCCGTGGTGTCTAGAAGCAGTCTCCGTGGTGTCTAGAAGCAGTCTCCGTGGTGTCTAGAAGCAGTCTCCGTGGTGTCTAGAAGCAGTCTCCGTGGTGTCTAGAAGCAGTCTCCGTGGTGTCTAGAAGCAGTCTCCGTGGTGTCTAGAAGCAGTCTCCGTGGTGTCTAGAAGCAGTCTCCGTGGTGTCTAGAAGCAGTCTCCGTGGTGTCTAGAAGCAGTCTCCGTGGTGTCTAGAAGCAGTCTCCGTGGTGTCTAGAAGCAGTCTCCGTGGTGTCTAGAAGCAGTCTCCGTGGTGTCTAGAAGCAGTCTCCGTGGTGTCTAGAAGCAGTCTCCGTGGTGTCTAGAAGCAGTCTCCGTGGTGTCTAGAAGCAGTCTCCGTGGTGTCTAGAAGCAGTCTCCGTGGTGTCTAGAAGCAGTCTCCGTGGTGTCTAGAAGCAGTCTCCGTGGTGTCTAGAAGCAGTCTCCGTGGTGTCTAGTAGTAGCCTTCGTGGTGTTCAGAAAGTCTCACTCATGCCACGGTCTACACGTCACCACCTCCGATTGACGCAATATTGGTGTGTCATAGAAAGAGACCGTGCAGTGTTATCCTCAATTCTCAAACAAAAACGTATAGACACGAAATCTGTATTTATACAAACTCAAAAAAGTTTATGTAACCGAATTTAAAAAGTTTAAATTCATATAATGTGACTGGGGGTTAGCATTCAGGAAATACCCAAAGACAAAAAAAAAAATGAAAGTAAGGTTGCCGTGCTAGGCTTCATCACAATACACTATACATGTTTGCCACAGGGAAGAAGTTACACATGTATATACCCAGTAAACAAGAAGCTGTTGGAAAGAGCAGTAGGGTTGTAGACAGTAGCCACTGACACGCGACACAGCAATGCTTTCTGTGAAACTTTCCCGTTAGAAGCCCCGTAGGCTCAGCGCGGTAAAGAGTTGGACCTGTTAATCTCGGGACCGCGGTTCTATCTTCCTGTCCAGAATTTTTGGATGTGCATGAGCAGCAGCAGCTACACTAGTAAAAGCAGCAACAGCAACATTAGTAGAAGCAGCAGTAGAAGCAGCAACACTAGTAAAAGCAGCAGCAGCAACACTAGTAAAAGCAGCAGCAGCAACACTAGTAGAAGCACCAGTAGAAGCAGCAACTCTAGCAAAAGCAGCAGCGGCAGCATCGGCTTCAGCAGCAGAAGCAGCAACACTAGCAACATCAGCAGCAGCAACAGCAACAACGGTAGCAGCAGAAGAATCAGCTTCATGAAAAATAGCGGAAACGCAAGTGTCAGTAGTAACCGCAGAAAAAACATTACAAGAATCAGCACGATAAGAAGTTGCAAGAGCATCAAGAGAGGTGGCAGGAGCAACAGCAGCAGAAGTAATAGTAGCACCAATGGTAGAATCGTCATCTTCAGCAGCAGCAAAAGCAGCAACTGTAGCAGTAGGAACTCCAGCATCAGAAACAGCAGCAGCAACTCCAGCATTAGCAGCAGATGCAGGAGAAGAAGCAATTACAGCAGTAGTCAACTCAGTTCTTCATTATGCAACTGGCGAAGATAATGTTCATTATTAATGTTTTGATTACGTGCATTATTTACTGCTTGATGTGCTTCATCAAAGTTTCGAACTGCATCATCAATGCTTTGAAGTTCATCCTTAACGTTTCAATATACATCATCCATGTTTAAATATCCATCAACGTCATTATGATACACACACTCAGCGCTTCAGCGTGAATCATCAACGTGTCGATCATGTGCAACATCTAGATTTTTATTATATAAAATAAAATTGTGAGAATTCGCCACAGTGATCATGTGCAATGTAAACTTTCTCTGCTACATGACCGGACTTTTTACTTTGCAACAAAAACGATTTTATGTGGAACGAAAAACTTTTGATATAGACAAAAATTTTTTTTTTTATCATGTCCAACAACAGCTTTTGTCAAACTCACTTTTATTAGTACTGAGCATGCGCAACACTCAGTCTTGCTCAGGTGCATAAGGAAGTGCAATATGCAACATTTGCTCAGGTGTACAAGGTTTTAATGTAATCAATATTTCGTGTTAATGAGATAAAAGTGCGTTTTAATGAAGTATGTATTAGTATGTTTTATGTTTAATGAGATATTATTATGTTTTAGTGAGGTATTAGTATGTTATAGTGAGGTATTAGTATGTTTCCGTGAGGTATTAGTATGTTTCCGTGAGGTATTAGTATGTTTCCGTGAGGTATTAGTATGTTATAGGATGTATTAGTATGTTTTATTAAGGTGTTAGTATGTTTTAGTGAAGTATTATGCTTTAGTAATACAGTATATCATGGTGAGGTATTATTACTTTTTAGTGAGGTATTAGTATGTTTTAGTGAGGTATTAGTATGTTATAGTGAGGTATTAGTATGTTTTAGTAATGTATAATGTCATAATGAGGTATTAGTATGTTTCCGTGAGGTATTAGTATGTTTCCGTGAGGTATTAGTATGTTTCCGTGAGGTATTAGTATGTTTTAGGATGTATTAGTATGTTTTATTAAGGTGTTAGTATGTTTTAGTGAAGTATTAGTATATTTTAGTGAGGTATTAGTATATTTTAGTGAGGTATTAGTATGTTTTAGTGAGGTATTAATGTGTTTAGTGAGGTATTAATACGTTATAGTGAGGTATTAGTATGTTTTAGTAAAGTATTATGTTTTAGAAAGGTATTAGTATGTCATAATGAGGTATTAGTATGTTTCAGTGAGGTATTAATATGTTTTGGTGAGGTATTTGTATATTTTAGTGAGGTATTAGTATGCTTTTTGTGAGGTATTAGTAGGTTTTAAGATCAGTATCATTACTCTTCCTATCCTTGCTAACACCATCATTATCACCACTGAAACCATCATTACCACTGCCTCCATTTGACATCATTGCTATTATCACTCTCACCGTCATCACTACAACAACAGTCATCAGTACTACCACCATCATCAATACTACCATCGTCATCACTATTACCATCGTCATCGCTATTACCATCGTCATCAATACTACCATTGTCATCACTATTACCATCGTCATCAATACTACCACCGTCATCACCACCACTGTCATCAATACTACCACTGTCATTAATACTACCACCGTCATTAATACTACCACCGTCATCAATACTACCACCGTCATCAATACTACCACCGTCATTAATACCACCACTGTCATCAACACTACCACCGTCATCACTACTACCACTGTCATCAATACTACCACCGTCATCAATACTACCACCGTCATTAATACCACCACCGTCATTAATACCACCACTGTCATCAATACTACCACCGTCATCAATACTACCACCGTCATTAATACCACCACTGTCATCAATAGTACCACCGTCATCACTACTACTGTCATCAATGATACCACCATCGTCACTACTACTACCGTCATCACTACTATCACCGTCATCATTACTAACACTGATATCAATACTACCACCGTCATCAATACTACCACCGTCATCAATACTACCACCGTCATCAATACTACCACCGTCATTAATACCACCACTGTCATCAATACTACCACCGTCATCACTACTACCACTGTCATCAATACTACCACCGTCATCAATACTACCACCGTCATTAATACCACCACTGTCATCAATACTACCACCGTCATCAATACTACCACGGTCATTAATACCACCACTGTCATCAATAGTACCACCGTCATCACTACTACTGTCATCAATGATACCACCATCGTCACTACTACTACCGTCATCGCTACTATCACCGTCATCATTACTACCACTGTCATCAATACTACCACCGTCATCAATACTACCACCGTCATTAATACCACCATTGTCATCAATAGTACCACCGTCATCACTACTACTGCCATCAATGATACCACCATCGTCACTACTACTACCGTCATCACTACTATCACCGTCATCATTACTACCACTGTCATCAATACTACAACTGTCATCACTACTACCACTGCCATCACTACTACCACTGTCATCACTACTACCACTGTCATCACTTCTAACACTGTCATCAATACTACCAATTTCATCACTACTACCACCGTAATCACTACTACCACCGTCATCACTACCACCATTACTACTGCCACAGTCAACTACCACCGTCATCACTATCATCGTCATCACTTCGACCACCGTCATCTTTACTACCAGCTTCATCACTGTTTCCACTTTCCTTACTATCACCGTCATCACTACTACCAATTTCATCACCATTATACACAGTCATCATCATCATCATCACAGTCATTGCATCATTATTGCCATCACAATTATTGCTGCCATTAGCGTCACCATCACTGCTAATCACCATTACTATCACTACCGCCACAACCATTATTTTCACGGTGATCACAGTCACCATCACAACCTCCTCACCACCACTCTCATCACCACCGCTATTATCATTAGCACCAACATCACCATACCACTGCCATCATAATCACCGTCAACACTATCAAGATCACCACCACTGGGTTAACCACCACCACCGTCATCACAACCATCACTGTCACCACCACCATCAACGTCACCACCACCGTCCATACCACCACCACTACTATCACCAACACCACCACCACTACCACCACTATTACCACCATCACCACCACTATCACCACCACCACCATCACCATCATCAGTACCGTCACCACTACCATCAGTACCGTCACCACCACCATCAGTACCGTCACCACCACCATCAGTACCGTCACCACCACCATCAGTACCGTCACCACCACCATCAGTACCGTCACCACCACCATCAGTACCGTCACCACTACCATCAGTACCGTCACCACCACCATCAGTACCGTCACCACCACCATCAGTACCGTTACCACTACCATCAGTACCGTCACCACCACCATCAGTACCGTCACCACTACCATCAGTACCGTCACCACCACCATCAGTACCGTCACCACCATCACTACCGTCACCACCACCATCAGTACCGTCACCACCACCATCAATACCGTCACCACCACCATCAGTACCGTCACCACCACCATCAGTACCGTCACCACTACCATCAGTACCGTCACCACCATCATCAGTACCGTCACCACCACCATCACTACCGTCACCACTACCATCAGTACCGTCACCACCACCATCAGTACCGTCACCACCACCATCAGTACCGTCACCACCACCATCAGTACCGTCACCACCACCATCAGTACCGTCACCACCACCATCAGTACCGTCACCACCACCATCAGTACCGTCACCACCACCATCAGTACCGTCACCACCACCATCAGTACCGTCACCACCACCATCAGTACCGTCACCACCACCATCAGTACCGTCACCACCACCATCAATACCGTCACCACCACCATCAGTACCGTCACCACCACCATCAGTACCGTCACCACCACCATCAGTACCGTCACCACCACCATCAGTACCGTCACCATCACCATCAGTACCGTCACCACCACCATCAATACCGTCACCACCACCATCAGTACCGTCACCACCACCATCAGTACCGTCACCACCACCATCAGTACCGTCACCACCACCATCAGTACCGTCACCACCACCATCAGTACCGTCACCACCACCATCAATACCGTCACCACCACCATCAGTACCGTCACCACCACCATCAGTACCGTCACCACCACCATCAGTACCGTCACCACCACCATCAGTACCGTCACCACCACCATCAATACCGTCACCACCACCATCAGTACCGTCACCACCACCATCAGTACCGTCACCACCACCATCAGTACCGTCACCACCACCATCAGTACCGTCACCACCACCATCAGTACCGTCACCACCACCATCAATACCGTCACCACCACCATCAGTACCGTCACCACCACCATCAGTACCGTCACCACCACCATCAGTACCGTCACCACCACCATCAGTACCGTCACCACCACCATCAGTACCGTCACCACCACCATCAATACCGTCACCACCACCATCAGTACCGTCACCACCACCATCAGTACCGTCACCACCACCATCAGTACCGTCACCACCACCATCAGTACCGTCACCACCACCATCAGTACCGTCACCACCACCATCAGTACCGTCACCACCACCATCAGTACCGTCACCACCACCATCAGTACCGTCACCACCACCATCAGTACCGTCACCACCACCATCAGTACCGTCACCACCACCATCAGTACCGTCACCACCACCATCAGTACCGTCACCACCACCACCAGTACCGTCACCACCACCACCAGTACCGTCACCACCACCATCATAAATACATTAATTAATTAAGGATAGATAAACAAAAGCAATTCAAAATAGTAATTAAGATGCATCAAATTTTAATTTATATTAATTAAAATAGCAAACAAAAAGGTAATTATGGAGTAACAATTAATTCTTTCAAAATAGAATATTAATTAATAACAATTTTATCTTCAATATTTAACAATAAACAGGAAATAATAGAACTTAGCTGGAGGATGAAATAAACAGATAATGCAAATAAATTTTGCTCGATTGTCTAAATCATATCAAGAAAATTATATTTGTTCTGAATGGTAACTGAATGAATAATTCACCAAAAAAAAATATTTTAATTTTGATAATGGAAGGCAAAATAGAGGCCATATAGGGAGAGGACCGTATGATTTTACCACTGTAGACGGGTCTCCAGTGGTCATCTAGTGGGGCACACATCACAGTGTACCATACAGCTATAATGGGGCAGTGGAACTGGGATGGCGTGGTATGCTACGTATCGTAGGTGTTTGTCTCTCACAATCTGACTTTACACTAATAATCCGCTCATAGGAAAATGAAAATTATGGCGACGTTTCGGTCCGACTTGAACCATTAACACAAAAGTAAAGAAACCAATATTTGTAGGAGAGGATGGCAGGGATGGAAGACAGGTAGGAAAATAAAAGAAGGAAGTGGAGATAGTGGAAGTAGTAGTAGTAGTAGTAGGTGGTGGTAGTGGGTAGAAGGATAAGTGGCAGTGGCACAAGAGTTAGAGAATGGAGTGAAGCTTCTATGCTCCATCACCTCGCCACTTTCATTTACTTTGAAATAAGAGTAAATTTTGAAAGGTGTCCCCCAGAATTCCGGCAACTTGAATTTATATAATTATTATAATTGTGAAATGCCTGGTAGATTAGTTATGTATGGCTCAGCAGAGTGCGAACTTAAACTTGCCAGCGACACCTAATGTTCTGCATACAAACTCTCCATGGCCTGTACGAAGTTATTTCTTTAAACATGTTGCACCTACGAAAATTTCCTTTATTAAAAGAGGTTACATATGGAATATTTCCTGATGTAAGGTGATATACATTTGCAAGTGGCTTGGAAAACATGTCTACCAGATTTTTCCTTATGTTGTGATGTAAAAGACTACTAAATGTTTGAATACACAGACCACAATACATAAGACAAGCATTTGTATTTTTCACAATATTTTCTTCCACACTTGGATGATGTGATAAACGTCGTTGCAAATGAAAGAATGTATATGGCCAACCTTGATTAACTTGAGCAGAATTATTAACTACCCCTGAGAGATAGTGTGAAAGCTATTTCTGCATTGGTTGCCTCGAGGTGTGATTACATCTAAAGTTATAAAGGAACATGAGAGTAGACAAGGAATATTTCTTAGTACATGCCATAGGGAGAAAAGGAAGCCACAGACTGAGGAGAAAGTGGAGCAGGAGTAAAACTTTGTTCTTCGTAAGGTGAATGACAAGTGGAATGATTGAAAGGAGTGGATAAGAAGTGCTACAACTGCTTGAAATTAAGAAACAAGTATGTGAAGAAACTGGACACCACAAGCATAGCTCTGCTTCTGTGGCTACAAAGAGGTAATTACACACATACACTGAACACAAACCGAGGAGGAGGTGAAGAAACTGCTAGGGGAACTAGATGCCTCGAAAGTGGTGTGCTACTAACAACAATCTTCAATAAATCTATCGAAACAGGGCAACTGCTTGAGGTATGGAAGACAGCAAATGTAGTCCCGATTTTAGGAAAAGAGACAATCAACACTAAATTATAGACCAGTGTCGCTGACATGTATGTAAAATTATGGAGAAGATTATCAGGAAAAGAGTGTTGGAGTACCTAGAAAGGAATGGACTAATACATGACAACCAGCACCTCTTCGGGGAAGGGAAATCCTGCATCACAGACATATTGGAATTTTATGACAAGGTAACAGAAGCAAAACAGCAGAGAGTGGGATGTGTTGACTGCATCTTCTTGGGCTGTAAAGAGATTTTCGACATAGTACCACACAAGAGACTGGTTGAGCAGGCAGGAGTAGGAGAGAAAGTACTTCAGTGGATCAGGGAATATCTGACAGGAAGGAAACAACTTGTGTCGATATGAGACGAGGTGTCAGACAGGGTGCATGTGTCAAGTGGGGTTCCACAAGGGTCAGTCCTAGGTCAGGTTCTGTTTCATGCATATATGAATGACATAACAGGAAGGGATGAAGTCAGAGATGTTCCTGTTTGCAGACGATGTGAAACTAATGAGAAGAATACAAGCGGACGAGGATCAGGTAAGCCTACAAGGGGATCTGGACAGGTTTCAAGTCTGGTCTGACGAATGACTCTTGGAGTTTAACCCCAGTAAGTGCAAAGTTATGAAACTTGGAGAAGGACAAATGAGACCGCAGACCGAGTACAACCTAAGAGGCCAGAGGCTCCAAAACTCACTCAAGGAAAAGGATCTTGGGTGCCTGGCAAACCAGAGAAGAGTGTTTCGACATCTAAGTAAGGAGTCATTCGCGACACTGTACGTCAGGCCCATGTTGGGGTATGCAGCACAAGTATGGAACCCATACTTGATCAAACACGTCAAGAAATTAGAGAAAGTGCAAGCATTTGCATTAGTCCCGGAACGGAAGGATTTATCCTATGAGGAGAGGTTAGGGGAAACTCAACCTGACAACACTGGAGGACAGGAGGGATACGGGGGACATGATAACATATACAATACTAAGATGAATTGACAAAGTGGATATGGACAGAATGCTTCAGAGATGTAACACAGCAACAAGGGGTCATAACTAGAAGTCGAAAACTCAGATGACTTACAAGGATGTTTTGAAGTATTTCTTCAGACATAGAGCTGTCAGGAAGTGGAACAATTTGGAGAGTGATGTAGTGGAGGCAGGATCCATGCATAGCTTTCAGAAGAGGTATGATAAAGCTCATAAAGCAGGGGGAGAGTAAATCTAGCAGCGACCAATGAAAAGGGGGGCCAGGAGCTATGAATCGACCTCTGCAACCACAATTAGGTGAGTACACACGCAGACAACTCTACCTCTCCCTCTCCCCTTCCCCCTCCCCGCACACATACCATAACCTAACATTCCAGAGAATATCTCTGATCGAGTCATTATTAGACTTGTAATAGCGTGATTACGTGTTTCTATCGGTTTAGTGATGCAGTTTTCTCAGTCTCCCTGTCCGTGGCTGCTGAGGCAGGACGGTTGTTTACACGACAGAGGTAATCCAGCTGCATATGTTCATAAATGTAAATGTCTAAACGCGATCATTGCCTGTCACCTCACATCATGACTACTGTAACGATACATTACACGCACCTTCAGGAAAAAATACAGCCCGACACAGGTGCCGCCTGGCTGCTTACAGTTGACAAGTTGGTTTAAAATACCCAAGGATATGTATCTACATACTGAAATGTAGCTTTCTTTGTTACAGGTTGAAAGAACATGAAAAAAATGTAACTTTCCATAGAGTCCAAACAACAAAACTTCAGCAATGTAAACGAAGTTAGGTATCTTGCATGTCTTGTGATTATCAGACGGAGGATCGAGCTTCCATCACTCCACTGAATAACCAACAGTTTTAACTCAACATGTATAATAATTATAAAAATAATACCGACAATATTCGCGTGAAGATTTAAACGAAATGTGCCTTTCAGATATTACCAGAGCTGACAGAGCGTCGTTAGAGCTTATGTGAGTAGGTTATGTGTTAAAGTGAAGTCTGGCAAGCATAATATATGTGAGGGTTTAGGTGTGTGAGGGGTAAGTGTACACTGTGAGGGGTAGGTGTACACTGTGAGGGGTAGGTGTGCACTGTGAGGGGTAGGTGTGCACTGTGAGGGGTAGGTGCACACTGTGAGGGGTAGGTGTTCACTGCGAGGGGTAGGTGTACACTGTGAGGGGTAGGTGTACACTGTGAGGGGTAGGTGTACACTATGAGAGGTAGGTGTACACTGTGAGAGGTAGGTGTACACTGCGAGGGGTAGGTGTACACTGCGAGGGGTAGGTGTACACTGTGAGGGGTAGGTGTACACTGTGAGGGGTAGGTGTACACTGTGAGGGGTAGGTGTACACTGTGAGGGGTAGGTGTACACTGTGAGGGGTAGGTGTACACTGTGAGGGGTAGGTGTACACTGTGAGAGGTAGGTGTACACTGCGAGGGGTAGGTGTACACTGTGAGGGGTAGGTGTACACTGTGAGGGGTAGGTGTACACTGTGAGGGGTAGGTGTACACTGTGAGGGGTAGGTGTACACTGTGAGGGGTAGGTGTACACTGTGAGGGGTAGGTGTACACTGTAAGGGGTAGGTGTACACTATGAGAGGTAGGTGTACACTGTGAGAGGTAGGTGTACACTGCGAGGGGTAGGTGTACACTGTGAGGGGTAGGTGTACACTGTGAGGGGTAGGTGTACACTGTGAGGGGTAGGTGTACACTGTGAGGGGTAGGTGTACACTGTGAGGGGTAGGTGTACACTGTGAGGGGTAGGTGTACACTGTAAGGGGTAGGTGTACACTATGAGAGGTAGGTGTACACTGTGAGAGGTAGGTGTACACTGCGAGGGGTAGGTGTACACTGTGAGGGGTAGGTGTACACTGTGAGGGGTAGGTGTACACTGTGAGGGGTAGGTGTACACTGTGAGGGGTAGGTGTACACTGTGAGGGGTAGGTGTACACTGTGAGGGGTAGGTGTACACTGTGAGATGTAGGTGTACACTGTGAGGGGTAGGTGTACACTGTGAGGGGTAGGTGTACACTGTGAGGGGTAGGTGTACACTGTGAGGGGTAGGTGTACACTGTGAGGGGTAGGTGTACACTGTGAGGGGTAGGTGTACACTGTGAGGGGTAGGTGTACACTGTAAGGGGTAGGTGTACACTATGAGAGGTAGGTGTACACTGTGAGAGGTAGGTGTACACTGCGAGGGGTAGGTGTACACTGTGAGGGGTAGGTGTACACTGTGAGGGGTAGGTGTGCACTGTGAGGGGTAGGTGTGCACTGTGAGGGGTAGGTGTGCACTGTGAGGGGTAGGTGTGCACTGTGAGGGGTAGGTGTACACTGTGAGGGGTAGGTGTGCACTGTGAGGGGTAGGTGTACACTGTGAGGGGTAGGTGTACACTGTGAGGGGTAGGTGTGCACTGTGAGGGGTAGGTGTGCACTGTGAGGGGTAGGTGTACACTGTGAGGGGTAGGTGTACACTGTGAGGGGTAGGTGTGCACTGTGAGGGGTAGGTGTGCACTGTGAGGGGTAGGTGTACATTGTGAGGGGTAGGTGTGCACTGTGAGGGGTAGGTGTGCACTGTGAGGGGTAGGTGTGCACTGTGAGGGGTAGGTGTGCACTGTGAGGGGTAGGTGTGCACTGTGAGGGGTAGGTGTACACTGTGAGGGGTAGGTGTACACTGTGAGGGGTAGGTGTGCACTGTGAGGGGTAGGTGTACACTGTGAGGGGTAGGTGTGCACTGTGAGGGGTAGGTGTGCACTGTGAGGGGTAGGTGTGCACTGTGAGGGGTAGGTGTACACTGTGAGGGGTAGGTGTACACTGTGAGGGGTAGGTGTGTACTGTGAGGGGTAGGTGTACACTGTGAGGGGTAGGTGTGTACTGTGAGGGGTAGGTGTGCACTGTGAGGGGTAGGTGTGCACTGTGAGGGGTAGGTGTACACTGTGAGGGGTAGGTGTACACTGTGAGGGGTAGGTGTGTACTGTGAGGGGTAGGTGTACACTGTGAGGGGTAGGTGTGTACTGTGAGGGGTAGGTGTACACTGTGAGGGGTAGGTGTGTACTGTGAGGGGTAGGTGTGCACTGTGAGGGGTAGGTGTGCACTGTGAGGGGTAGGTGTGCACTGTGAGGGGTAGGTGTACACTGTGAGGGGTAGGTGTACACTGTGAGGGGTAGGTGTGCACTGTGAGGGGTAGGTGTGCACTGTGAGGGGTAGGTGTGCACTGTGAGGGGTAGGTGTACACTGTGAGGGGTAGGTGTGTACTGTGAGGGGTAGGCGTACATTGTGAGGGGTAGGCGTACACTGTGAGGGGTAGGTGTACACTGTGAGGGGTAGGTGTACACTGTGAGGGGTAGGTGTGCACTGTGAGGGGTAGGTGTACACTCTGAGGGGTAGGTGTGCAGTGTGAGGGGTAGGTGTGCACTGTGAGGGGTAGGTGTGCACTGTGAGGGGTAGGTGTACACTGTGAGGGGTAGGTGTACACTGTGAGGGGTAGGTGTACACTGTGAGGGGTAGGTGTACATTGTGAGGGGTAGGTGTACACTCTGAGGGGTAGGTGTGCACTGTGAGGGGTAGGTGTGCACTGTGAGGGGTAGGTGCACACTGTGAGGGGTAGGTGTACACTGTGAGGGGTAGGTGTACACTGTGAGAGGTAGGTGCACACTGTGAGGGGTAGGTGTACACTGTGAGGGGTAGGTGTACACTGTGAGGGGTAGGTGTACACTGTGAGAGGTAGGTGTACACTGTGAGGGGTAGGTGTACACTGTGAGGGGTAGGTGTACACTGTGAGGGGTAGGTGTACACTGTAAGGGGTAGGTGTACACTATGAGAGGTAGGTGTACACTGTGAGAGGTAGGTGTACACTGCGAGGGGTAGGTGTACACTGTAAAGGGTAGGTGTACACTGTGAGGGGTAGGTGTACACTGTGAGGGGTAGGTGTACACTGTGAGGGGCAGGTGTACACTGTGAGGGGTAGGTGTACACTGTGAGGGGTAGGTGTACACTGTGAGGGGTAGATGTACACTGTGAGGGGTAGGTGTACACTATGAGGGGTAGGTGTACACTGTGAGGGGTAGGTGTACACTGTGAGGGGTAGGTGTACACTCTAAGGGGTAGGTGTACACTGTGAGGGGTAGGTGTTCACTGTGAGGGGTAGGTGTACACTGTGAGGGGTAGGTGTACACTGTGAGGGGTAGGTGTACACTGTGTGCTGTAAAGGTAACCAGTGATCCAACCGGTGGTCGGACCTGTGATCCAGCCTGTGATCCAATCTGTGGTTCAACCTTTAATCCAACTAGTGATCCAACCATGGTCTGACCTGGGACCCGACCGGTGACCCAACCAGTGATCCAGCTTGTGAATCATCCTGTGAACTAATCTGCTATCTTTCCAGTGATCCATTCTGTGATCCAACCAGTCATCTAACCCATGATCCAACCGTTTATCTATCCTGTGACCCAACCTGTGATTCAACCAGTGATCCATCCTGTGATCAATCCACTCTGTGATCAAATCAGTGATCCAACCAGTGATCCATCCTATGATTAAACTCGTGATCCAACCCTTGATTCATCCTGTGATCCAACCCTTGATTAATCCTGTGATCCAACCCGTGATTCAACCCGTGATTAATCTTGTGATCCAACTCGTGATCCATACTGCTATCTAAGCCGTGATCCACCCTGTGATCTAACAAGTGATCCATCCTATGATCCAACTCTTGATCCATCCTGTTATCCAACCCGTGGTCCATATAGTCCTCCATCCCGTGATCCAAACCGTGATTCAATCAGTGATCCGTCCTGTGATCAAACCAGTGATCCGTCCTGTGATCAAATCAGTGATCCAACCCTTGAGTCATCCTGTGATCTAACTCGTGATCCATCCTGTGTGGAAGTCGTGATCCAGCCTGTCATCTAACATGTGATACATCCTATTATCCAACCCTTGATCCATCATGTTATTCAACCCGTTAACCATATCGTCATCAAACCCGTGATTCATATTGTCATCCCATGATCCATCCGGTGATCCAACCTGCGATCCATATCGTTATCCATCCAGTGATACGTATCATCCATCTCATGATCCACCCTGTGAATCTCTGCGTGATCCGTGCCGTGGTCGAAAATGTGATTCAACCCATGACCCATTCCGAGATCCAAGCAGTGATTATTCCCATGATCCAACCCGCGATTTATCCCGTGATCCAACCAGTGATCGAAGATGCTATCCATTCAGTAACCCAACTGGTGATCCATCTCGTAATCCTCCGGTCGTCAGGAATGGGGAAAAGGGTGAATGAAGAGGTAGAATGAAGAAGGGGAAGGAAGAGGGTGAATGAATAGCGAGGATGAAGAGGGGTAAATGAAGAGAGAATGAAGTGGGGGAAAATGAAAAGAGGTGAATGAAGAGTGAATGAAGAGAGTGAATGAAGAGGGGAATGAAGAGGGGGGATGAAGAGGGGGGAATGAAGAGTAAATGAAGAGTGAATGAAGAGGGGAATGAAGAGGGGGGATGAAGAGTAAATGAAGAGAGTGAAAGAAGAGAGAGCATGAAGAGGGTGAATGAAGAGAGGGAATGAAGAGGGTGAATGAAGAGAGGAAATGAAGAGGGTGAATGAAGAGGGGGCATGCTTTACAGTGATACCATTATGGGGGATGAAATGGGTAATGTAGAATGAGTTATCAGTTGCTAATAGTCCTGATAACCATATACATATAATAATAATAATAATAATAATGAATAAATATTAACCACTATCAGTGAAGACTGGACGACGCTACCGTCACTGTTCATTATCAGTAACACTCCTGTACAAAGGACTCCCACGTTTGTTCAGTGTAATCCCGGTAGTTTGTAATTCACAGTAATTAATTATTCTTCCTTTTGGCAGTGAATCCACATTATCCCCTAAATCCATATATCCATGAATATAACTACCTAAACACTAATAATAACTCAAATTATACATTTCAATTACTTTTGTAATCTGAAGCCATGTTTATCTATTGATAATAAAGGTAATCATAAACTCTCTTGGTGAATCAGACACATGTGCGACACTTGGGTATCATCTTCACTGAGGAAACGTTTCGCCACACAATGGCTTCATCAGTCCCATACAAAGAGAGATGGTGAAGCTCAGGAGTTTAAGGTAATCAGTCCCTCAGCCTGGAGTCGATGTAATCAGTCCATCAGTCTTTTGATGAGTGATGGACTGACTATATCGACTCCAGGCTGAGGGACTGACTACATCGACTCCAGGCTGAGGGACTGACTACATCGACTCCAGGCTGAGGGACTGATTATCTCAAACTCCTTCTTGTCTTCACAGTTCATCTTTGTATAGGACTGATGAAGCCACTGTACGGTGAAATGCTTCCTCAGTAAAGTTACCCAAGTGTTGCATACAGTGTTGACTCTTCCCATGAAAAACCTAACACATCCCTCATTAAAATCCATCAAATTTCATAGTTATGCTGCTCTACAACCACCAACATATTGTTGTAATCTTCTCTGATCTTCACACAACAGCCTAGACTCAAAATGTTAAATATATAAAATGTTAACAACTATCTGGAACGCCAAAACTTAGACTTGCTGTTGAAAACGAATATATTCCAGATGATTTAATAAACAAACACAACTGCTTAAACTCTTAATAATTAAGAAAAATGGTATACATAAATCTTATACCTCTAAGCACCATTAAATATCCCCCCAACCCCCCCCCCTTACCTAAATGTAAATGTCTGGATGATGATATAGAATTTATTATTACTTGGACATTTACATGTTAACATTAAGCTAATTTACTATGTTTAACTTTATTTTCTCTTACAATTTAACCTCTTCCACAACATTACCGGTTAACTTTAACAAACCAAATAACTACAATAAATAGTGAAAACAAGAGATATATCCCTTACCCCATAAAACTGATAAGGGCTCCTTCCCTTATCCATCAAAAGCTAATGAATGCATGCATAATTATCTATCTATACGTCAATATATGTGGTTCCGAATAGGTAAAATTGATCAATTAGCAAGAAGTCATTTTAAAATTAAATCCTTTCTAAAAATTTCCCTTATACGCTTAAAGATATATTAGTTTTGTACCAAAAGAACCTTAGAAAACTTGCCTAACCTTATTATAACAACCGCAATTCAATTTAGCCTAATCCAACTAAATATATAAATAAACACAATGAAATATATATTTTTTCGTTAGGTTCAGAATTTTGCGAAATTATTGCATACACAAATTTTCGCATGCTTATTCGGCAAGAAAAGTGTCGCTACTTAAGCCAAAATCGCAAGTTTTACCTATTTCGCACGACATATATTTCTATTAACACGAAGGCCGCTTCCCACCAAGGCAGGGTGGCCCGAAAAAAAAATCATCATTCACTCCATCACTGACTTGCCAGAGACGCGCTTACAATACTGTTATAACACTGCAACATAACACCCCTCCTTCAGAGTGCCGGCACTGTACTTCCCATCTCCTGGACTCAAGTCAGTCCTGCCAGTTTCCCTGAATCCCTTCATAGATGTTACCTTGCTCACACTCCAACAGTTCGTCATGTCCTAAAACCATTTGTCTCCATTTGCTCATATTTAACATGCTCATGCATGCTTGCTGGAAGTCCAAGCCCCTCACACACAAAGCCTCCTTTATCCCCTTCCTTCCAACCTTTCTTAGGCCGAACTCTACCCACCTTTCCTCTACTACAGATTTATACACTCTCGAAGTCATTCTATTTTCTTCTATCTTCTCTATATGTCCAAACCACCTCAACAACCCCTCCTTAGCCCTCTGGATAATAGTTTTGGTAATCTCGCACCACTTAATTTCCAATCTACGAATCCCCTGCAGTATATTCACACCACACATTGCCCTCAGACACATCTCCACTGCCTCCAGCCTTCTTCTTGTTGCAAAATTCACCACCCATGTTTCACACCCATATAAGAGCATTGGTATAACTATACTCTCATGCATTCCCCTGTTTACTTCCATTGACAAAGTTCCTTGTCTCAACTGACTTTTTAGTGCACCACTCACCTTTTTCCCCTCGTCAATTCTATGATTCACCTCATCCTTCATAGACCCATCTGCTCACACGTTCATTCGTAAATATCTAAATAAATTCAGCTCTTCCATTCTCTCTCCCTCCAATTTGATATCCAGTATTTCGTTACCTATTTTGTTTGTTATCCTCATCACCTTACTCTTTCCTATATTCACTTTTAGTTTTCTTCTTTTACATACCCTACCAAATTCATCCACCAACCTCTGCACCTTCTCTACAGAATCTCCCAAAAGCACAGTGTCATCAGCAAAGAGCAACTGTGGCAACTCCCACTTTGTGTAACTTAGATTCTTGATCTTTTAGTCCCACACCTCTTGCCAACACCCGAGCATCTACAAATATATTGAAAAATCATGCTGATATCACACATCACTGTCTAAGGCCTACTTTTACTTGGAAATAATCTCCTCTCCTACATACTCTAACCTGAGCCTCACTATTCTCGTGAAAACTCTTCACTGGTTTCAACAACCTACCTTCTATTCCATACATTTGCAGTATCTGCTACATTGGCCCCTTATCCATCCTGACATACTCTTTTTTCCAAATACTGCTCACCTATGTGTTTCACTGTAAATACTTAGTCTACACGCCTCCTATCCTTCTTAAAACCATCTTGTTCATCTGCAAGTCTATTCTCCGTCTTACTCTTAATTCTCTCAATAATAACTTTACCATACGTCATACACTATTCGGGTTGAATAGGTAAGTCGTGCTATTTTGGCTTAAATAACAACTCTCTTCATACCGAATAAGGCAAACGAAAATTTGTGTATCCAATAATTTCACAAAAATCATTCAGAACCTAACAAAAAAAATATATGTTTCATTGCGTTTGTTTATTATTAAATTATTGTAAATTTCAGCAGAAGTTTGTGGTTACAGGAAAGTGGATGTGGGAGTAAAGAAGAGGAATTCGTGAAATGATGATGTAAAGAGAGTAGTATGAGAGAAAAAGTTAGGAAATGAGAGGTTTTTACAAAGTTAAAGTGATGCAAGGAGGGAGAGGAGTATATGGAAAAATAAGAGAGGTTAAGAGAGTGGTGCAGCAATGTAAAAAGTGAGCAAATGAGAGAGTGGGTGAGATGTTATCAACAAATTTTGTTGAAAATAAAAAAAAAAAAGTTTTGGAGTGAGATTAATAAGTTGCGAAAGCCTAGGGAAAGAATGGATTTGTTAGTTAAAATAGGAGGAGAGACTTATTAAATGGAGAGTTAGAGGTATCGGGAAGATGGAGGGAATATTTTGAGGAACTGTCAAATGTTGATGAAAATAGGGAAGCTGTGATTTCGTGAATAGGTCAAGGAGGAATAACATCTTATAGTAGTGTGGAAGAACCAGTTGTGAGTGTGGGGGAAGTGCGTGAGGCAGGGAGCAGAATGAAAGAGGGTAAGGCGGATGGGATTGATAAGATAAAGATAGAAACGTTGAGAGCAGGTGGGAATATAGTTTTGGAGTGGTTAGTGTTTTTATTTAATAAATATATGGAAAAGGGCAAGGTACTAGGGATTGGCAGAGAGCGTGCATAGTTCTTTTGTATAATGGCACAGGGGGCAAAAGAGAGTGTAAAAATTATAAGGGAACAAGTCTGTTGACTATACCTGGTAAAATGTATGGGAGAGTTATTATTGAAAGAATTAAGAGTATGATGGAGAGCTGGATAGCAGATGAACAAGGAGGCTTTAGGAAGGGTAGGGGGTGTGTACACCAAGTGTTTACAGTGAAACATATAGGTGAACAGTATTTAAATAAGGGTAAAGAGGTTTTTCGTGGCATTTATGGATTTGGAAAAGGTGCATTATAGGGTGGATAGGGGGGCAATGTGGCAGATGTTGCAAATATATGGAATAGGAGGTAGATTATTGAAAGTGGTGAAAAGTTGTTTACGAGGCTAATGAGGCTCGGTTAGAGTATGTAGGTGAGAGGGAGATTATTTCTCAGTAAAAGTAGGCCTTAGACAGGGATGTGTGATGTCACCATGGTTGTTCAATATATTTATAGAGTTATAGGAGAAGAGAATGCTCGGGTATTGGCAAGAGGTGTGGGTTTAAAAGATGAAGAATCTAACATAAAGTGGGAGTTGTCGTAGTTGCTCTTTTGCTGATGACACTGTGCTTTTGGGAGATTCGGAAGAGAAGCCGGAAAGGTTGGTGGATGAGTTTGGTAGGGTATGTAAAAGAAGGAAATTAAAAGTAAATATAGGAAAGAGTAAGGTAATTAGGATAACAAAAACTTACTTAACGGAAGATTGGATATCAGATTGGAGGGAGAGAGTATGGAGGTGGTGAATGTGTTCAGATATTTGGGAGTGGACGTGTCAGCAGATGGGTCTATGAAGGATGAGGTGAATCATAGAATTGATAAGGGGAAAAAGGTGAGTGGTGCACTGAGGAGTCTGTGGAGATAAAGAACTTTATCTGTGAAAGGAAAGATGTGAAAGTATGAGAATATAGTTATACCAATGCTCTTGTATGGGTGTGAGGCATGGGTTGTGATTGTTGCAACAAGGAGAAGGTTGGAGGCAGTGGAGATGTCATGTCTGAGGGCAATGTGTGGTGTGAATATAATGCAGAAAATCCGTAGTTTGGAGATTATAAGGATGTGTTGGATTACCAAATTATTATCCAGAGGGCTGAGGAGGGGTTATTGAGATGGTTTGGACATGTAGAGAAAATGGAACAAAACAGAATGACTTAGAGAGTGTATAAATCGGTACCGGAGGGGATGGCGGGGTAAACGTCGGCCTAGGAAAGGTTGGAGGGAAAGGGTAAAGAAGGTTTTGTGTGCAAGGGGCTTGAACTTCCAGCAAGCATGCGTGAGCGTCTTAGGAGCGAATTGAGACAAATGGATTTTAGGACTTGACGTGCTGATAGTGTGAGCAACGTAACATTTATGAAGGTATTCAGGGAAACCGGCAGACCGGACTTGAGTCCTGGAGATGGGAAGTACAGTGCCTGCACTCTGAAGGAGGGGTGTTAATGTTGCAGTTTAAAAACTGTAGTGTAAGAATGCCTCTAGCAAGACAGTGATGGAGTGAATGATGAAATTTTTTCTTTTTTTCTGGCCACGCTGCCTTGTTGGGAAACAGCCGACATATTAATAAACAAATAATAATAATGTAAACTTATCTAATATATATTTAGTTTGATTAGGCTAAATTAAATTTTAGAAATGACCTTTTTTTAAATGAGTTCTAGCTAATCGACCAGTTTTACCTCTTCGGCACGACATTATATATATATATATATATATATATATATATATATATATATATATATATATAATGTCGTGCCGAACAGGCAGAACTTGCGATCTTGGCTTAAATAGCAACGTTCATCTTGCCATATAGGACAAGTGAAAATTTGTGTATGCAATAATCTCGCCAAAATCATTCTGAACCTATCGAAAAAAAATATATTTCACTGTGTTTGTTTATTATTAAATTATTGTAAACAAATCTAAAATATATTTAGTTGGGTTAGGCTAAAATAAATTGTTTTTCTATAATAAGGTTAGGTAAATTTTCTAAGATTCTTTTGGTGAAAAATTAAAATTTTTTATATTATCATTAATGAAAAAAATATATCTTTAAATGTATAAGAGAAAATT
>NC_091307.1:35486350-35491350 GCF_038502225.1 Cherax quadricarinatus
TAATAACAACTGGTAAGAAATATGTGAATTTGTTTAAGTTATTATCACAGAGTTACGGAAATTAAGATTATTATTATTATAATCAAGGGGGAAGCGCTAAACCCGGAAGATTATACAGCGCCTGGGGGGGGGAATGTGTAAGGCATTCAGGCTTAATTCGGGGAACTGGAGCACAGATCCAATTCCCTAAATCAAGAGCCCCTCACCAACATCAAAGAACCTTCCTTGAGGGGAACGGAAATTAAGAAAGAACTGGAGGGAAAGATAGTATTTACCTTGACTTTAAGAAAGCTTCTGAAAGACTTTTTCCATGAAAGTCTAATTTGGAAACTCCAAAATATAAGAGGAATTTAATATTATAATAAATGAAAGTGTTATATTTGAAAGTAAAATGCAAACATTTATAAAAAATAAAAATATCTGCATTGGGGACGTCATAAGTTGGATGACACAGGGATCTGTAAGCTCCAAAATAATGTTTCTAATTTATATAAATGATGTATGAATACGTTTGGGGATAATGCAGAAACCTCATATAAAATTAATGATGGAAATTACTAAATTCTTACATGAGGGTTTAGATATATTAAGCATATTGAATAATGGATGATGGCATTTAATGTAGATAAATATCGGTTAATGCAATAAAGAGAAAGTGGAATCAGGTAACGTGAAGAATACAAATTGTTTGAGAAAAAATTGAAAACATCAAATAGGGAGAGTGACAAGGAGTAATTATTAACATAAAAAAAAGTAAGATCATATAAGTGAGATTGTGAGAATCTGTTACGCTTTACTCTCAGACTATAAATAACTTTGAAATAAATGATTGGTGCAATGTTAAGACAATTATTTACAACTTATATTTGGCCAAAATTGGAATTTGAAAAAGTGGTGGTGTGACCACATCTGAAAAAAAAACATTGATATGTTCAAAAATGTACAGACTAGAGCTAAAAAAAAAAAAAAAACCTGTTGAATAAGAGAAAACACGAGACATGATAACCACAGACATTATAAGGTCTTGAAAACACTTAAAGCGATAAATAAATAAAATTTCTTAATAGCTGCAACATGGATAACAATAGCTGCAACATGGATAACAATAGCTGCAACATGGATAACAATAGCTGCAACATGGATAACAATAGCTGCAACATGGATAACAATAGCTGCAACATGGATAACAATAGGCCACAGTTGCAAACTGAGGAAAAAGTGGAGTGGAAAGGACAGTGGAATAATTTCCTCAGAGTAGATGACTAGTGTAATATATTAGATGAAGAATTAGTAAGTGCTGCAACTGGATTTAAAAAAAATATATATGATGTTCAGAATATTGAAAACGAAAGACCGCGAGCACAACTCTGCTCTAATTAATAAATAAGTAATAATGCAAACATGTATTCTCACACGCATATGCGCGCGCGCACAAACACACACACACACACACACACACACACACACACACACACGAGAAAGTGCAAAGGTTTGCAACAAGACTAGTCCTAGAGCTAAGGGGTATGTCCTACGAGGAGAGGTTAAGGGAAATAGACCTGACGACACTGGAGGACAGGAGAGATAGGGTGATGTGATAACGATATATAAAATACTGAGAGGAACTGACAAGGTGGACAAAGACAGGATGTTCCAGGGATGGGACACCGAAACAAGGGGACACAGTTGGAAGCTGAAGACACAGATGAATCACAGGGATGTTAAGAAGTATTTCTTCAGTCACAGAGTAGTCAGGAAGTGGAATAGTTTGGGAAGCGATGTAGTGGAGGCAGGAACCATACATAGCTTTAAGCTGAGGTATGATAAAGCTCTTGGTTCAGGGAGAGTGACCCAGTAACGACCAGTGAAGAGGCGGGGCAAGGAGCTATGACTCGACCCCTGCAACCACAACTAGATGAGAAGAACTAAGTGAGTATACACACACATAAACACCACACACATGCATTACAACACCTAACCCATTACAATAATACTAATAATAATAATAATGGGGGCTCAGACGGGAAGTCGAATGCTCAGGGGATCAGAGGAAGATGGTCCTGCTAAGGAAGAATGGATGGAACAGCAATGTGAAAGGTTTGATCAAGAGTGGGAGAGCAAACTAGGTGAGCTTTCTGTGGAAATGGAGAAGAGGATAGAGGCAGAGAATAAGAAATGGGGGTCACAAGCTGAAGCCACAGAAGCCAGGATGCAGGCCCTAAAATATGAGGTAAATATGCTGAAGCGAGTTATAGGGCTATCGTCCAGAGGAGACATGGCATCTGAAGCAGGCACACCCTTAATGAACGAGGAGCCCAATGGAAAGGAAGGAGACAAGACTTATGCTAAGGCCCTATCAGTCTACCAAGCAGGGCCGAGAAATGAAGGAGGAGAGCTGTAGGGAGCAGGGATATCAGTAAGTGAAGGGGGAGGCGACAGGTCCCATGCACAGGCACGACCATGCCACCAAGAGTTACAAGAAAAAATAAGGTAGACAATGGCCATGTACTAATGGGACCCAGAGACACAGAAGGAAAGGCAATGGGAGGAGGAGAGGAAGAAGTCAGTGTTTATGGGATTCAGGAGAGTGAAGCAAAGACACACAATGAAAGATGGCAGAAAGAAAAACAGACTGAAAGCATTAAAGAAATAGGCGAGGAGGACATGACTGAGATAGTAAATTTTCAGAGAATAGGGAGATACCTGAAGGAAAGAAATCGACCACTCAGACTGACTTTCAAGACAGAAACTGTGCAAAACAGGATTCTGCAAGAGAAACCACAGCTGAAGGAATTGACATCATACAAGAAGGTGTGCCTAGATCGAGACAGAAAAAGAGCAGAACGACAGCAGCTGAGGAAGAGAACATAGAAACAAAAGTAGCTAGGAAGAGAGACAAGGACAAAGTCAGCAGAGGAGAACCAGAGCAGAGTAGAGCAGATCAACAAGTGAAAGCACACACAGAACCACCCTCAGAACCCCACAGCCAAACATGCTATCGCAACACAAATCAACAATCCGCACTTACAGTTCCCCCCCCCCCACACACTGTGCTGTACAATCCCACAGCACACTGCCAGTTCTCCCATCCCCCAAAGACCCCCAGAACACAGTGTTGGAGAGGAAACTGAAGGTATGGTACACCAACGCTGATGAAATAATAAGTAAGTGGGAGTGGCATGAGAGAGTCAAAGAGGCATCACCGGACATCATTGCTCTCACAGAAACCAAGCTCACAGGAATGATAACAGATGCCATCTTTCCAACGGGATATCAGATCCCGAGGAAGGACAGAGGAAACCTGGGAGGAGGAGTGGGACTGCTCATCAAAAACCAATGGGATTTTGATGAGCTGGAGAGAGGAGACAGGAGAAGCAAGACACTACATAATAGGAACACTTCAGTCTGGAGGTCCCAGGGTGGTAATTGCAGGGATGTATAACCCACCATAGAACAGCAGGAGGACAAGGCAAGAGTATGATGAGAGTAATAAAGCGGTGGTTGACACACTGGCTGAAGTGGCCAGAAGGGTTCATGCTAGCAGGGCAAAGCTGCTGATTGTGGGTGACTTCAATCACAAGGAAATTGAATGGGGAACCTGGAGCCACATGGGGGCCCAGAAACGTGGAGGGCTAAGATGATGGAAGTGGTACTGGAAAATCTCATGTACGAACACATAAGAGACACTACCAGGGAGAGAAGAGAGGATGTACTAGCAAGACTGGACCTATTATTCACCTTGAGTAGTGCAGATATTGAGGGCATCACATATGAAAGACCCCTCTGGGTCATTGACCACGTAGTTCTGAGCTTCGAATACATAGTAGAGCTAGAAGTGGAGAACGAAGCAGGAAGGGCAGGATGAATGAAGCCAAACTGCAAGTGAAGGGACTACACAGGCATGAAGAATTTTCTGCACAGGGTTCAGTGGGACAGAGAACTGGCAGGGAAGTCAGTAAATGAGATGATGGAATATGTGACAACAATATGCAAGGAAGCTGAGGAACAGTTTGTACCCAAGGGTAACAGAAATAACGAGAAAGCCAGGATGAACCATTGGTTCACCCAAAGGTTTAGAGAGGCCAAAACCAAGTTTGCTAGAGAATGGAAGAGGTAAAGAAGGCAAACGACCCAAGAGAGTAGTCGTAGAGCCAGAAATGAATATGCACAGGTAAGAAAGGAGACCCAACGACAATACTAAAATGACATAGTAGCGAAAGCCAAATCTGACCCGAAGCTGTTGTACAGCCACATCAGGAGGAAAACAACAGTCAAGGACCTGGTAATCAGGCTGAGGAAGGAAGGAGGGGAGATCACAAGAAACGACCACGAAGTGTGAGAGGAGCTCAACATGAGATTCAAAGAAGTGATCACAGAGGAGACAGAAGGGACTCCAGAAAGACAGAGCGGTGGGGTTCACCACCAAGTGTTGGACGCAGTGCATACAACAAAGGAAGTGAAGAGGCTGCTAAGTGAGCTAGATACCTCAAAGGCAATGGGGCCGGATATCTCTTCATGGGTCCTGAGAGAGGGAGCAGAAGCACTATGTGTACCACTAACAATCTTCAGCACATCTATTGAAACAGGGCGACTACCTGAGGTATGGAAGAGAGCAGATGTAGCCCCAGTTTTTAAAAACGGAGACAGACACGAAGCATTAAACTACAGACCAGTGTCACTGACATGTATAGTATGCAAAGTCATAGAGAAGATTATCAGGAGAAGAGTGGTGAAGCACCTGGAAAGGAATGAGTTTATCAACGACAACGAACAGTTTCAGGGACGGAAAATCCTGTCACAAACCTACTGGAGTTTTATGACAGGCTGACAGCAGCAAGACAGGAGAGAGAGAGAGAGGGGTGGGTAGATTGCTTTTTCTTGGACTGTAAAAAGGCGCTCAACAAAGTTCCACACAAGAGATTAGTGCAAAAGCTGAAGAACCAGGTAGGTATAACAGGGAAGGCACTGCATTGGATCAGGGAATACCTGTCAGGAAGACAACA
>NC_091307.1:35498850-35568850 GCF_038502225.1 Cherax quadricarinatus
AAGGATGTGTGATGTCACCGTGGTTGTTTAATATATTTATAGATGGGGTTGTAAGAGAAGTAAATGCGAGGGTCTTGACAAGAGGCGTGGAGTTAAAAGATAAAGAATCACACATAAAGTGGGAGTTGTCACAGTTGCTCTTTGCTGATGACACTGTGCTCTTGGGAGATTCTGAAGAGAAGTTGCAGAGATTGGTGGATGAATTTGGTAGGGTGTGCAAAAGAAGAAAAAAAGTGAATACAGGAAAGAGTAAGGTTATGAGGATAACAAAAATATTAGGTGATGAAAGATTGGATATCAGATTGGAGGGAGAGAGTATGGAGGAAGTGAATGTATTCAGATATTTGGGAGTGGACGTGTCAGCGGATGGGTCTATGAAGGATGAGGTGAATCATAGAATTGATGAGGGGAAAAGGGTGAGTGGTGCACTTAGGAGTCTGTGGAGACAAAGAACTTTGTCCTTGGAGGCAAAGAGGGGAATGTATGAGAGTATAGTTTTACCAACACTCTTATATGGGTGTGAAGCATGGGTGATGAATGTTGCAGCGAGGAGAAGGCTGGAGGCAGTGGAGATGTCATGTCTGAGGGCAATGTGTGGTGTGAATATAATGCAGAGAATTCGTAGTTTGGAAGTTAGGAGGAGGTGCGGGATTACCAAAACTGTTGTCCAGAGGGCTGAGGAAGGGTTGTTGAGGTGGTTCGGACATGTAGAGAGAATGGAGCGAAACAGAATGACTTCAAGAGTGTATCAGTCTGTAGTGGAAGGAAGGCTGGGTAGGGGTCGGCCTAGGAAAGGTTGGAGGGAGGGGGTAAAGGAGGTTTTGTGTGCGAGGGGCTTGGACTTCCAGCAGGCGTGCGTGAGCGTGTTTTATAGGAGTGAATGGAGACGAATGGTTTTTAATACTTGACGTGCTGTTGGAGTGTGATCAAAGTAACATTTATGAAGGGGTTCAGGGAAACCGGCAGGCCGGACTTGAGTCCTGGAGATGGGAAGTACAGTGCCTGCACTCTGAAGGAGGGGTGTTAATGTTGCAGTTTAAAAACTGTAGTGTAAAGCACCCTTCTGGCAAGACAGTGATGGAGTGAATGATGGTGAAAGTTTTTCTTTTTCGGGCCACCCTGCCTTGGTGGGAATCGGCCAGTGTGATAATAAAAATATATATATATATATATATATATATATATATATATATATATATATATATATATATATATATATATATATATATATATATATATATATATATATATATATATATATATATATATATATATATATATATATATATATATATATATATATATATATATATATATATATATATATATATATATATATATATATATGCGAAATATACACAAACACTGATCTCTGGCTGAAGGAGACTCGAACCTACGAACCTTGGAACAAAGTATGCAGTGCTATACAAATCTCACCACACTGGACAATACCTTGGCGAGTAGCTTGCGCTACACGTTGATACAAGGCAGCCAGCTTTCAGGGAGAAGGCTGGCTGCCTTGGATCAACGTGTAGCGCAAGCTGCACGCCAAGGTATTGTCCAGTGTGGTGAGATTGGTATAGCACTGCATACCTTGTTCCAAGGTTCGTAGGTTCGAGTCTCCTTCAGCCAGAGATCAGTGTTATATATATATATATATATATATATATATATATATATATATATATATATATATATATATATATATATATATATATCTTCTTCTTTCTTTCAACAAACCGGCCGTATCTCACCGATTATATATATATATATATATATATATATATATATATATATATATATATATATATATATATATATAAATATAATGTTTCAGGAAGTTGCTCAGCATTGACTTTATAGTTGCGTGTTAATTTACCTGCAACCACAGGATTCAGGAAATCTCCAAACAACAATGTGTTCAGTGTGAATTGAGGTGACCCACATCATACTGATACTGACTCTCAGAAAAAAATTCTCCAGAGGTTCCGACTCAGTATTGCTTTAATAGCTGCGTTTCAACTTACACTTTTGCTCATCATTTACAACATTTGTAATATAGACAATGCTCAAGCTTTATTAAGATCAACAAATGAACATCCATTACCATTATCTTTCACAGTTGACAGCATCTGACTTCAAGGAGTATTGCATCTTTTATGGTGAACGCTGCTGAACTCCAGAGAATCAAACAGCAACAGACACAGCAACTTCTTGGGATCTTGACGCAGGAAATTATACGCTTGCCTAACATATAGGTATGACCTACTTCCACCAGTGGATTTGTCACAGGCGACACCGCCTTCGACTGCTTCATCTCATCTGTCTACAGTTTATAAGCTCTTCTGCCCATATGCTGTGATGAACAGATGGACTGATAACATCGACTCAAACTACTCCTGGTCTTCAACGATTCTTCTCTATATGGGACTGAGGAAGTCAATGGCTGGCGAAACATTTCCACAGTAAAGATTCCCAAGTGTTGCATAAATATGCGAGTCATCACTTTAATGACAGTCTTCTTGAAATGAGAATGACACTTGAGGTTACGTCGTTCGAGTTCAACATGTGACTTGCATGCAGCAGATACACAATGTCATAAAGATTGTTATGAGAAACTCTGCAAGCTGCTGGTTAAGCAACAAAGACTGTCTAAATATGAATGTACTGTTTCTGATCCTCCTCTACTTAATAGATAACATGTCTATCAGTTAGTATTAAATGCGAACGACAGTGAACTTGCAGGAGCTGTACTTGAGTTACGCTGGTTTTATGTCACGTAAATAACTATTGGAAAATAGTTGAATACTTTAGTGATACGATTTTAGTGCTATGTTTAGTTGGTTCTACACGTCTATTGGGTTTTCGTCGGAATGTGCTGAAATAAATGACGCTGATGTTCATTTTTCATAGTTGATAAGAATGTGTCTTTAGATCACTCATTGTGAAAGCCGACTGACTATAATCTTGGGCAATTCTTTTACAGTAAAACAATGTCAGAGTGGCACATTCATGATAGCTTTTTCATTGGTATCTGAGAGTGAAATAACACGAAAAACAATCATTGGTCCTTGTCTGTATATTAAACAACGTATTACATGTACAACGTATTACATATAAGATACATGTACAACTAATGTGACATTTTACTGTCACATTAGTTGTACATGTATCTTACCTAACATATTGTCGGTAATTCTTTCAACATTATTACAACATATTACATACTCAGCAAATCAGACCACTGTAGAAATTTCAGTAAAGTTACATCATAGGTTGGTATGACAGGAGTCAGCCTCTTTAATGCTTCATCAAGGCTTCACGCTCACTTAACCAAGCTTTTATATTTAGAATATTTGCTGCTAGGGCTTCACGAAATCCGGGGATTCTCAATGGATAGTGGTGCTGTAATGGGCTAGTTGGTTAATTATGACCTCAGTGAGTTCACACCAAAATGATGAAGACTAGTAGCATGGAAAGCGAGATTACTCAGCACCCTAGGCAAGTGATTGTGAGTGCCAGGCCACAAAATGAAATGATGAAAAATCTCTCAGAGTAACTCTTTGCAACTGAATTAATGCCAGTGGTAGTAGAGCATTACACTGGCTCAAAGGAACTAGACTAGCCTCTGACTGTGGATCAGTGGTATAAGAGTATTACAATGACTCAAAGAAACTAGACCAGCCTCAGGTTGTGGATCTGTGATACAAGAGCATTAAACTGGCTCAAATAAACTAAAACCACCTTTGGTTGTGAATCAGTTTGAGTATGTTCTCCCATGCTTGAAGCTGCGGATTATGATAAAAGAATTATTACCAATCTTAGAGATGCTGATGTATTTATATTACACTGGTCTACATTATTTTTTTATCGTCTTTATGGTATCTTTTTCGGTATATATATGGAAAATAGTGATTCATTGTGTTTTTTATTCATCTCTAAAACGTCAGGTTGTCAAGTTATACAGAAACGTTACTTTTCTCTTTTCGTATAACATAAGTAAATGAGAAAGTGATATATTACCAATTAAAATGCTTACCTTATATTGAATTAAATGTTAAATCTAATATACTTCCCTTTATTTTCAGATTATTAATATGTCTAGAGGCTGCATAAATTCACCAGACATATTTTGTTATGTCTGCGGGAAATTCTCCCCTTCATATTCCAGGAGCAACATTACTCCTTTATTGAAGCGCTGCTACTTTGCTTATTTTGGCTGCAAACTTGGAGACCAGGACAAACCATTTGCACCACACAAAGCTTGCAAGAGTTGCATCAGTAAGCTTCAAATTGGGTCAGTTGGAAAGCTTAAATGTTTGCCCTTTGGAACACCAATGGTATGGTGGGAGCAGATGAACCACCATGCTGACTGCTACTTTTGTATGACTAAAGTAGCTGGATTCAACAAGAAGACTAAAGATCGCATAATTTACCCAAATATTCCTTCAGCAATAAGGTTTGCTCCACACTATGGAGATATTCCTGTACCTGTGCCACCTGAGACATGGCAAATATAATCAGAGTCTAAGGAGATAGAAGTAAACTATGAACCACCTACAAATGACGATCCCAAACTCTTCAACCAAGTTGAGCTCAATGACTTAGTGAAAGACCTTAACCTTCCTAAAGAAAGTGCATAGTTACTTGGCTCTACACTGAAGGGACACAGGCCTCTAACTCCTGGAACATTCGCTTGGTACCGTCATCGTAAAGTGGAATTCACTCAGTTCATTGACAAAGAGAAATGTGACGGCCCCCTGCCAAACTAGCGGTTAAATGGTTAACCTGCCGGCCGGCAGTACCACTGGGTACGTCATCAAACCCAATGTGGGGACTGCTGAGCCGGCTTTAGAAGCAGTAGTTACCAGAACACCTAATGGTACACATCTACTGGCAGTAGAGAGTATTCTACTGGCTTCTACTGATTTTAGAAGAACCGCTCACCGCAGCTCACTGAGTCTGATGGCCTCAGTTACTTGACGGCCGCATTCAGTGAGCTCGCAGCATGATGTTCTGTTAGTAATTAACCGGACCACCTTGCGGTGTGTCAACTGGTCTTGAAGGCGGTAGACAGTACTCGCCAGACCATCTTACGGTGTACTTCTACTGGCCTTAGAGAGTATTTACAGGACTACCAGGTGATGTCTGCGGACTCGCCGCCTACGCTGGTCAACTGTGGGCCCAGTCATCTGATGCTGTTTTAGTGGGACACTACATGAAGAAAAGGTTGGAGTGTGACACTGAACTGGGCTGGGACCGTAGTGTGACACTTAAGGAAGTATGATGGAGTGTAACACTGAGATATGCTATAGGACCGTAGTGGAACACTGAGAAGAAAAGAGTGTCGTGTGACACTGAAGATGATCAGGTTGTAGTGTACATTGAATAGTGTCATGTGACTGGTCTCTGAGAAGAAAGACGCTGTGGGTGATAGTGTGCGACGCAGAGACAAGGGTGTCAAGAGTGACACAGTAGAGATATTGTGTATGACGCAGAGAAAAGGGTGTCGTGTGACACGGAGAGTAGGAGTGTCGTGTGACAGAGAAAAGGGTGTCTAGTGACACGGTTGAGCAGGAGCGTCATTACACAGAGGAAAGGGTGTCAAGTGGTTCCTAGATGATGTCACACTAGCAGGTACAAAGGAGTCCCTCATACATGACCTTACACAGGTAATGACACGGGGACAGGAAATGGGTCTCGTCCTGAATCCATCCAAATGTGAAATCATCTCAGTCAACAAGTGATAAATGCAGTGAGATCAAAACTACCAGGAGCAGCAGTCATTGCCCCCACAAATAGTGTCTTGCTAGGAGCACCTCTGGGAAGCAATGCCATTGACACAATTCTCAGGAAGAAATTGGAAGAGTTAAGGAGAATGGAACAACGAATAGGCAATCTGGACACCCACGATGCCTTGTACCTTCTCACAAAGTGCTTGAGTCTGCCCAGGTTGACATATTTCCTATGATAACCCTATACTGCACGAATATGACAGTATTCTGAGGCAGATTTTTACGAAAGTACTTAACCTTACTCTAGAAGACGGGCAGTGGAACCAAGCTACACTTCCAGTCAGACTAGGAGGCATTGGTGTCCGCAAGTCATCACAGATTGCGTTACCTGCTTTTCTGTCCTCGTGTATTGCATCCAGAGAACTTGTAGCAGCGATTCTCCCTGAACATCTTGGGGACAAGATTGGAGTCCAGGACCAAAAATTCATAGAGGGAGCAATGGTCTGAGATAATCTAACGGTCTCAGAAACCAGACCTGCTCCCCCCCAACAACTACACACAATTGCACTGGGATGGTCCAATAGTGGAAAATATAGCCTCAACAATGCTTCAGAGTGTGTCAGGGAAGGATAGAGCCCGCCTCCTGGCAGTGAGAGCCCCTCATGCTGGGGACTTTCTGTTGGCTGTTCCCAACTCCAGCCTTGGCACACGCCTCGACCCACAGACCATCCGCATCGGTGTTGCCCTTCGACTTACCGCCCCTATTCTCGCCGAACACAGTTGTATTTGTGGCAGTGAAGCAGCAGACCGATTCGGGTGTGCCGTAAATCCGAGGGAAAGATTGCAAGACATGAGGAGGTTAATAACATTATCAAGAGGTGCCTCACAACAGCTGGATGCCCAGCAGTAAGGGAGCCACCCCAACTATGCAGATCTGATGGCAGCCAGAAGCGTCCAGATGGTATCACCCTTGAAGCCTGGACAGATGGGAAGCAGGTGGTGTGGGACTATACATGTGCATCTACCTTGGCTGATACCTATCTCCAATACACCAGGGAGGAAGGAGGGGCAGCTGCCAGCTTCAGGGAGTCCCAAAAGTCTAGAAAATATGGAGAACTTGCCCATCATTATATGTTTGTTCCCATAGGCTAAGAGACCCTTGGCTCATGGGGAAAGAGTGCATCTAAATTCCTTAAGGAGCTGGGAAAAAGACTCATCAGGGTAACTAGGGCTCCCAGGGCAGCTAGTTTTCTGTTCCAGCGGCTCAGTGCGGCTGTTCAAAGGGGTAATGCCTGCTGTATTTTGGGCACACGCCCCAGCTCTGAGGAGCTGGATGAGATTTTCGCCTTATAATCGGTGATACACACGTAACAACATGTACCTTATATGCCACCTTTATATCAACAATGTATCTCGTAAATCTTCTGTATTATATATATATATATATTTATATATATATATATATATATATATATATATATATATATATATATATATATATATATATATATATATGACACAGTAGTGTCAAGAAAGTTGTACCCTGTGTGTAGGGTCATTAATTATTATTTGTTATTTTACAAAGATGCTAATTATAATTTATTATTGTAACATGTATATGTTATCAGATGTTTACTTACAAAATACCTCTAGACCAAAGATAGTTGTTTTTATATAATATTAAAGATTAATTTATTTTAATGTGTATATATGTATCCCGAACTTTTATATTACTGACATCAAATGTAAAGACCAATTGGTGTTTTTGTAATAAGGAATCTTTAGCTTTCTGTTCAAATATGTCTGTCCTTATTGAACACGGTGGCCCGTGGCCTGGTGGCAAAAGCTCACTTCACACGGTGAGGGTCCGGGTTTTATTCCCGGCAAATGGGTGGAAACATTGGGCGTGTTTTCTTACACCGGTTGTCCATGTTAACCCATCAATAATAATGGGTACCTGGGTGTTAGTCGACTGGTGTGGGTCGCATCCTGGGACAAAATTGACCTAATTTTCCCGAAATGCTCTGCATAACAGCTACGCCTGTATACCTTGTACAAACACTTGTACATGGAGATGTTATACGAAGCAGATGAATGGAGACGCTGTACTTCTCAACAATGGCAACACAGCTGCGTCTGTGCCAATTGGTCATAGTGTCCAAATGTCAGAAAATTACGCAAATATGAAGACACTATTATCTCCAATCAAGTACCAGAATCACAATTTTCTCATTTGTGATGATTTAAAAGTTATTGCTCTCCTGCTAGGTCTTCAAGGCGGATACACCAAGTATCCCTGTTTTCTGTATCTTGGGGATAGTAGGGCAGACAGCCAGCACTATGAACAAAAAGATTGACCACCAAGAACCAGCTTCTTACGCGGAAATCACAACGTGAAAACTGTGCCACCAGGTGACCTTAAGAAAATTCTGCTGTCACCACTCCACATCAAATTAGGGCTTATGAAAAATTTGTGAAGGCCTTGAACAAGAATTGAACTGCTTTCAAGTACCTGGAGTCAAAATTTCCTCGTATAAGTGAAGGCAAGCTAAAGGCAGGAATTTCTGTTGGCCCTCAGATTCGGGAACTGATGAAGGACAAACATTTTGATGAAGCATTAGCAGGTGTCGAGGTGAATGTCTGGTTTTCATTCAAGCAGATTGTCCACAACTTCCTGGGAAAGAGGCGCTCCCTCGAATATGAGAAAATGATCCAAGAACTGATTTCAAGTTTCCAACAACTTGGGTCTAGAATGAGTGTGAAGATGCGCTTTTTGCATTCACATCTTGACTATTTTCCCAACAATTGTGGGGACTACAGTGAGGAACAAGGAGAGCGGTTCCATCAGGATATTTGCACCATGGAAACTCAATACCAGGGCAAATGAAATGTCAGCATGATGGTGGATTACTGGTCATTGAAACGTAATGGTCTCGATGCACATCACAAGCGAAAATCAAAGCGGTCCTCCTTCTTTTGATTCAATATGTAGGCTAACCATTAGAAACATCTATTTTTTAATAAAATCATTTGATTTGATTCATATTGATTTGGAATTCGTATGTTCTTAAAACTAACAGAATGTGCCTTTCTATGATTACTTGCTTAATTGTAATAAATGAATTAAAAATTCACATTTTTATCATTAATTTGTATTTTATTCAAAATCCTTACGTGATAGAGCAAAATGGTTTAGATATTTACAATGAGCTGCCCAAGAATATGTAAGATCGCAACCATGAATAAAAATAAAAAATAAAATAGAATGCTAAAATTAAAACGGAATTCATTAATGGCACATTCATGGACGTCATTGTATCAGCACTCACTGTAGGTGTGAGCACTGTCACAGGTTGTGACAGTGTCATCCACATATAACACACGCAAAGCTATACTTTAAGAAACTTTTAAAGCGATTTTTCCTTGAACTGGGAACCATACTGGGTGTAACAGCTGCGTATCAACCTCGATGCTGGACCAACATTGTTCTCGGTGCTCTTCATGGATTCCAGTCAGTTACTTGTTTGAAACTACGTTTTGAAATCCTCTCCAAGTAAGGAGAAGAAGCACCATCGATGAAAACTTTTCCATCGAGTGATGAAAATCCTGCCACTTTATCTGCAAATTTCCCATCTCTTCGTCATGCCTTAGAAAGTTACAGGTACGCAACACTCACCACCTGATGACATTATAATAATGATAATATAATAATATCCTTATTTCTACAAGTACATGTACAAGGTGTACAGTCCTAGCTGACATCAATGACATCCTACTATATAGAAAGCTGTGCATATCAGCATTTGCCCGAAAATGTATAACAGAATTTGCCCGAAATGTTTTTATGAACAGCATTTCGGGCAAATTAGGTCAGTTTTGTCTCAGGATGCGACCAACACCAGTCGACTAACACCCAGGTACTCATTTTACTGATGTGTCGACATGGACAACCGGTGTTAGGAAACACGCCAAATGTTTCCACTTTTGCCGGGAATCGAACCCGGACCCATCAACGTGTGAAGCGAGAGTTTTGCCTACCAGGCCACGAGCCACCCCTTGCTTGTGCTTGTCTACTTACTGGTCCTGTGTTCCAATACAACTGAAGGTTGGAGATAAAAGGTATAAAATACCAACACGATGGAAAAGTAAGTACAGATGCAACATAATGCGATCCTTTATTAACTACGTTTCGCCCAGAGTGTGCTTCATCATGTCACATACTTCCCTGGGTGATAAATTAGACACATGTGCAACTCTTGGGTATCTTCACTGAGGAAACGTTTTGCCACACAGTGGCTTCATCAGTCCATACGTAGAAGAAACTTGAAGAACAGGAGGAGAATGAGGTAATCAGTCCCTCAACCTTGAGTCGATGTGTTCAGTCCATCTTCAAGTTTCTCCTACGTATGGACTGATGAAGCCACTGTATGGCGAAACGTTTCCTCAATAAAGATACCCAAGAGTTGCACATTTGTCTAATTTATCAACATGTCGGTTCTCTGAACCATTCATCTACAAACCTGTCAGACACTGCAACTTCTTGGGATCTTAATACTTAGGAATTCTTCGCTTGCCTAATTCTTGGGCACAACCTACTTCCACATTGAACAAATGTGACACCACCTATGACTGCTGCACCTCTCCTGCCATACGGTTTATAAGCTGCTTCTCCGCTCATATGCCGTATTCTATTCAAGATTGATGGACTGAACACATCGACTCAAGGTTGAGGGACTGATTACCTCATTCTCCTCCTGTTCTTCAAGTTTCTCCTACGTATGGACTGATGAAGCCACTGTGTGGCGAAACGTTTCCTCAATAAAGATACCCAAGAGTTGCACATGTGTCTAATTTATCAACATGTCGGTTCTCTGAACCATTCATCTACTTCCCTGGGTAAAGAGTACATGAGTATAAGGTGGTGAGTCAGATGGAAAACACTGGGTAAGTTGGATTTGAGACGGACCTGTAAGAAATGCCCATCCCGTGCAGGTGCATTGGAAATCCAGTCTACGCAACATTCTCCACTTGACTCTCCACACTATATATACTCATGTACTCTTTACGCAGGTAGATCTGTTTGTGACTTGATAAAGCCCACTGTGTGGGCGAAACGTAGTTAATAAACGATCGCATTATACTGCATTTGTTTATTTTTCTACACCGGAAGATTTACGTAGGTGAAACAGCAAGAAACCTCGACACCCGCCTCAATGAACACATTTACGCATGTAGGAACGATAACTTGAACAACGCCTGTGTACAACACCGAAATTCCACCAATCATCTCATGAAATTCAGACACTCCCAATTAGTGATTAAAGAAACTAATTTCCGCAGACGCAAGTGCCTCGAATCAGCACTGATCGCTGTTTCGAATACAATTAAACAAAACAACGGCAGCTTCACCATCTCTGAAGTCTTAGCAAGAATCCTCCTGAAAACAGTAAACCCTGCCATCACATAGTCTCTCCTGTTATACTACACTAAGCACATTACAGAGAGTGAACACTGAAACAACCTGCCTATATCCAGTCTTTATTTGTCCAACCTATTTTTATGTTACCCAAGTAATACCTTTTATATCCTTTTACTCAAGTACGAATTAATTGCTCTACCATATTGTATTACTACTACAACTTTTGTCACTACTACTACGACTACTACTACCACTAGTGAACATCTAAATGGTACCTCACTAGTATTGCACCTCACTCTGAGCCTTTATATACCCTCGGTGTCCATGTATTGTTTGTAATGGCTTGACAAAGTTCCTGGAGAGCGAAACGTTGCCACAATAAAATGTCACATTAGTTGCCCTTGTGTCCTTTTACTTTACAACTGTTGTACAGCTGGCACATCATGTACACTACTCACCTGCTGATAGTTATAACAGTTTTAAACAACGATCCACAGGCAGATGAAAAATGACGAGAGTGAGAAACTATATAAAAAAAAGCAATCCATTAGTCTACATTGGGTTTTATAATCCTTACGTTGATTTAAGCTGGCTTTAGTTTGCCATTCTTATTTCCATCAGTGAACTTTTGCTTCTCTCGCGTAATCCGGATTACAAATTTGAACTCGATAACCAGCTTGGCAATCTTTAACGACATAAGCCTCGCTTTACACCTGGTATCTGGGACCTGCTTCTCTGTGTTCAATATTTCTTTTATATTTCAGTTTTGTGGTCATTTTTTACTATTTAATTTTTTTATAGACCCTGTTGGGTTTAGCGCTTGTTTTGATTATACTAATTCATTTTTTATTTATATATTGATGGGATAGATACTCAGAAGAAAGTTTGCAAGATAATTATAGCATCTTGTAAGACGCTGAGCGGAGAAGCCTACTCGTCCTCCAGCGTTTTTAGCGTGTCTCTGTAGGCATATTAGAGTGTAGAAGTTCCATGTTGATATATATAAAAATAAAAAATAATAATAAAAATCCAATTATTCTCCAACATTCGCATACGCCTGCAGGGGATTACACACGATTAAAAGTATATTACTTAAACTTTTCATATCTGCAAAAGTATGAAAACGCATCGACGTGTATTTTTTGAAAATAATTTATGTATTTTTAATTTTCAATAAAAACAAAATATTTTGAGAGGGAATTTGATTAGTGTCTCGACAGGATTTTTGAAAATATCAGAAAGTATTTTTATGATTCTTCAATAAATAATGAAGGTAGGAATATGGAAAGACAAATGACTTGCCAGAAAATTTTAAATAAAGAAATATTTTGCTCTGCGTCTTCAAATGACTGATTTTTCTTCTAACAACTATTTTTGCTTCAGTTGCATAATGACATTTTATATATGAAAGAAAAAATTAATGATGGAAGAAATACTTACAAAAAGCCAAAACGACGTAAAACCTTCTACGAATATTGACGCGAAACTGAATTTCAGCAAAATTCACAATTTTCAATAACTCGGCTTTAAAAATGTTCTTTAAACAAACGTCAAACAGCAAAAATTTCCTAGAGTTGTACTTCTTTAAGAAAGAACCCAAAAATGAACGTTTAAAAAAAGAATCTGCAGGAAGAGGCTTCTTCCCTTTTTAAATGCAACACGAATTCATGGGGACTGCAGATGCAAGAGTTGTACTATCCTGAATAAGATGCTAAAATGCTAGATTTAAGAAATCTTTATAAGAACATAGGAAAGAAGGAACACTGCAGTAGACCTACTGGCCCAAGCGAGGCAGGTTCAAGTCCCCCACCAGCCCAAGCTTAGTCAGGTCAGGTCACATTCATTTAAGGGAGGAGCACGGTACCTGACCTAGTAGCACAAACTAGTCAGGTCCAACTCACACCCACCCGCACCCACTCATGTATTTATCTAACCTATTTTTAAAACTTCACAACGTTTTAGCCTCTATAACTGCACTCGGGAGTTTGTTCCACTCATCCACAACTCTGTTACCAAACCAGTGCTTTCCTATATCCTTCCTGAATCTGATTTTTTCCAACTTAAACTCATTGCTGCGAGTTCTGTCTGATAAATCTGAAATGACAGTGAATTTCCTGGATGGGAAAACTTAAGTCTAGACGTCTGAAACAACCAAAAAATTTCATATCGGCAGGGTTCTAAAGGAATGCAAAATGGAAGTCTGTGAACCATTAACTAATATTTTTAATTTATCTCTTCAAACAGGTGTAGTGTCTGATATGTGGAAGATGGCTAATGTAATTCCTATTTTTAAAACAGGGGACAAGTCGTTACCGTCAAATTACCGCCCAATAAGCCTGACCTCAATTGTAGGCAAATTACTAGAGTCAATTATAGCTCAAATTATAAGAAGCCATCTCGATAAGCATAGCTTGATTAATGATACTCAGCATGGATTCACAAGAGGCCGGTCTTGTCTAACTAATTTATTAACTTTTTTCAGTAAAGCTTTTGAGGCTGTTGACCACGATAAAGAATTTGATATTATTTACTTAGATTTTAGTAAGGCATTTGATAGAGTTCCGCACCAAAGACTGGCAATATAAACACAAATGCAGTATAATGTGATCCTTTATTGACTACGTTTCGCCCACACAGTGGGCTTTTTCAAGTCACAAACAGAACTACCTGGGGTGGAAGGAACGCGAGTATTTATAGTCCGGCTGAGGTCAGGTGAAGAATGCTGCATCTGATGATGTACCGAGTTGGGTACATCATCAGATGCAGTATTCTTCACCTGACCTCAGCCGGACTATAAATACTCGCGTTCCTTCCACCCCAGGTAGTTCTGTTTGTGACTTGAAAAAGCCCACTGTGTGGGCGAAACGTAGTCAATAAAGGATCACATTATACTGCATTTGTGTTTATATTGCCATTGTGTCGGTATTTTATACCATTTATTTGCACCAAAGACTGTTGAAGAAAGTAGCAGCTCATGGCATTGGGGGAAAAGTGCTCTCGTGGATCGAATCATGGCTCACAGACAGGAAGCAGAGAGTGTCCATAAATGGGGTTAAATCCGAGTGGGGATCAGTAACAAGTGGCGTTCCACAGGGATCAGTCTTGGGCCCGTTGTTGTTTATAATGTATATCAATGATCTTGATGAAGGAATTACTAGTGATATGAGCAAATTCGCCGATGACACGAAGATAGGTAGGATAATTGATTCAAACGTAGATGTTAGGGAACTTCAGGAGGATTTAGACAAACTCTACTCTTGGTCAGAAAAGTGGCAGATGCAGTTCAATGTAGATAAATGCAAGGTTCTGAAGCTCGGAAGTGTCCATAACCCTAGCACTTATAAGTTAAATAATGTAGAACTTAGCCATACAGATTGCGAAAAGGACTTGGGGGTTATGGTAAGCAGCAACCTTAAACCAAGACAGCAATGCCTAAGCGTACGTAATAAGGCAAATAGATTACTGGGATTTATATCAAGAAGTGTAAGCAACAGAAGTCCAGAGGTCATACTGCAGCTTTATACATCATTAGTAAGGCCTCACCTAGATTATGCAGCTCAATTCTGGTCTCCATATTACAGAATGGACATAAATTCGTTAGAAAACATTCAGCGTAGGATGACTAAATTAATACATAGCATTAGAAACCTTCCTTATGAAGAAAGATTGAAGACTCTTAAGTTACATTCACTTGTTAGACGAAGAATGAGGGGAGACCTGATCGAAGTGTATAAGTGGAAGATAGGTATTAATAAAGGGGATATTAACAAGGTCTTGAGGATATCTCTCCAAGAGAGAACCCGCAGTAATGGATTTAAATTAGATAAGTTTAGATTTAGAAAGGACATAGGAAAGTATTGGTTTGGAAATAGGGTAGTTGATGAGTGGAACAGTCTACCTAGTTGGGTTATTGAGGCTAGGACTTTGGGTAGTTTCAAATTTAGGTTGGATAAGTACATGAGTGGGAGGGGTTGGATTTGAGTGGGACTTGCACATCAGAGCTTATTTCTTGGGTAGCATTGAAAATTGGGTTGGTCAAATGTTTGTTAGTGGGATGAAATGTAAAGGACCTGCCTAGTATGGGCCAACAGGCCTGCTGCAGTGTTCCTCCTTTCTTATGTTCTTATGTTCTTAAAAACATGACCAATAACGATGTATATTCTTTTTCGCGACGGCGATCTCGGATGTCTGCAAATTCTGCACAAGACTCAGTGGTGCTAACATCGTGGCATTCATGGAATCCTGCCTCAGTAGACAGTATATCTGCAAAAAAAACATTAAACTCCCAACAGTTTCAGGTTCTGTGATGAACCGATAAGGTGCCTAATGAACAAAACTCTTTCTGCATTATGGAAGAGGAAATTTTTGGATGCAGATTTGAGTTCCCACAAATAAGGAAGAACTTAGAAATTTTTAGTTAATAAGCTTTTCCTTATCTTTAGCCCGCAAACGTTACCTCTGACTTAAAAATAAGCATTGTTTATATATGTGTTATGAAAGACACGTAAGCAAACACTATAACATATTTATCAGAAAACGTTTCGGTCCTGGGATCAAGGTCCCAGGACCGAAACGTTTTCTAATAAATATGTTATAGTGTTTGCTTACGTGTCTTTCTAAACCAACTTGTCGGTATTTATTACCAAGGTTTATACCATATATGTGTTATGAACATAATCTGACTCATCTGTTGGACGTCTTATGGGCTTTCTGGTTATTGCATATTTACTACAATAATTTGAAACAAAAATAAGTGAAATTTGAAATCTTGAAATCTGAATCCGAAACTGAGACACACAACTGAAATGACGCCACTTCTTGTTTGGAGAGTAAACACACAAGACACAAACACATGTACCCGACTTAGTTGGTTTTGTATACATCTTGTAACTAAGTGAACACACTTCTTCATACTTGGGAATGTAAAAATGAAAGATGACGAACCAGCCAATTCCCAACTTCACTCCTCATTATTTCTTATATAATTTGTTACTTTCGCGATAACATACCATTCTCTTTACCTACATCTATTACCTATTTATATATCTATCGCCATCTGTCTATCTATAGATAGATAGATAGATAAAACCAACACATCACGGAAAGGAGGACCGAGGAAAATGCATAGCACACTCAGTCTAGTCGTGACGAACCTGTAAAAGTTTCCTCGATAAATCCCACAGAAAAAAAACTGAATTTTATCATTAAGTTCACTGTGAATTAAGTAAATGGATGGGAGATTAGGAGGAGTTTTTGAGGGATATTGGGAGATTTGGTGTGTGTGTGTGTGTGTGTGTGTGTGTGTGTGTGTGTGTGTGTGTGTGTGTGTGTGTATGTGTGTGTGTGTGTGTGTGTGTGTGTGTGTGTTTGCTACTGTTTGTGCACTGAGTACATCTTAGTGAGGCACCAAGAGGGAAGGTTGGGTTATAAAGTTATTTAGTAAGGAATTCTTTGCCACTACATCTGGTGGCTGTGTACGTCTGCATATGTATATTAGGAACAAGATCAAACGTTTCTGTTCAATATATACTTCCTTGAAACGGGGTGCCATGATGCTAGTGAAGTGCCCTTGTTCCGAGTTAGAGCCATGGCTCTAGTGATGAACTCTTCAGTTCCCTGGATGCAGCCTGACTATCCGCCCTCCTCCCTCAACCCTTCCCGAGTGCTGTACGGGGTGTACTGGTCAGCAGCTATCCCATAAATGCTGCAAACTGTTTACGTTGCAGCTTGAGGTTCTGTATTCCTCTAATCCTCTTAACTGTATATCTGTAATGAAAAGAAAGTCCCAATCCCGTTGGGAAGTCGTAAAGATCTTCTCATTCTGCTTCAGGTGCTGTAACTTCTGACTGTATTAGCCTCAGTAACTTGTCAATCTTTCTTTTATTTTAATACAAGCTGCGGGGCTGTTGTTGTGGTTCTTGCCAGCTGTGTCTTACCCGCCTCCAGCTGTCCGGGAATATATGATATTATAAATGTCATGCTATACCGACTAGTGGATGAATAAGACATAGCCACCACATGGGTATCGCTTCTTCAGTTGAATTCAGAAGCGAGTATTGTCTGCCCCATTGTCTTCCCTGGTAACTGCTCCGTTGTCTTCTCTGGTGTTTGCCCAATAATTCTTTCTGGTATCTGACCAATTATATTCCTGGTATCTACCCATTATCTTCCCTGGTGCCTATCCCATTATCTTTCCTGGTGTCTATCCCATTATCTTTCCTGGTGTCTATCCCTTTATCTTCCCTGGTATCTGCTCCAATATCTTCCCTGGTGTCTGCCCCACTATATTCTTGGTATCTGCCCCATTATCTTCCCTGGTGTTTGCCCCATTATTCTTCCTAGTATCTGCCCCATTATATTCCTGGTACCTGTCCTATTATCTTCCCTAGTGTCTGTCCCTATTATCTTTCCTGGTGTCTACTCCATTATCTTCCCTGGAGTCTAGTATCTACTGTCTTCCCTGGTATCTACTCCTCCATGGTATCTACTCTACCATCTTCCCTGGTATCTGTGCAGCTGTCAGCTGTATATTAACCCAGGATGGTTACGAGAGTCTCTGCATAATTTCTTCTCCGTGTAAGCTCGCTGGTGACTCTGACCTATGATTATTGCATTGCTGTGTTTATTACATTTCTGCGTTTGAGTAATGTTTACCAGGGTGGCGTGTTGGGTGATGCGGGGGGGGGATGGGTGTGTTAAACACGAATCGCCCCTCTTATTTAACACCCATAAATAAATTTCACAAGTGAGAAGTATGGAGAGACGGTAATACTGGATCTCACGGCGGTCCCTGATCCTCTTCCTCCCTCAGTCCGTCCCCTCTGCTTCTGGTGTGCGTGGGGAGCCGAATCCTTTTTTGTCCCGGTATTAGCTTGTCCTGCAACGCGTGTCTTTTGTCCCAGACTGCAAAGTGGTCTCTGATCCCCCTCATTCACCGAGTGCGGTCCCTGTGATGCTCGTGTGTGGGGTTGGAACCTTTCATCAGTTTAAGTAACATTCCTGTGTTCTCCCTCAGGAGCCACTTACATCAAGGTGACTGACCGAGGAAGAGTCTGTTCTTTATTGTTTGTCACACGTTTATATGAGATGACCAGCAGAGAGAGAGAGAGAGAGAGAGAGAGAGAGAGGGAGGGAGGGAGGGAGAGGGAGGGAGGGAGGGAGAGGGAGGGAGTGAGGGAGAGTGAGAGAGAGAGAGAGAGAGAGAGAGAGAGAGAGTGAGAGAGAGAGAGAGAGAGAGAGAGAGAGAGAGAGAGAGAGAGAGAGAGAGAGAGAGAATGTGAATGAAAGAGAGACTGACAACAGAATACCTTACAGTATGCATTAAGAAAATATTAGTAATATAAGAAAGAGCACTGCAGTAATCCTACTGGCCAGTGTTAGGAAGGTTCGTCTTGCTCATACATTTGTCACATTTTTTTCTTTTGAAGCTACCCGAAACATTAGCTTCTTTGACTCTACTTAACAGGCTTAACATCTAGAACTCTCTTACTAAATCGGCAATTTTCTATATTCTTTCTAAATCCGAATTTACTCGAACTGAATCCATTGCTTCGAGTTGTATCATGGACAGGCATTCTAAGCACCCTGGAATACTTCAGTAATATTTCCCCTTAGCAGAGTGCACGTTCAGGCTTCTCAGTTTATCTTAGTAATATTCTTCCTGCAGTGGATTAATGTTCTCATTCATCTCTCTATGCTCGCCACTGTATTTATACAACCTCTGCCACATAAAGCAAACCTTACTAATGATTTAGCTATACAATAATATTATGTCTGTTACATAAAAGTCTTGTTGTAAGACCGAGAAATTAGACTAAACACACTTGAGCACTGTTCTTAACTTGTAAAAATCTTCAGTTCGCTGTTATCTACCTCAGGGTCTGCTACTTGATCTGTATTTGTTTCATTAGGGAAATTACTGACGTGAAAGTAGATTATGAACAACAACAACAACAACAACAACAACAACAACAACAACAACAACAACAACGGTCCTAAAATTAGTCTGTTGTAAATGCGTCACGTCAGCATTCCCAACTACAGCCACTGTTGCTGCTAGAACGTTAGTTGAATCATTACTGATTGTCTGCAGAAATGAAGATCGTAAATGGTACTGGTGGTAGCGATGATGTTATTTGTAGTAGTGATGGTAGTGGTGGTAGCAGTGGTAGTGATGGTGGTGATATTAGTGATGGAGGGGGTTGTAGTAGTCGTGGTGGTGGTAGTAGTAGTAGTAGTGGTGGTGGTGCTGGTGGTAGTGATGATAGGTAGAAGTGGTGGTGGTAGTAGTGATGATAGTTAGAAGTGGTGGTGGTAGTGATGATAGTAGTGGTGGTAGTGATAGTAGTGGTGATAGTAGTGGTGGTATTGGTGGTAGTGGCGGTAGTACTAAAGTGGTGGTAATGGTGTTGGTGGTGGTAGTTGTGGTGATGGAGGTATCTCACTATTACAGCTTCCATGCACTTCCTCTTCCATTGGTCTCTCAAGGATGACCAGTCAGGTGTCTGTCCAACATCAGGTGACCACAACTGGATTGCACACAGGTGTTGTTATGATTATCACCCTTCCTATCACCACCACCACATCACTATCATTATTATTTTCAGGATCATCACTACTGCCACCAACCCTACCTCCACAACCATCACTGTTCCTATCACTACTGCTACCACCACCACAACAACTGCTACTGCCACCACTACTACCGCCACTACCCCAACTACCCAACTGATGTTTAGTTTTCTGTCACAGTTTTCATATCTGACTTGTCTTTACTCCAAGGAAGAACATGACAGGATGGAGAAGTTATTAAAACTTACGTCGGGGTGTACAAATCCTCAACGAATATTACGCAGCGAGGAATGAGATCGTGGAGAAACAAGATTTAGAGAGCTTTATGGCCTTCATGTATGTTCTCCCTGTGTTCTACTTAAGTAATTCATGATGCTAGTTTCTTGATCGTTGTCTGTCTGCGACCCTAAGTCCATCTCGCCACACATATATCATATTGGTTTAGTAGTTAGCGTCAGCTTTGTGCTTTGCGAACGGAGTATCATCCAGCATCAGCTGCCTGACCAGGAAGACCCACACGGGTTAGCGCTTTGTAATATAACTTTTTTGCTAATTTGTATGGGAAGAGATAACTGGGTTTGGAGTCAGTCAGTGCATGGGTGGTGGAGGCTTGACCTTCCATCCTCTGTGTTAAGTAAATGGATAGATGTGAAACTATAAAGTAATAGCAGTAGTAGTAGTAGTAGTAGTACTAGCAGCAGCAGCAACTGCTAAGCCAAAAGTAGTCACGTGCGCTGAATGGGCCAGAGAGGCCCTACTGAGACCCCTGGTTCAAGGCGTCTCAGTGTATTTTGTATAACCTTCCTTTAAGGCCTCTGGTTCCCTTAGGATTTTTCAGATGCACTGTCTTAAAGCCAAGTGCTGAAGATAAGAGTTTCTCACATAGTGGGCAGCGGCCCGTATCAAAGTTGTGTTAAAGGAAATCTTAAACGACCACTTAGTTGTCTGGCATATTTAAATGAGAAGATTACTTCACCTACTATTATTTCTACTGCTGCTACTACTAATAATAATAGTAATTAACGGCGTGCGTATCCACAGGTAAAAAAAAAATGTCCCAGTGGGATTATTTCCTCTACACCCAGCACACCCAGCCCCAAGATAGGGATTCTGACAGGGATTCTTTGTTGATAGGGAAGCCTTTGTACTGTGTGTAATTGAATCCGATATTTGCAAAGTGTTCGTCCCATGGTTTATTACAGTACTGTACTCTGAAAGATTGAACATCAGTCTTTTCCGGCGTTGTGTGTGTGCAGAAAAATATTGGAAAACAAAGTTTATATTGAATTTTCTCCCATTGAGTTTAATTTTTTGTTTAAATTTTCGAATAAATCTTCTTGAGTATTCTATAAGTTTTAGGAAGCTTCTGCGTTTGAATGCGATAACCTCGTAGTTTCCTCTAAGTAAAAACTGGTTTAGTGTTTTAAACCATTCTTTACGAGGTCTAATTTTCATGAAAGAACTAACTCTGTTTCCATTCTCTTACTTTCTCCGGTGTGTCTTTTGCCATTGTTCATGAGAGAGAGAGAGAGAGAGAGAGAGAGAGAGAGAGAGAGAGAGAGAGAGAGAGAGAGAGAATGAATGTAGTCAAAATCTAGAAGTGTACGCATATGCTAATATGTGCTAACTGCTTCACTATATAACAATTCAGGTTTCAATAATTGTCACATTTATTTGTTGAAATTCTGTATATATATATATATATATATATATATATATATATATATATATATATATATATATATATATATATATAAACAAACACAAAGCAGGAGTTGTCACAGTTGCTCTTTGCTGATGACACTGTGCTTTTGGGAGATTCTGAAGAGAAGACGCAGAGGTTGATGGATGAGTTTGGTAGGGTATGTAAACGAAGAAAGTTAAAGTGAATATAGGAAAGGGTGACGAAAGATTGGATATCAGATTGGAGGGAGAGAGTATGGAGGAGGTGAATGTATTCAGATATTAAGGATTGGACGTGTCAGCAGATGGGTCTATGAAGGATGAGGTGAAACAAAGAATTGATGAGGGGAGAAAGGTAAGTGATGCACTTAGGAATCTGTGGAGACAAAGAACTTTGTCCATGGAACCAAAGAGGGGAATGTATGAGAGTATAGTTATACCAACGCTCTTATATGGATGTGAAACATGGGTGGTGAATGTTGCAACAAGGAGAAGGCTGGAGTCAGTGGAGATGTCATGTCTGAGGCAATGTGTGGCGTGAATATAATGCAGAGAATTTGTACTCTGGAAATTAGGAGGATGTGCGGGATTAACAAAACTATTATCGAGGAGGGGCTGTTGAGGTGGTTCGGACATGTAGAGAGAATGGAACAAAATAGAATTGCTTGGAGAGTGTATAATCTGTAGTCAGGGAAGGCAGTGTAGGGGTCGGCCTAGGATAGGTTGGAGGGAGGGGTAAAGAAGGTTTTGTGTGCGAGGGCTTGGACTTCCAAGAATCATGCATGAGCGTGTTTGATAGAAGTGAATGGATGCAAATAGTTTTTAGGACTTGACGTGCTGTTGGAGTGTGAGCAGGGTAACATTTGTGAAGGGATTCAGAGAAACTGGTAAGCCGGACTTGAGTCCTGGAGATGGGAAGTACAGTGTCTGCACTCTGAAGGAGGGGTGTTAATGTTGCAGTTTTATAACTGTAGTGTAAGCGCGCCTCTGGCAAGACAGTGACGGAGTGAATGATGAAAGTTTTTCTTTTTCGGGCCACCCTGCTTTGCTGGGAGACGGCCGATGTGTTAAGTGGCGAATAGGTAAAACTTGCGATTTTGGCTTAAATAGCAAAGCTCTTGTTGCCGAATAAGGCAAGCGAAAATTTGTGTATGCAGTAATTTCGCAAAAATCCTTCTGAACCTAACGAAAAAAATATATTTCATTGTGTTTGTTTATTATTAAATTATTGCAAAATTATCTAAAATATATTTAGTCGGATTAGGCTAAATTAAATTGCGCTTGTTACAATAAGGTTAGATAAAATTTCTAAGGTTCCTATGATACAAAATTATGAATTTTTACATAAACTTCAATGAAAAAATATTTCTTTAAACGTATAAGAGAAAATTTTAGAAAGGACTTAATTTTAAATGAATTCTTGCTAATTGACCAGTTTAACCTATTCAACACGAAGTATATATATATATATATATATATATATATATATATATATATATATATATATTGTTTGGGGACCATGAAATTGACTCGTGTGAGGCTGTGAAACGGGGAGACCCTCTCACCCCTTTTCTTTTCTGTCTGGTCATCAAGGAAGTCACAGAAGCGCTCTCCAGCGAGCGCAATATCTGGTTCTTGGGTGATTGCACCCTAGTTGACACTACAGAATCTCTCTTAGAGGACATCAGAAAAATTATAGACATGGGAGAGAGCCTGGGCCTATCTTCAAACCTGACCAAATGCGAAACAGTTTCTAGCAATCAACAGATCATTGAGGATATTAATACTGTTTTATGAGGATCACGAACCATTGATCCAGCCAACAGCACTCTCCTTGCTCTTCTTGGGTCCAGTGCCATTGATCTAATCCTAGAAAAGAAAATCTCAGACCTCAGGACGATGGAAGGCAAGATGAAAGACACTGATACACACGATGTCTTTTACCTACTCACTAGGTGTCTGTTAATCCCAAAACTTACCTAGTTCCTGAGATGCTCCCCAGCCTTCAGCTTTCCGAAACCATGCTAGAGAGAGCATTGACTCTTTTCTTTAACGATGGACAGTGGTTGCAAGCCTCAATTCCAGTCAGGTTTGGGGGGCCTGGGAGTACGCAAATCCTTCCAGATTGCTTTACCAGCTTTCCTATCATCTTCCATAGCATCAAACGAGTTAATCAGACAAATTCTTCCAGAGAACTTCAGTGACTCAGCAAGAATACAGAGCCCTAGCTACGCCAGTGCCATTACCGAATATGAGACTCGCTGCGCCAGTACTGGCCTACAAAGAGTCAAGTTGGGATGGCCCCATCGCTGGAAAGGTGGTTGTAAACATGCTTAGGACTGTAACATTACAGGGAGACTGCCCATCTCCAAGCTGTGAGCGCACTTCACTCTGGGGACTTCAAAGCAGTTCCTAATTCTGCAATGGGAACACCCCTCGATCCTAAGAACCTCCATAATGCAGTGGCTCTCCGCCTAGCTGCCCCAATTTACACGGAATATACGTGTATTTGCAGCGTTGTGCAAGCCGACCAATATGCTCTACATGGTCTTACCTGCTTCAAAACCAAGGGTTGGTACTCAACACAATGAAGTCAATGACATAATAAAGAGAAGCCTTGCTACAGCTGGATACCCAATCGAGAGAGAACCCCGATCACCAGCACCCAACAGTACAACAAAGCAAACCACCCTGACGGGATCACCATATATTCTCGGAAGAATGGCAAGCTCTTAACATGGGACTATACCTGCGTGTCGACGCTGGCTGATATCTACAACCATCACAGTGTCGGGGGACAGGGAGGAGCTGCTGATCACAGGGAAGAGTACAAGTACAGAGACATAAACCAACAGTATCAGTTTGTACCAGTGGGATCAGAGACCTTGGGATCATGGGAAAAAACCTCACGTCTCCTTAACCTGGTTCCAGACTCATCAACATCACCAAGGACCCGTGGGTGGCAACTTTCATGTTCCAGCGCCTCAGTGTGGCCATCCAGAAGGGTATGGCCAAGTATGCATGCTGCATACTGGGCTCGCGTCCTGCTTCCGAAGAGCTGGAGGAGATTCATAATCTTTTATATATTATACCAGTGTATTCATGTTTTGGCTTTGTCAATATATTCTGTCTGTAAATAAAGTTCACATAGAATATAAAATGTAGGGTAGTAGAATAAAATATTCAAACAGCTCCAGGGAGAACCTTGAGTTTTCCCTGAAGTACCTTTATTCTCTACTCTGAGAATGAGGGTCCCCAGTCCAATTCTAGCGGTGGTATATATTTGTCGTGCCGAATAGGTAAAATTGGTCAATTACCAAGAAGTCATTTAAAATTAAGACCTTTTTAAAATTTTCTCTTATACGTTTAAAGACATATTTTTTTAATTTATGTTAATGTAAAAGTTAATAATTTTGTACCAAAAGAACCTTAGAAAACTTACCTAACCTTATTATAACAAGCACAATTGAATTTAGCCTAATCCAAGTAAATATATTTTAGATAAGTTTACAATAATTTAATAATAAACAAACACAATGAAATATATTTTTTTTGTTAGGTTCAGAATTATTTTTTGCGAAATTATTGCATACCTAAATTTTCGCTTGTTTTATTCGGCAACAAAAGCTTTGGTTTTTAAGCCAAAATCGCAAGTTTTACCTATTCTGCACGACACACACACACACACACACACACACACACACACACATATATATATATATATAAAAACCATACCCCCGGCCGGGATTGAACCCGCGGTCATAGAGTCTCAAAACTCCAGCCCGTCGCGTTAGCCACTAGACATATATATATATATATATATATATATATATATATATATATATATATATGTCGTGCCGAATAGGCAGAACTTGCGATCTTGGCTTAAATAGCAACGCTCATCTTGCCATATAGGACAAGTGAAAATTTATGTATGCAATAATTTCGCAAAAATCATTCTGAACCTAACGAAAAAAATATATTTCACTATGTTTGTTTATTATTAAATTATTGTAAGCAAATCTAAAATATATTTAGTTGGGTTAGGCTAAAATAAATTGTTATTGTTATAATAAGGTTAGGTAAGTTTTCTAAGACTCTTTTGGTGCAAAATTAAAAATTTTTACATTAACATTAATGAAAAAAATATATCATTAAACGTATAAGAGAAAATTTTAGAAAGGACTCAATTTTAAACGAGTTCTTGCTAATTGACCAGTTTTACATATTCGGCACGACATATATATATATGTATATATATATATATATATATATATATATATATATATATATATATATATATATATATATATATTTGCGGAAAATGAAAACCTGAAGTACAACTTTAAGCATCATTTATTTACTATTTGAAGAGTCATTATTTCACGAATAGTTTCGGAGTTAACTCTCTCCATCATCAAGCGATGAACAAAATCAAAGATCTCTGAACATGTACTAAATATCAAATTGGCATAAGTAAAAGAAAAAAAAAACAAAAGAAAAATTAAGTAAAATAAAACTAGAAAAAAAGTAACTCTAATGACGGTACATTACTACACAAGGAAGGTTTGTAGTTAATAATGATAATAAGAACCTCGAGTGTTGCCAGCTGAGTGGCACTGGATCAACAGCACAGTGAAGGAGTTCATGTCTACTGTGTGATCTATGGCTGTACAGTGTTGACAGGACAGATCTGTTCATGTGTTCAAAGATGCGGACGTTCAGTTGACGTTAAGTTTTATCAGTATACACAACATAACAGATATAACAGTTATATTTATAAACCGCAGAGAATTGTAATTCAACAGGAATAACAACTTTAAAATTAAGGAGACGTTGTATAATGTATTTATGCTTAAATATTACTCTTACTCTCACCTGGGGATAAAATTCATGGTACACCTTAGTTTATTTTTTTACGGATTTTTTTTTGGAGGATGTAATAGCTTATGCAGTTGTTTACCTATGTCAGTATTTAAATAAAAAAACTAAACCCATTCAGGAAAAAGTTTTGTCATAAAAATTCAAATTCAGAGTGAACATTAATTTACTTTGAACATGTATGAAGTGTGCTAGAAGTTAATGTGGATATCAAATTTCGTTTATACTGCATAGGTAAAGACGAGAATTTTGCAGGCTTAGTAATGTTATCATAAGGTACACTGAACTGTGTGTGTGTGTACTCACTTAATTGTGGCTGCAGGGGTCGGGACTTAGCTCCTGGCCCCGCCTCTTCACTGATCGCTACTAGGTCCTCTCTCTCCCTCTTTATCATACCTCGTTTTAAAACTATGTATGGTTCCTGCCTCCACTACATCACTTGCCAGACTATTCCACTTCCTGACAACTTTGACTTAAGAAATACTTCCAAACATCCCTTTGACTCGTCTGAGTCTTCAACTTCCAATTATGACGCCTTGTTTCTGTGTTCCCTCTCTGGAACATCCTGTCTCTGTCCACCTTATCTAATCCACGCAGTATTTTGTATGTCGTTATCCTGTCTCCCCTAACCCTCTTGTCCTCCAGTATCGTCAAGCCGATATCCCTTAACCTTTCTTCGTAAGACATTCCCCTTAGCTCCGGAACTAACCTTGTTGCAAACCTTTGCACTTTCTCTAATTTCTTGACGTGCTTGGCCAGGTGCTGCATACTCCAGTATGGGCCTGATGTACACAGTGTACAGTGTCTTGAAAGATTCCTTACTAAGGTGTCAGAACGCTATTCTCAGGTTTGCCAGACGTCCATATGCTGCAGCAGTTATCTAACTGAAGTGTGCCTCAGGAGATGTGCTCGGTATTATGCTCACCCCAAGATCTTTCTCCTTGAGTGAGGTTTGCAGTCTTTGTCCACCTAGCCTATACTCTGTCTGCGGTTTTCTTTGGACTTCCCCGATCTTCATGACTTTGCATTTGGCAGGGTTGAATTCGAGAAGCCAGTTGCTGGACCAGGTGTCCAGCTTGTCCAGGCCTTCCTGTAGACCTGCCTGATCCTCATCTGATTTAATTCTCCTCATTAACTTCACATGATCTGCGAGCAGGGTGTGTGTGTGTGTGTGTGTGTGTGTGTGTGTGTGTGTGTGTGTGTGTGTGTGTGTGTGTGTGTATTACCCCTCTGGTGTATTGGTTGAGGGAAGTATTGGGTCACAGCACGGGGAGACTTTTTTTTAATGAATATGAAAGTAGAGAGGGTGAAGTGTTGGGGGAAGTGGGATTTACATTCTAACGTGGTAAGTGTGGGGAGTGGGAGGAGGATGAGGGGAGGGAAGCGGATGTGGGGAGGGGAGCGGATGAGGGGAGGGGAGGGGTGAGGATAGGGTAGGAATCTAAAGGAAAAAATATTGGTGAGGGGTAAGGTACGGGTAATATTTTTGGCGAGGTACAATAAAATAAATTATGCAGTAGGGTGATGTTGAACCCCAGTTTACTGTGTCCCGGTACTGTGTGCTGTCCCTCTACTGTGTCCCGGTACTGTGTGCTGTCCCTCTACTGTGTCCCGGTACTGTGTGCTGTCCCTCTACTGTGTCCCGGTACTGTGTGCTGTCCCTATACTGTGTCCCGGTACTGTGTGCTGTCCCTCTACTGTGTCCCGGTACTGTGTTCTGTCCCTCTACTGTGTCCCGGTACTGTGTGCTGTCCCTCTACTGTGTCCCGGTACTGTGTGCTGTCCCTCTACTGTGTCCCGGTACTGTGTGCTGTCCCTCTACTGTGTCCCGGTACTGTGTGCTGTCCCTCTACTGTGTCCCGGTACTGTGTTCTGTCCCTCTACTGTGTCCCGGTACTGTGTGCTGTCCCTCTACTGTGTCCCGGTACTGTGTTCTGTCCCTCTACTGTGTCCCGGTACTGTGTGCTGTCCCTCTACTGTGTCCCGGTACTGTGTGCTGTCCCTCTACTGTGTCCCGGTACTGTGTGCTGTCCCTCTACTGTGTCCCGGTACTGTGTGCTGTCCCTCTACTGTGTCCCGGTACTGTGTTCTGTCCCTCTACTGTGTCCCGGTACTGTGTTCTGTCCCTCTACTGTGTCCCGGTACTGTGTGCTGTCCCTCTACTGTGTCCCGGTACTGTGTGCTGTCCCTCTACTGTGTCCCGGTTCTGTGTGCTGTCCCTCTACTGTGTCCCGGTACTGTGTGCTGTCCCTCTACTGTGTCCCGGTACTGTGTGCTGTCCCTCTACTGTGTCCCGGTACTGTGTGCTGTCCCTCTACTGTGTCCCGGTACTGTGTGCTGTCCCTATACTGTGTCCCGGTACTGTGTGCTGTCCCTCTACTGTGTCCCGGTACTGTGTTCTGTCCCTCTACTGTGTCCCGGTACTGTGTGCTGTCCCTCTACTGTGTCCCGGTACTGTGTGCTGTCCCTCTACTGTGTCCCGGTACTGTGTGCTGTCCCTCTACTGTGTCCCGGTACTGTGTGCTGTCCCTCTACTGTGTCCCGGTACTGTGTTCTGTCCCTCTACTGTGTCCCGGTACTGTGTGCTGTCCCTCTACTGTGTCCCGGTACTGTGTGCTGTCCCTCTACTGTGTCCCGGTACTGTGTGCTGTCCCTCTACTGTGTCCTGGTTCTGTGTGCTGTCCCTCTACTGTGTCCCGGTACTGTGTGCTGTCCCTCTACTGTGTCCCGGTACTGTGTGCTGTCCCTCTACTGTGTCCCGGTACTGTGTGCTGTCCCTCTACTGTGTCCCGGTACTGTGTGCTGTCCCTCTACTGTGTGCTGTCCCTCTACTGTGTCCCGGTACTGTGTGCTGTCCCTCTACTGTGTCCCAGTACTGTGTGCTGTCCCTCTACTGTGTCCCGGTACTGTGTGCTGTCCCTCTACTGTGTCCCGGTACTGTGTGCTGTCCCTCTACTGTGTCCCGGTACTGTGTGCTGTCCCTCTACTGTGTCCCAGTACTGTGTGCTGTCCCTCTACTGTGTCCCGGTACTGTGTGCTGTCCCTCTACTGTGTCCCGGTACTGTGTGCTGTCCCTCTACTGTGTCCCGGTACTGTGTGCTGTCCCTCTTCTGTGTCCCGATACTGTGTGCTGTCTCTCTACTGTGTCCCGGTACTGTGTGCTGTCCCTCTACTGTGTCCCGGTACTGTGTGCTGCCCCTCTACTGTGTGCCAGTACTGTGTGCTGTCCCTATACTGTGTCCCGGTACTGTGTGCTGTCCCTGTGTCCCGGTACTGTGTGCTGTCCGTGTCCCGGTACTATGTGCTGTCTCTCTACTGTGTCCCGGTACTGTGTGCTGTCCCTGTGTCCCGGTACTGTGTGCTGTCCCTCTACTGTGTCCCGGTACTGTGTGCTGTCCCTATACTGTGTCCCGGTACTGTGTGCTGTCCCTCTACTGTGTCCCGGTACTGTGTTCTGTCCCTCTACTGTGTCCCGGTACTGTGTGCTGTCCCTCTACTGTGTCCCGGTACTGTGTGCTGTCCCTCTACTGTGTCCCGGTACTGTGTGCTGTCCCTCTACTGTGTCCCGGTACTGTGTGCTGTCCCTCTACTGTGTCCCGGTACTGTGTTCTGTCCCTCTACTGTGTCCCGGTACTGTGTTCTGTCCCTCTACTGTGTCCCGGTACTGTGTGCTGTCCCTCTACTGTGTCCCGGTACTGTGTGCTGTCCCTCTACTGTGTCCCGGTTCTGTGTGCTGTCCCTCTACTGTGTCCCGGTACTGTGTGCTGTCCCTCTACTGTGTCCCGGTACTGTGTGCTGTCCCTCTACTGTGTCCCGGTACTGTGTGCTGTCCCTCTACTGTGTCCCGGTACTGTGTGCTGTCCCTATACTGTGTCCCGGTACTGTGTGCTGTCCCTCTACTGTGTCCCGGTACTGTGTTCTGTCCCTCTACTGTGTCCCGGTACTGTGTGCTGTCCCTCTACTGTGTCCCGGTACTGTGTGCTGTCCCTCTACTGTGTCCCGGTACTGTGTGCTGTCCCTCTACTGTGTCCCGGTACTGTGTGCTGTCCCTCTACTGTGTCCCGGTACTGTGTTCTGTCCCTCTACTGTGTCCCGGTACTGTGTGCTGTCCCTCTACTGTGTCCCGGTACTGTGTGCTGTCCCTCTACTGTGTCCCGGTACTGTGTGCTGTCCCTCTACTGTGTCCTGGTTCTGTGTGCTGTCCCTCTACTGTGTCCCGGTACTGTGTGCTGTCCCTCTACTGTGTCCCGGTACTGTGTGCTGTCCCTCTACTGTGTCCCGGTACTGTGTGCTGTCCCTCTACTGTGTGCTGTCCCTGTACTGTGTCCCGGTACTGTGTGCTGTCCCTCTACTGTGTCCCAGTACTGTGTGCTGTCCCTCTACTGTGTCCCGGTACTGTGTGCTGTCCCTCTACTGTGTCCCGGTACTGTGTGCTGTCCCTCTACTGTGTCCCGGTACTGTGTGCTGTCCCTCTACTGTGTCCCAGTACTGTGTGCTGTCCCTCTACTGTGTCCCGGTACTGTGTGCTGTCCCTCTACTGTGTCCCGGTACTGTGTGCTGTCCCTCTACTGTGTCCCGGTACTGTGTGCTGTCCCTCTTCTGTGTCCCGATACTGTGTGCTGTCTCTCTACTGTGTCCCGGTACTGTGTGCTGCCCCTCTACTGTGTGCTGTCCCTCTACTGTGTCCCGGTACTGTGTGCTGTCCCTCTACTGTGTGCCAGTACTGTGTGCTGTCCCTATACTGTGTCCCGGTACTGTGTGCTGTCCCTGTGTCCCTGTACTGTGTGCTGTCCGTGTCCCGGTACTGTGTGCTGTCTCTCTACTGTGTCCCGGTACTGTGTGCTGTCCCTGTGTCCCGGTACTGTGTGCTGTCAATCTACTGTGTCCCGGTACTCTGTGCTCTGTCTACTGTGTCCCGGTACTGTGTGCTGTCCCTCTACTGTGTCCAGGTACTGTGTGCTGTCCCTCTACTGTGCCCCGGTACTGTGTGCTGTCCCTCTACTGTGTCCCGGTACTGTGTGCTGTCCCTCTACTGTGTCCCGGTACTGTGTGCTGTCCGTCTACTGTGTCCCGACACCGTGTGCTGTCCCTCTACTGTGTCCCGGTACTGTGTGCTAACCCACTACTGTCTCCCGGTACTGTGTGCTGTCACTCTACTGTGTCCCGGTACTGTGTGCTGTCCCTATACTGTGTCCCGGTACTGTGTGCTGTCTCTCTACTGTGTCCCCGTACTGTGTGCTGTCCCTCTACTGTGTCCCGGTACTGTGCTCTGTCCCTCTGTCATGGTACAGTGCGCTGTCCCTCTACTGTGTCCCGGTACTATGTGCTGTCTCTACTGTGTGCTGTCCCTCTACTCTGTCCTGGTACTGTGTGCTGTCCCTCTACTGTGTCCCGGTAATGTGCTCTTTTTCTCTACTGTGTCCCAGTACTGTGTGCTGTCCCTCTACTGTATCCCGGTAATGTGTGCTGTCTCTCTACTGTGTTCCGGTACTGTGTGCTGTCCCTCTACTGTGTCCCGGTACTGTGTGCTGTCCCTATACTGTGTCCCGGTACTGTGTGCTGTCCCTCTACTGTGTCCCGGTAGTGTGTGATGTCCCTCTACTGTGTACCGGTACTGTGTGCTGTCCCTCTGCTGTGTCCCTGTACTGTGTGCTGTCCCTCTAATGTGTCCCGGTACTGTGTGCTGTCCCTCTACTGTGTCCCGGTACTGTGTGCTGTCCCTCTACTGTGTCCCGGTACTGTGTGCTGTCCCTCTACTGTGTCCCGATACCGTGTGCTGTCCCTCTACTGTGTCCCGGTACTGTGTGCTAACCCTCTACTGTCTCCCGGTACTGTGTGCTGTCACTCTACTGTGTCCCGGTACTGTGTGCTGTCCCTATACTGTGTCCCGGTACTGTGTGCTGTCTCTCTACTGTGTCCCCGTACTGTGTGCTGTCCCTCTACTGTGTCCCGGTACTGTGCTCTGTCCCTCTGTCATGGTACAGTGCGCTGTCCCTCTACTGTGTCCCGGTACTATGTGCTGTCTCTACTGTGTGCTGTCCCTCTACTCTGTCCTGGTACTGTGTGCTGTCCCTCTACTGTGTCCCGGTAATGTGCTCTTTCTCTCTACTGTGTCCCCGTACTGTGTGCTGTCCCTCTACTGTGTCCCGGTACTGTGCTCTGTCCCTCTGTCATGGTACAGTGCGCTGTCCCTCTACTGTGTCCCGGTACTATGTGCTGTCTCTACTGTGTGCTGTCCCTCTACTCTGTCCCAGTACTGTGTGCTGTCCCTCTACTGTATCCCGGTACTGTGTTCTGTCCGTCTACTGTGTCCCGGTACTGTGTGCTGTCATTCTGTGTCATGGTACAGTGCGCTGTCCCTCTACTGTGTCCCGGCACTGTGCTCTGTCCCTCTACTGTGTCCAGGTACTGTGTACTGCCCTCTACTTTGTCCTGGTACTGTGTGGTGTCCCTCTGTGTCCTGGTACTGTGCTCTGTCCCTCTACTGTGTCCCGGTACTGTGTGCTATCTCTGTGTCCCAGCACTGTGCTCTGTCCCTCTACTGTGTCTCGGTACTGTTCTGTCCCTCTGTGTCATGGTACAGTGCGCTGTCTCTCTACTGTGTCCCGGTACTATGTGCTGTCCCTCTACTGTGTCCCGGTACTGTGAGATGTCTCTCTACTGTGTCCCGATACTGTGTGCTGTCCACCTACTCTGTCCCACTACTGTGTGCTGTCCCTCTACTGTGTCCCGGTAATGTGCTCTGCCCCTCTACTGTGTCCCAGTACTGTGTGATGTCCCTCTACTGTATCCCGGTACTGTGTGCTATCTTTCTACTATGTTCCGGTACTGTGTGCTGTCCCTCTACTGTGTCCTGGTACTGTGTGCTCTCACTCTGTGCCCTGGCACTGTGCTCTGTCCCTCTACTGTGTTCCGGTACTGTGTGCTGTCCCTCTACTGTGTCCCCATTCTGTGTGCTCTCCCTCTACTGTGTCCCTCTACTGCGTCCCGATACTGTGCGCTGTTCCTCTACCATGTCCCGGTACTCTGACCTGTTCCTCTACTGTGTCCCGTACTGTGCACTGTCCCTCTACTGTGTACCGGTACTGTGCGCTGTCCGTCTGCCCTGGTACTGTGCTCTGTCCCTCTTCTGTGTCCTGGTACTATGTGCTGTCCCTCTGCTGTGTACCGGTACTGTGCGTTGTCTCTCTACTGTCCTCGTACTGTGCACGGTATCTTTTTACTGTCATTTTGCTGTGCACTGTGTGCCGCTGCTGCGTGCCGCTGCTGCGTGCCGCTGCTGTGTGCCGCTGCTGTGCGCCGCTGCTGTGTGCAGCTGCTGTGTGCCGCTGCTGTGAGCCGCTGCTGTGTGCCGCTGCTGTGTGCCGTTGCTGTGTGCCGCTGCTGTGTGCCGCTGCTTTGTGCCGCTGCTGTGTGCCGCTGCTGTGTGCCGCTGTTGTGTGCAGCGGCTGTGCCGCTGTGTCTTGTCACTGGTCAACAAGAGTTTAGCTTCAAGCTGCAGCATCTGCACTTCACGTTCTCAAAATATACCATTGTTTCTGAACCCAGTAATTGAACCCTCTTTGTCAAACTCTCATCCCCGAGGTTCTAATACCTGCTGTTTTCAACGTAATCTAATTCTTTTTGAACGTTCTTATAAAGTTTTTTCTTAAGGAAAGTAATTCTTTTAAGAACGTAGCTTCGGGCATTAAAAAAAATCTCTTAGATATCTCCCGTGTGCGACTCAAACTGTGTAAAAGCTCTATGCACTTAAAAGACCCGCTGTATAACCCTTGTGGTTTAGCGCTTCTTTCTGATTATAATAACAATAACTTAAAAGGCCCAGAAATCTGGAACTCACTGCTGAAGACTCTAAAGGTCCCCAGCTGCTTCAAAGGTATTGTTAAAATGTACCTTATTACCTTATTGTGATCTTGGCAGCAATAAACCATGTCAAACAAATACTGAAATTTCTTGTTGTCATCCAGTTCTGACCCTTATCATGGTCCAGCTCTCCTGCAGCTCCTATTTATTATTTATATTTGCATTGTAATTAAAGTAACTATAATCTACGTAACGTAATATCTAAGTAACATAGTATCTAAGTAACGTAGTATCTAAGTAACGTAGTATCTAAGTAACGTAGTGTCTAAGTAACGTAGTATCTAAGTAACGTAGTATTTAACAATGCGTTTTCTTTTAAGAACATAGCTCTTAGGCAAATACTTTAGGAACGCAGTTTTTCAAGAACGTAGTTCTTCCAGATGGTAGTTTTTCAGGAACGTAATTTTTCAAGAACGTAATTTTTGAGAGCGTTGTTCTTAAGGAAGTTGTTTCAGAATGTTTATTTTTTAATAACGTAGATTTAGATTTTGCAGCCGAAGTGGCTAATTTATTGTACATCCCATATTCGCCCTGTAAATGGCAGCGCAAGAGTATATGGACACACAAAAGCCATAGAAACGAGGCCTGAAAAATGGGTAACAGAAGCACATATGGATTTTTATCTGCAGTTGACGTATTTGTTACTAGCAAATTTAAGATATTTACTTAATATGTCCGGCATCTTACTTTCATTAAAAAGATACTTTGACACATAGATTATCTTATTTTCTCTACTGTATATTCCTCAATAAGTGGATAGTGCTCGAGGAAGTGACCATAAGGCTGACCATTACCAGAAGTACTTGTAACCAACCCTAAGCCTGGCTACTACATCAATCTTTTCACATCAACGTTCACGTTATCGTAGTGAGTGACAAATCTTTCAAGGCTTCTAACTTCATTCCTTCATTTCGTTGTTTGCTTCTATCCTAATATTATTTCAGTACTGTTCCTAATGCTAGACACAGACATACCCTAGTTATATTCTACATTTTCCTTCATTTTTGGGTACTTTCTTTGGCTTTATCTTGAAGGAGTATATTACTGTGCTAAGGAATCCATTAAAGAATGTAGTGTTGTAGAACGTATGCTTTTTAAGAACATATTTAAGAACGTAGGAATAAAGACACTGGTAGCAGAGAATCCTTTCAATACAACGTTTCGCCCAAGGACGGGCCTTTACAACTACACAGGAATGAGCAAATACTCAGCTTTTTAAGGAAAACGTGGTAAGTTAATAACGTAATTTTCAAGAACTTAGTTCTCAAGAAAGTAGTTTTTTCAGACGTCGTTTTTAAGGAGATAAATTTTACAAGAACGTAGTCTTCAAGAGCATAGATTTTTCAAGAACGTAGTTTTTCAAGAAAGTAGATTTTCAAGAAAGTAGTTTTTGAATGACTGAGGTTTCAAGAATGTAAGTTTCTAGTACGTAATGTTCCCACGTAACCTTCAAGAACTGGTTCAGAGAATGTGTTCACACTGGTTCAGAATAGAATTCTCCATTCTGGTTCAGAATATAATAGTGTCTTCATACTGGTTCAGAATATAGTGTTTTCATACTGGTTCAGAGTACAGTGTCTTCATACTGGTTCAGAGTATAGTGTCATCATACTGGTTCAAAGTATAGTGTCATCATACTGGTTCAGAATAGAATTCTTCATTCTGGTTCAGAATAGAATTCTTCATTCTGGTTCAGAATATAATAGTGTCATCGTACTGGTTCAGAGTATAGTTTCTTTATACTGGTTCAGAATATGTATCATCATATCAGTCCAGAGAATAACTGTCTTCAAACCGGCCTAAGTGTACATGTGTCTCCTTACTGGTCCAGAGTAATAACTGTCATTATACTGTTCCGGAGTATAAGAGAAATTCTTTGACTTTATTCAGATATAGTAAATCCAGTTTAACTATTTTATACCAAGGCATGAGTGGATGTGAGCGAGCTTCATTACCCAGTCATGTCTGTGTCTGAGCTTTATTACGCAGTCATGACTGGCTGTGTGTGAGCTTTATTACCTAGTCATGATTAGGGATATATTCAGTGAATTCATTCACTTGGTTATCAACATTACCTTGGAGAAGAGCATACCAATCAGAAGCGGCCAGCTCCCAGCAAAGGGTCGGCCAATTTCCCCTTTCCCACAGCCAGGTTGTGCATGTTTATTCTTTACCTTGATCCGTTGGAATCTTCAGTGTCGTAAAGACGGCCTTTTGAAGAAATGATCCCATAGCCAAGAGATTTTCAAGCGACTGTGACTTCTGATAGATCACTCATTACTAGATCAAGGGAAGAGCCAGAGATGTAAATAAAGATGTCAACAGAGTTTTACATGTCAAACACTGCCGTTTCTTCAGAATTTATCTGAAAAAGTTGACTGAATTTGACAACAATTATAATATGTTGACATTTATGTTGAAACAAGAGGGAGTCCACATTTTTCGTCTGCTTCCTGCCGCTGAGATCTGTAGATTACACATGCTGGTAGAGAGGTACTAGGTTTTACTACGCATGCTGGTACACAGTACTAGGTTTTATTACATGCTGGAACAGAGGTACTAGGTTTTATGCACAGCCTCAACAACATCATTTACAGGTGATTAGGAAAGGCAACATCAATGAGATAGGGATGCATCTTTTTAGAAAACCATTCGGCAACGCCTCATCTTTGACCTTGTCTGCCTCTTCTCATCAGTGAGCTGTAGCCAGCACTACTGTCGTCTAAAAATTTATCAACAACGGCGATCATGTCAGGACGATGAATGTTCAAGAAATTGTACGTGAGCTCACCAGCTTTAGTAGTGAAGCCTCTAATGCTGGCCGACAGGATGCTGATAGACCGGCGCCGCATGACTGTCTTCAGCTTGAGTTAATACATGTTTAAGGTGTCTACTCTTGAGATAGGTAGGATACCGGAACAACCGCTGGGACGTAGCACTGTGGTCTTGTTTAAGGATCAAAACCACCTGCTGAGCCGAGATAGGTGTAGCTGGGTGGATGATGCATGTGCTCACCAGTTCTGAGTAATATTGTTCGTGGAGCACACTAACACACGTCCTCTATCTCTGTTTATCTGTCTGTATCTCTCTCTCTCTCTCTCTCTCTCTCTCTCTCTCTCTCTCTCTCTCTCTCTCTCTCTCTCTCTCTCTCTCTCTCTCTCTCTCTCTCTCACACGAGTTTAAGGGCTGAGTTTCGAACACACCAGCTGCGCCCATACAGCTAGTGATGAACAAAAATGAAAAAAACAGCACTGAATCATTTTTTTTTTTTGGCACGTTCATCCCTGCCACACCCACAATCTTTTGACGGGGTAGGGTGACTCTTTTCCCCCAATAATCAAAATATTTTTTCCCCAATCAAAGTATTTTTCCCCAATAATCCAAGTATTTTTTTCCCAATAATCCAAGTATTTTTTCCCAATCCAAGTATTTTTTCCCAATAATCAAAGTATTTTCTCCCCAATAATCAAAGTATTTTTTCCCCAATCAAAGCATTTTTTCCCCAATACAAGTATTTTTTTCCCAATAATCCAAGTATTTTTCCTCAATAATCAAAGTATTTTTTCCCCAATCAAAGCATTTTTTCCCCAATAATCCAAGTATTTTTTTCCCAATAATCAAAGTATTTTTCCCCAATAATCCAAGTATTTTTTCCCCAATAATCCAAGTATTTTTTCCCCAATAATCAAAGTATTTTTTTCCCAATAATCAAAGTATTTTTTCCCCAATAATCAAAGTATTTTTCCCCAATAATCAAAGTATTTTTTCCCAATCAAAATATTTTTTCCCCAATAATCAAAGTATTTTTCCCCAATAATCAAAGTATTTTTTCCCCAATAATCAAAGTATTTTTTCCCCAATAATCAAAGTATTTTTTTCCCAATAATCCAAGTGGTTTTTCCCCAATAATCCAAGTATTTTTTTCCCAATCCAAGTATTTTTTTACCAATAATCAAAGTATTTTTTCCCCAATCATTATCGTGCTGAGGCTTCCCAATTATCCGCTGTCACTCATTTAAGCTATGGAAAAAAAATGGATGGGAACCCAAAAATCTTGTTACAGTAGCACTGTGTTTTTTTTTTTTTGTCATTTTGCCAGCCGAAATATCTATATCTATGCTCCTTTATTCAAAAATAAGATGGAAATTCTTTCAAATTAGGAGGCTGTACTCTGGAATAAGATAGCTTTATTACCTGATAAGAGAACTTTAATAAGATGGATTCCCTCTCTAATAAGAGAGCTTTAATTTATAAAAAGAGCTTTACCCTCTAATAGAACATAAGAACATAAGAACGAAGGAACACTGCAGAAGGCCTACTGGCCCATGCGAGGCAGGTCCAAGTCCCTACCGGCTTAAGCCAATGCACCCAACCTAGTCAGGTCAGGTCACATTGACTCAAGGGAGGAACACGGCAACCGACCCGTTAGCACAAGCTATCAGGTCTAACTCACACCCACCCACATCTACTCATGTATTTATCCAACCTATTTTTAAAGCTACACAACGTTCTGGCCTCTATAACGGTACTTGGGAGTTTGTTCCACTCATCCACAACTCTATTACCAAACCAGTACTTTCCTATATCCCTCCTGAATCTGAATTTTTCCAACTTAAAACCATTGCTGCGAGTCCTGTCTAGGCTAGATATTATCAGCACACTATTTACATCCCCTTTATTTATTCCTGTCTTCCACTTATAAACCTCAATCATATCCCCCCTAATTCTACGTCTTTCTAGAGAGTGCAGTTTCAGGGCCCTTAGTCTATCCTCATAGGGAAGGTTTCTGATACATGGGATCATCTTTGTCATCCTCCTTTGTACATTTTCCAGAGAATTTATATCCATTCTGTAATACGGTGACCAAAACTGTGCAGCATAATCTAAATGAGGCCTAACCAAGGATGTATAGAGTTGAAGAACAACCTGAGGACTCCTATTATTTATGCTTCTTGATATGAAGCCAAGGATTCTATTAGCTTTATTGCGAACACTTATGCACTGTTGTCTTGGTTTCAGATTACTGCTAACCAGAACTCCTAAATCTTTTTCGCAATCCGTAATATTAAGATCTACATTATTTAGTTTATATGTGGCATGGTTATTGTCCTGTCCAACATTTAGAACTTTGCATTTGTCTATATTAAACTGCATCTGCCACTTCTCCGACCACTGCATCAGTCTATTCAAATCTTCCTGGAGTGCTCGAATGTCCTCGTCAGAATGAATTCGACGGCCTATTTTGGTGTCATCGGCAAACTTGCCGATGTCGCTCTTTATGCCCTCATCTATGTCGTTTATGTAGATTGTGAACAGCAGGGGGCCCAACACTGACCCCTGTGGAACACCGCTCGTGACGCTTCCCCACTCTGATTTCTCCCCATTTATGCAAACTCTCTTTCTAATAATTTTTTTTCTCAAATAAGAAGACTTTAATAAGGCTTTTAATAAGGTATCTTATTAATATGCTTTAATTTGAGTTCAGTTTCGTCTTTCGGTAGTAATTACATCAGTATAGATAATTATGAGAAATTATAGCAGTTCATAGTTACAGAAAATCATACCAGCACACACACACACACACACACACACACACACACACACACACACACACACACACACACACACACACACACACACACACACACACACATATATATATATATATATATATATATATATATATATATATATATAATGTAGTTCAAATAATGTGTCGTTAATTATACTAGTATATAACTAATTATAGGTACTTACAATAGTATATAAAATAATTACCGAAAATTACGAAAGTATATACCTTATAGTTCTTTAAAATTGTATATAATTAATTAATTATCACAAAAACATAGTTGATGATGAGACTATAAATAATTATATCAAAATGTTGCTAACCGTAGACGATTATAGATAATTATAGATGATTATGGTTACAGATGATGATAGATAAGTTCACCAGTATACAGATTACTGATACTTATATCAGTATACCTTCAAAAATAATTGCAACAGTATAGAGTAATGGATAATTATGAAGAACAATACGCAGATAACCAGCACATAGGAGAGAGAAGCTTATCACGACGTATCGGTCCGTCGTGGGTCAGGACTGTATCTGGTATCCTTGGATGAGGTCCAATATACGATTTAAAGAATGGGCCTTGAAATCTCTCTCCACAGCTGGTCATCGCTCGACCAGCATCTCTCTCTCTCTCTCCATCTCTCCAAGGATCTCTCTTGTCTCTGGCTGTTTGTTCATTATTTAAAATCTGTTTTGGTAGAGTTCGGAACAACATAACTCTAGTTCGAACTTAGTGATTTTGACGTTTTGCTGACGTTGTGTGTCATAATGACACTCTAAGTGAACCCAAGTCCCAAGCTGAAGCTTCTGACCTATTTTATCTGGCATCTAGGCACCGTCGTAGTCAGAGATTTGGTTATGCTGAACTTAGATTCAGTATTAAGGGAGTTTTATACCTTTTACGGCGGATCTACTAATAGTCCCCAGTTAAGGTCGTTATTTTGTCTCCTTGTTCCTGACGCTGTGCTGCTGCTGCTTGTTATATTATTGGTGTTGGCAAATGATTCGTTTAATTGTTCAAGCAAGCTGGTTTGATTGCCTTGTTGGTCAAGAAGATAGATTATTTAAGAACGTTTAGTCAGTCACTGTTTAACTCTAAGTCGAGTCTAGTCTTACTGAGACATAACGAGCACTTCGAACACACACACGCACATTCACACACACACTTGTATATACTAGTATTATTATACTTGACAGTAACGTACCAAACGGTACAAGAGTCGTACTGTTACGAAATGTGCCTTCAGCACTAAACTACTATATGTACAATTTAACTTTGCACTACAAGAGATGTGCAGGAGATTATATTCTAAACTATTTCAAATTCATTTACTTTGATTTTGTCCACATAAACAACTTTGTTAATAGACATCTCAATTTTTATTTCGTTAGTATCTCATCAGTTGCAATCCTAAAGCACTACTGAAATTTATCATAATTTTAAAGGATAACTGGACCAGAATACTGACTACCTGTTACAAAAACCAGAAAAAGACTGAATGCTGGAGGGGCAGACCTTATAGTATTCTCTGGTTACGTCTATACTTTACAGATATGGCCTTTTTGTAACACTCGATATTGCACCAGCCACGGTATTGTTACAACCTCGGTATTACTCCAGCCACGGTATTGTTACAACCTCGGTATTACTCCAGCCATGGTATTGTTACAACCTCGGTATTAATCCAGCCATGGTATTGTTACAACCTCGGTATTACTCCAGCCATGGTATTGTTACAACCTCGGCATTACTCCAGCCACGGTATTGTTACAACCTCGGTATTACTCCAGCCACGGTATTGTTACAACCTCGGCATTACTCCAGCCATGGTACTGTTACAACCTCGGCATTACTCCAGCCATGGTATTGTTACAACCTCGGCATTACTCCAGCCACGGTATTGTTACAACCTCGACATTACTCCAGCCATGGTATTGTTACAACCTCGGTATTACTCCAGCCACGGTATTGTTACAACCTCGGCATTACTCCAGCCATGGTATTGTTACAACCTTGGTATTACTCCAGCCACAGTATTGTTACAACCTCAGCATTACTCCAGCCATGGTATTGTTACAACCTCAGCATTACTCCAGCCATGGTATTGTTACAACCTCGGCATTACTCCAGCCATGGTATTGTTACAACCTCGGTATTACTCCAGCCACGGAATTGTTACAACCTCGGCATTACTCCAGCCATGGTATTGTTACAACCTCGGTATTACTCCAGCCAGGGTATAGTTACAACCTCAGTATTACTCCAGCCATGGTATTGTTACAGCCTCAGCATTACTCCAGCCATGGTATTGTTACAACCTCGGCATTACTCCAGCCATGGTATTGTTACAACCTCGGTATTGCTTCAGCCATGGTATTGTTACAACCTCGCCATTACTCCAGCCACGGTATTGTTACAACCTCGGCAATACTCCAGCCACGGTATTGTTACAACATCGGCATTACTCCAGCGACGGTATTGTTACAACCTCAGTATTACTCCAGCCACGGTATTCTTACAACCTCGGCATTACTCCAGCCACGGTATTGTTACAACCTCGGTATTACTCCAGCCACGGTATTATTACAACCTCGGTATTACTCCAGCCACGGTATTGTTACAACCTCGGCATTACTCCAGCCACGGTATTTTTACAACCTCGGCATTACTCCAGCCATGGTATTGTTACAACCTCGGCATTACTCCAGCCAAGGTATTGTTACAACCTCGGCATTACTCCAGCCACGGTATTGTTACAACCTCAGTATTACTCCAGCCATGGTATTGTTACAACCTCAGCATTACTCCAGCCATGGTATTGTTACAACCTCGGCATTACTCCAGCCATGGTATTGTTACAACCTCAGTATTACTCCAGCCATGGTATTGTTACAACCTCGGCATTACTCCAGCCACGGTACTGTTACAACCTCGGTATTACTCCAGCCATGGTATTGTTACAACCTTGGCATTACTCCAGCCATGGTATTGTTACAACCTCGGCATTACTCCAGCCATGGTATTGTTACAACCTCGGCATTACTCCAGCCACGGTACTGTTACAACCTCGGTATTACTCCAGCCATGGTATTGTTACAACCTCGGCATTACTCCAGCCATGGTATTGTTACAACCTCGGTATTACTCCAGCCATGGTATTGTTATAACCTCGGCATTACTCCAGCCATGGTATTGTTCAACCTCGGCATTACTCCAGCGATGGTATTGTTACAACCTCGGCATTACTCCAGCCATGGTATTGTTACAACCTCGGCATTACTCCAGCCATGGTATTGTTACAACCTCGGTATTACTCCAGCCACGGTACTGTTACAACCTCGGCATTACTCCAGCCATGGTATTGTTACAACCTCGGCATTACTCCAGCCACGGTATTGTTACAACCTCGGCATTACTCCAGCCACGGTATTGTTACAACCTCGGCATTACTCCAGCCATGGTATTGTTACAACCTCGGCATTACTCCAGCCACGGTATTGTTACAACCTCGGCATTACTCCAGCCACGGTATTGTTACATCCTCGGTATTACTCCAGCCACGGTATTGTTACAACCTCGGCATTACTCCAGCAACGGTATTGTTACAACCTCGGTATTACTCCAGCCACGGTATTGTTACAACCTCAGTATTACTCCAGCCACGGTATTGTTACAACCTCGGCATTACTCCAGCCACAGTATTGTTACAACCTCGGCATTACTCCAGCCACGGTATTGTTACAACCTCAGTATTACTCCAGCCACGGTACTGTTACAACCTCGGCATTACTTCAGCCACGGTATTGTTACAACCTCGGTATTACTCCAGCCATGGTATTGTTACAACCTCGGTATTACTCCAGCCACGGTATTGTTACTACCTCGGTATTGCTCCAGCCATGGTATTGTTACAACCTCGGTATTACTCCAGCCACGGTATTGTTACTACCTCGGTATTGCTCCAGCCATGGTATTGTTACAACCTCGGTATTACTCCAGCCACGGTATTGTTACTACATCAGCATTACTTCAGCCACGGTATTATTACTACCTCGATATTACTCCAGCCACGGTATTGTTACTGCCTCGTTATTACTCCAGCCATGGTATTGTTAATGCCTCGGTATTGTTCCAACCACAGTATTGTTACTGCCTCAGTATTGTTCCAGCCACGGTATTGTTACTGCCTCGGTATTGTTCCAGTCACGGTATTGTTATTGCGTCGGTATTGTTCCAACCACAGTATTGTTACTGCTTCGGTATTGTTCCAACCACAGTATTGTTACTGCCTCGGTATTATTCCAGCCACGGTATTGTTACTACCTCGGTATTACTCCAGCCACGGTATTGTTACTACCTCGGTATTACTCCAGCCACGGTATTATTACTACCTCGGTTTCATTCCAGCCACAGTATTGTTACTGTCTCGGTATTGTTCAAACCACAGTATTGTTACTGCCTCGGTAATTTTCCAGCAAAGGTATTGTTACTGCCTCGGTATTACTCCAGCCACGTTATTGTTACTACCTCGGTATTACTCCAGCCACGGTATTGTTACTACCTCGGTATTACTCCAGCCACGGTATTATTACTATCTCCGTTTTATTCCAGCCTCAGTATTGTTACTGCCTCGGTATTGTTCCAACCACAGTATTGTTACTGCCTCGGTATTGTTCCAACCACAGTATTGTTACTGCCTCGGTATTGTTCCAACCACAGTATTGTTACTACCTCGGTATTACTCCAGCCACGGTATTGTTACTACCTCAGTATTACTCCAGCCACGGTATTGTTACTACCTCGGTATTACTCCAGCCACGGTATTATTACTACCTCGGTTTCATTCCAGCCACGGTATTGTTACTGTCTCGGTATTGTTCAAACCACAGTATTGTTACTGCCTCGGTAATTTTCCAGCCATGGTATTGTTACTGCCTTTGTATTACTCCAGCAACGGTATTGTTACTACCTCGGTATTACTCCAGCCACGGTATTGTTACTACCTCGGTATTACTCCAGCCACGGTATTATTACTACCTCGGTTTCATTCCAGCCACAGTATTGTTACTGTCTCGGTATTGTTCAAACCACAGTATTGTTACTGCCTCGGTAATTTTCCAGCAAAGGTATTGTTACTGCCTCGGTATTACTCCAGCCACGTTATTGTTACTACCTCGGTATTACTCCAGCCACGGTATTGTTACTACCTCGGTATTACTCCAGCCACGGTATTATTACTATCTCCGTTTTATTCCAGCCTCAGTATTGTTACTGCCTCGGTATTGTTCCAACCACAGTATTGTTACTGCCTCGGTATTGTTCCAACCACAGTATTGTTTCTGCCTCGGTATTGTTCCAACCACAGTATTGTTACTGCCTCAGTATTACTCCAGCCACGGTATTGTTACTACCTCGGTATTACTCCAGCCACGGTACTGTTACTACGTGGATATTACTCCAGCCACGGTATTGTTACCGCCTCGGTATTACTCCAGCCATGGTATTGTTAATGCCTCGGTACTGTTCCAACCACAGTATTGTTACTACCTCGGTATTACTCCAGCCACGGTATTGTTACTACCTCGGTATTACTCCAGCCACAGTATTGTTACTGCCTCAGAATTACTCCAGCCACGGTATTATTACTACCTCGATATTACTCCAGCCACGGTATTGTTACTGCCTCGTTATTACTCCAGCCACAGTATTGTTACTGCCTCGGTATTGTTCCAACCACAGTATTGTTACTGCCTCAGAATTACTCCAGCCACGGTATTATTACTACCTCGATATTACTCCAGCCACGGTATTGTTACTGCCTCGTTATTACTCCAGCCACAGTATTGTTACTGCCTCAGAATTACTCCAGCCACGGTATTATTACTACCTCGATATTACTCCAGCCACAGTATTGTTACTGCCTCAGTATTATTGCAACCACAGTATTGTTACTGCCTCGGTATTGTTCCAACCACAGTATTGTTACTGCCTCAGTATTGTTCCAGCCTCAGTATTGTTACTGCCTCGGTATTGTTCCAACCACAGTATTGTTACTGCCTCAGTATTGTTCCAGCCTCAGTATTGTTACTGCCTCAGTATTGTTGCAACCACAGTATTGTTACTGCCTCGGTATTGTTCCAACCACAGTATTGTTACTGCCTCAGTATTGTTCCAGCCTCAGTATTGTTACTGCCTCGGTATTGTTCCAACCATAGTATTGTTACTGCCTCAGTATTGTTCCAGCCTCAGTATTGTTACTGCCTCGGTATTGTTCCAACCACAGTATTGTTACTGCCTCAGTATTGTTGCAACCACAGTATTGTTACTGCCTCGGTATTGTTCCAACCACAGTATTGTTACTGCCTCAGTATTGTTCCAGCCTCAGTATTGTTACTGCCTCGGTATTGTTCCAACCACAGTATTGTTACTGCCTCAGTATTGTTCCAACCACAGTATTGTTACTGCCTCAGTATTGTTCCAACCACAGTATTGTTACTGCCTCAGTATTGTTCCAGCCTCAGTATTGTTACTGCCTCAGTATTGTTCCAACCACAGTATTGTTACTGCCTCAGTATTGTTCCAACCACAGTATTGTTACTGCCTCAGTATTGTTCCAACCACAGTATTGTTACTGCCTCAGTATTGTTCCAACCACAGTATTGTTACTGCCTCGGTATTGTTCCAACCACAGTATTGTTACTGCCTCGGTATTGTTCCAACCACAGCATTGTTACTGCCTCGGTATTGTTCCAACCACAGTATTGTTACTGCCTCGGTTTTGTTCCAACCACAGTATTGTTACTGCCTCGGTATTGTTCCAACCACAGTATTGTTACTGCCTCGGTTTTGTTCCAACCACAGTATTGTTACTGCCTCGGTTTTGTTCCAACCACAGTATTGTTACTGCCTCAGTATTGTTCCAACCACAGTATTGTTACTGCCTCAGTATTGTTGCAACCACAGTATTGTTACTGCCTCGGTTTTGTTCCAACCACAGTATTGTTACTGCCTCAGTATTGTTCCAACCACAGTATTGTTACTGCCTCAGTATTGTTGCAACCACAGTATTGTTACTGCCTCGGTATTGTTGCAACCACAGTATTGTTACTGCCTCAGTATTGTTCCAACCACAGTATTGTTACTGCCTCAGTATTGTTCCAACCACAGTATTGTTACTGCCTCGGTTTTGTTGCAACCACAGTATTGTTACTGCCTCGGTATTGTTGCAACCACAGTATTGTTACTGCCTCAGTATTGTTGCAACCACAGTATTGTTACTGCCTCAGTATTGTTCCAGCCTCAGTATTGTTACTGCCTCAGTATTGTTGCAACCACAGTATTGTTACTGCCTCAGTATTGTTGCAACCACAGTATTGTTACTGCCTCAGTATTGTTGCAACCACAGTATTGTTACTGCCTCAGTATTGTTCCAGCCTCAGTATTGTTACTGCCTCGGTATTGTTCCAACCACAGTATTGTTACTGCCTCAGTATTGTTCCAGCCTCAGTATTGTTACTGCCTCAGTATTGTTGCAACCACAGTATTGTTACTGCCTCAGTATTGTTGCAACCACAGTATTGTTACTGCCTCAGTATTGTTGCAACCACAGTATTGTTACTGCCTCAGTATTGTTGCAACCACAGTATTGTTACTGCCTCGGTATTGTTCCAGCCTCAGTATTGTTACTGCCTCGGTTTTGTTCCAACCACAGTATTGTTACTGCCTCAGTATTGTTCCAGCCTCAGTATTGTTACTGCCTCGGTTTTGTTCCAACCACAGTATTGTTACTGCCTCAGTATTGTTGCAACCACAGTATTGTTACTGCCTCAGTATTGTTCCAGCCTCAGTATTGTTACTGCCTCGGTTTTGTTCCAACCACAGTATTGTTACTGCCTCAGTATTGTTGCAACCACAGTATTGTTACTGCCTCAGTATTGTTGCAACCACAGTATTGTTACTGCCTCAGTATTGTTCCAGCCTCAGTATTGTTACTGCCTCGGTATTGTTCCAGCCTCAGTATTGTTACTGCCTCAGTATTGTTCCAACCACAGTATTGTTACTGCCTCAGTATTGTTGCAACCACAGTATTGTTACTGCCTCAGTATTGTTCCAGCCTCAGTATTGTTACTGCCTCAGTATTGTTGCAACCACAGTATTGTTACTGCCTCAGTATTGTTGCAACCACAGTATTGTTACTGCCTCAGTATTGTTGCAACCACAGTATTGTTACTGCCTCAGTATTGTTGCAACCACAGTATTGTTACTGCCTCAGTATTACTCCAGCCAAGGTACTGTTACTACCCGGATATTACTCCAGCCATGGTATTGTTACTGCCTAGGTATTACTTCAGCCACGGTATTGTTACTGCATCGGTATTGTTCCAACCACAGTATTGTTACTGCATCGGTATTGTTCCAACCACAGTATTGTTACTGCCTCAGTATTGTTGCAACCACAGTATTGTTGCTGCATCGGTATTGTTCCAACCACAGTATTGTTACTGCATCGGTATTGTTCCAACCACAGTATTGTTACTGCATCGGTATTGTTCCAACCACAGTATTGTTACTGCCTCAGTATTGTTGCAACCACAGTATTGTTACTGCCTCGGTATTGTTCCAACCACAGTATTTTTACTGCCTCAGTATTGTTCCAGCCATGGTATTGTTACTACCTCGGTATTGTTCCAGTCACGGTATTGTTATTGCCTCGGTATTGTTCCAATCACAATATTGTTACTGCCTCGGTATTGCTCCACTCACAGTATTGTTACTGCCTCGGTATTGTTCCAGCCATGGTATTGTTACTGCCTCGGTATTGTTCCAGCCATGGTATTGTTACTGCTTCGGTATTGTTCCAGCCATGGTAGTGTTACTGCTCTGGTATTATTCCAACCACAGGATTATTGTTCTTCTTTTGACTAGAGCTTTGGTAAGATGGGTAAGGAAGAATGATGGGTAAGGATGGAAATATTGGAAAATGGTGGGAGGGGGGAGAGAGGTAGGATATAAAAGGTAAGTGGCCCAACCACTTTGGTGTAATTTAAAAAGTGTATGTGGAATAATAAAATATTGTTAAAGGGGTATAATACTAACCCATCAGAGTCACATAGATATAACAGATATATAAGTACATGACTCTGAACTGGTAGTAAATATACAAGTTGCATTTTTTTTTTTGCGATTGCACAACGGATATTTAAACGACAATGAAGGCAATAATTTTCTGGCAAGTTTATAAAAAATTACTTGACACAATAGCTTCATACAAGGTGCTGTCACGCCATAGTAAATGTTGCATAATTTTAACAGTAGAATGTTATACAAGGTGTCTCCCTAATTGGGGGCGATGATTTTCTTAGTAAACATAGAATGGTTCTGGTGTTACCCAGTCATCTTTATCTGCAGGGAGGTTGTTCAAGATCATTGGTCGATGGTAATCGTCTTTATGGATAAAACGACGGACCCTCTGTGGGAGAGTCATTCTTTGAGTGCTGTGAGGAGGAGTATTGATGATATAATCCGTGGTATTTTCAACTTGGAGAGGATGTTCTCTATCTGCCATGTAGAGTTCTTGCATTGTATAGAGTTGTTTCTTCTTCAGGGTGTCAAGGCGTACATTTAAGGCAGTAATATCTTGTTGTACATATAAATGTGCCATTTTAACTCTGTATCTCCTCCTGGTGCCCGTAATGAAGCGAAGAGCTCTATTCTGGACCCATTGCAACCGTAGCATGTTGGTCTTTGTTGTTAATGACATTGGGACAGATGGGTATTCGAGTATAGGTCTTATTATCATTTTATACAGATGTTTTTTGACATGTGGAGGGACTTGATTAAATCTAAAGAGACTGTTAAGACCGGCTTTGGCTATGTTGATCTTTTTATTTACATGAGATGTTGAGTGGAGCAGCCTGTCTATTTCATATCCCAAGATCTTGTTAGGGTTTCTAATGGCTACAGGTGTACCTCTGATGGAGATACCCCCTTTATCTTCGATGGTTGATGAAAAACATCCTATCGTGCTAACAAGGACTTTGTCAGGATTAGTCGTAATTCTCCATTTCTTTTCCCAATTAGATGTTCGACCAAGTTCAATATTCATTTTTTTCTATGACTCTCTCATACTTGTATTTTCCTGTTACCGGAGTTGATGAGACGACATGGATAACATCATCTGCAAACTGTGTTATAATTGTATCATTAACCTCTAAATGGAAGGTCATTCACATAAACGTTGAACAGAATTGGACTAAGACAAGAACCTTGTGGGACACCAGGTGTTGGTATAAAAGGCTCTGTCGACCTGTCGTGAAAGGTGAGAATGATTTTTCTTTGAGTTAAGAAGTTATATATTAATCTGAGAAAGGTCCAGTTATGGTCTGGTAGGTCAATAAGTTTGTATATAAGGCCATCATGCCATAAGCTATCAAAAGCTTTATGAACATCTCTGGTGGCAATTAGGGCAAGATTGCCATGATGTTTTAGACTTGCTACAGTATCGAAAATAATATTTATTGCATGATTGGTACCTCTATGTGTTCTAAAGCCAAATTGTTTTTCAGTAAAAAAGTGATTAAACTCCATATAGTAGTTCAGTCTGTTGGAAATGATCTTCTCAAGAACTTTTCCAGTGACTTCAGGTAAAGATATAGATCTATAGTTCCCTGGTTGGTGGATGTCTTTATTGGGCTTAGCAAGAAAGATCATCCTAGCAGTCTTAAAAACCACTGGAAAATGTCCTGAGGCCAAGATGGCATTAAAGATATTAACCAAAGACTGTTTACAATTTCTGGGTAGGAACTTTATTTGTTTCATTGTTATTCCAGAGAGACCAGGGGCTCTATTTCGCATTCTTCCAATAACCTGACTCATCTCGAGTAATGTAATAGGTCTAGTAAGCGGGTGGGCGTCTTCAAGAGTTGATGTATCGATGGAAGGTACTGGTTGTAGATCATCAATGTTCTCATCTCTCCATTCATTTACCAACTGATAGTGATTATTGTTAAATCGACGACTGTTATTGTGGGAGAGAATTTTCTCCCATACATCACCCATCAAATTAGTCTGGTCCTGTGGATCATCAAGTTTAATCTCAACATCTTCATCACCCTCATCAGTGAAGGTATGAATTAGGTAGTTAGGAGCCTTGTGCTTTGCCCCTAAAAGTTGTCGGATCATTCTCCAAAATTTTGCTGGCTCACGTTTATAGTGATTAGCTTGGAGAACTAGCAGTTTCCATAAGTCAAGTTTGTGATGACTAATATGTTAATTAATTCTTGCCTCAATCTGTGCAATGTAGCTACTGGTGGTTGTCGCATTTGAAGATGCCTTCGACATTCTGTTTGATAATTTCTCAAAGCGTCTCTAATTTTCCTCGTAGGTTTATATTATTGGTAGATCTTTGTGGAAGCTAATTGACAGGTTGCATTAGTAGCATCGATTATTCGATTGTGAAGGGACCTGATCGCGTCGTCAATTGCAGTGGAAGGTAGATTTTCCAACGACACAATTTCATCGTCACCCAGAAATGCCCTGAAGGGATCAAATCCTAGGGTGTTGAGTTTGGGTTTAGGAGGTACAGGTATTCTAAATGGAGAAGTTTGTAGTTGTATTAAAACAGGGATATGGTCAGATCCTAAGTTTCTACCAGGAGAGATACGACAATGAAAGAAGTCACATTCTCTGTTTGTCAGGACTATATCTGGTGTCCCTGGATGAGGACCAACATACGATTTAAAGAATGGGCCTTGAAATGACAAGTTTCTGGCTGTCATGATATTAAATAGTTGTTTTCCTTTCAAGTCGCCCAGTGGATTACCAACTCCACAGTTAAAGAGGGCAGGGTGATGAGCATTAAAATCTCGCACTAAAATTGTTGGAATATTTCTGCTTAATATCCTATGTAGAGGAATTGACTTTATATATTGTTGTATCGGGGGAAAATATCCAGTTCTATCACTAGTTGTCCATGAGACGTTGTCATTTCTATTGCAAGAATGTTATCTTCATCAACATGAATATTTTTAAATGCATAGCCTAATTTAACTAAGATGGCTACATCATTATAGGGTCCTCTCGATTTCTCCACAGTAGAGTAACCACGTAATTTAATATGTTGATCAACTCTTTTGCTGCTGTCTCGTTCAAGAGTATAACATCGGGATTGTAATTATGTAGTTCAACCTCAAGGAGGTAACGGTTATTAAAGAAATGTTGAACATTAAGTTGGAAAATTGTAATCCCCATTATTTCTTGCACTACACGTGTGTACTGCGGTCTGAACGTCTGCAAGTAATGTCATGTTTGGTATCCACACTCTCCCTGCTGGACTCGTCAAGGGGAGGAGGGAAGTTCTGAGTAATTGCTTGTGTATTAAAAGTGTCACCATCTTCACTAGAATTGGTAATATTAACAGAATCATTAGAGTCATCATCAGAAAACTGAGGTGTGATATACTCAGTTTCAGGAAGCAGAGGCTCGTGAGAGTTAATGGGAGACTGTGGAGCCTCCAAAGGAAAATTTGGTAGGCCAGGTGAATTACCCTGGGAAAGTTCCTGTTCAACAGGATCAGCTGCAATAGCGGAAGAGTAAGCACCAATCTCTGGGGCATCGTTAGGGTCAGGTATTGACTCATCGGGTTGAGGGGAGTTGACAACCTGGGTATGCGAGGTGGGTGATCCCTGGACAAGGGATGACTTAGGCTTATTTGTAGAATTACAGTATGGTACATACTACTTGTTATGAGATGGCTGGGCCATAATAACCTTGACATTATCTGGGATAGTAATGGAAGTGATCCCATTAGCCATTCACAAATCATTTAAAATCTTAGAGCAGAGTTGAATGTCACCACCTGCTATGTCTTTGGTCATCATATACATTAGTTGCGCTCTCGTCATATCCCCGGCTGAGGATACCTGAGATATAGGTGAGGCTGAACCTTGTTGTTGCGTTTGTGTATGTTGTAGGTGAGGGTTAGATTGGGGCACTCCAAGAGGGGCAGAATTCCAAACACTGGAACCAGTGGAAGAGACCTGAGGAGTCCCACTAGATCCAGGCAAAGCTGGGAAGAAAGTTTGGGACATTGTTGGAGGTGCCTCAGGAGTGTTCTTCTTAGAATTGGACAGTTTCTTAGCTTCTAGAATTTTCTGCATTTCCTTTTTCTTCTCGGGACAGATAGCAGAAACAGCATGATGTTTTCCATTGCAGAGGACACACTTGGGTTTAGTTTTGTTATTACAATCTTTAAAAGAATGTTGCCCAGAGCATATGCTGCAAATCAGTGCTTGGGTACTGCATTTGTTGGTGGTATGACCAAATGCGTAACATTTGTAACATTGTGTAACACTGACAAACCGCTCGAGAGAGATTTGGTCAGGTGTACATCTGGTGCCAAAACATTTGAAGCCATTTTGACACACTAGTTTGGCTTCTTCAGGTGTCTCAAGTATTATCTTTAATGTTTCCTGGTTGTTGCCAGGTTTAGAAAATTTATGTGCTTGGACAGCATGAAATTCTGAATTCTCTGCATTAAAGTCAGCAATAAGTTCATTCACTGTGCTATCTCTCATGATGTTGTTAATTCTGGCAACAAACACAGTTCGCAGAGCTTGATAGCTTTCAGGTGCAACTGGGTGGATACCAAACGTCTTCAATTTGTCCAGGACGTCTTGCTTAAGTAGTTGAAGTAACTCTTCTTCAGAAGTGAGGAGAAGTACTACCCCAGCGAGAGTTTTAAAATCATCCACTGGAGCAACAGTTGAATTTGAGCAAATGCATGTTAGAATTTCTTTCCTCGTCTTTTGGTTGTCATCAACATGTAATCTTACTCTTATCCGCGCCATGATGTCCAGGAAGGTACATCTGGCACATAAGTTTCTTTAACAAAAAGGGTCTTTCCTTAGTATTAGTCTAACATCCTATTTCAGCTGACTTATGAAGGTCAGCCCCTAAGATAGCCTACCCTTGAGTGGTGAGGGGGAAAGGGCCCAAGGCAAAGATCGGCCGGATTTTAAAAAACCACACGGGCTACCGGATGGTCAAAATGCCTTGTGTTAACTCGCCAAAGCGAAGTTGCCGAAAAAGAAGAAGATAGGAAAGTCAGAAGGATAGCAATGTATGTAGTGTGTTAGTGTGTGGGCCAGTGAAGTTTGGGTGAGGGGAGGAAGGGGAAGGATGGGGGGATGGGGAAGAGAGGGGTGAACAAGCAAGCAAGTCACCGCCTTGCCCTCTTGATGGGATGGGGCTCGAAGTGACTGCAAGCAAGTTTCCTCTCAGCTCTGGTCAAGAACTACTCAGGATAACCCAAGAAAAATCTCGAGTAACAGTGTTCAGAGTTGCACTGCTCGAGAATTACACAGGATAACTGAAAAGCAGGAACGACGACGTCTTCTCTCTACGGCGGCTGGGCGGCTTCTCCGTGTGTCTGTGTCGTGTGTCGTGTCACAGTATTGTTACTGCCTGAGTATTGTTCCAACCACAGTATTGTTACTGCATTGGTATTGTTCCAGCCATGGTATTGTTACTGCCTCGGTATTGTTCCAGCCATGGTATTGTTGCTGCCTCGGTATTGTTCCAGCCATGGTATTGTTGCTGCCTCGGTATTGTACCAGCCATGGTATTGTTACTGCCTCGGCATTGTTCCAGTCGTGATATTGTTCCAGTCGTGGTATTGTTACTGCCTCGGTATTGTTCCAGCCATGGATTTGTTACTGTTTCGGTATTTTTCCACTCATGGTATTGTTACTACCTCGATATTATTCCAGCCATGGTACTGTTACTGCCTCGGTATTGTTCCAGTCATGGTATTGTTACTACCTCGATATTATTCCAGCCATGGTACTGTTACTGCCTCGGTATTGTTCCAGTCATGGTATTGTTACGACCTCGATATTATTCCAGCCATGGTACTGTTACTGCCTCGATATTATTCCAGCCATGGTACTGTTACTGCCTCGGTATTGTTCCAGTCATGGTATTGTTACTACCTCGATATTATTCCAGCCATGGTACTGTTACTGCCTCGATATTATTCCAGCCATGGTAATCTTACTACCTCGGTATTCCAGCCATGGTACTGTTACTGCCTCGGTATTGTTCCAGCTACGGTATTGTTCCAGCCATGGTATTTTAGGTCTAATTCTCAACCAACTTCACTAAGTTTGAAAAGGAATGCATTAAGTATTCGCCGCGGAAAGGAAATACATTAGTAAGAATAAAACAGAAAAGGGATACATAAGTTATCCAGAGATAGGAGAGACATTAATTTTCTTCAGTTTGGAGAAACAATAGGTATCCCCACAAGTGGTGTAGTGTGGTGTAGGAAGATGGTATGGTGCAGGAAGATGGTGTGGTGTAGGAAGGTGGTGTGGTGTAGGAAGGTGCTGTGGTGTAGGAAGGTGGTGTGGTGTAGGAAGATGGTGTGGTGTAGGAAGATGGTGTGGTGTAGGGAGGTGGCGTGGTGTAGGAAGTCGGTGTGGTGTAGGAAGGTGGTGTGGTGTAGGAAGGTGGTGTGGTGTGGTGTAGGAAGTCGGTGTGGTGTAGGAAGGTGGTGTGGTGTAGGAAGGTGGTGTGGTGTAGGAAGGTGGTGTGGTGTAGGAAGTTGGTGTGGTGTAGGAAGATGGTGTGGTGTAGGAAGTCGGTGTGGTGTAGGAAGGTGGTGTCGTGTAGGAAGGTGGTGTGGTGTAGGAAGTCGGTGTGATGTAGGGAGGTGGTGTGGTGTAGGAAGGTGGTGTTGTGTAGGAAGGTGGTGTGGTGTAGGCAGGTGGCGTGGTGTAGGGAGGTGGTGTTGTGTAGGAAGGTGGTGTTGTGTAGGAAGGTGGTGTGGTGTAGGGAGGTGGTGTGGTGTAGGGAGGTGGTGTGGTGTAGGGAGGTGGCGTGGTGTAGCTAGGTGGTGTTGTGTAGGAAGGTGGTGTGGTGTAGGGAGGTGGTGTGGTGTAGGGAGGTGGCGTGGTGTAGGGAGGTGGTGTGGTGTAGGGAGGTGGTGCGGTGTAGGGAGGCGATGTGGTGTTGAAAGATGGTGTGGTATAGGAAGGTGGTGTGGTGTAGGAAGGTAGTGTGGTATAGGAAGGTGGTGTGGTGTAGGAAGGTGGTGTAGTGTAGGAAGGTGGTGTGGTGTAGAAAGGTGGTGTGGTATAGGAAGGTGGTGTGGTGCAGGAGGGTGGTGTGGTATAGGAAGGTGGTGTGGTGTAGGAAGGTGTGTGGTGTAGTTAGGCGGAGTGGTGTAGGAAAGTGGTGTGGCATTGGAAGGTGGTGAGGTGTAGGAAAGTGGTGTGGTGTAGGAAGGTGGTGTGGTGTAGGAAGGTGGTGTGGTGTAGGGAGGTGGTGTGGTGTAGGAAGGTGGTGTGGTGTAGGAAGGTGGTGTGGTGTAGGAAGGTGTTGTGGTGTAGGAAGGTGTTGTGGTGTAGGAAGGTGTTGTGGTGCAGGAAGGTGGTGTGGTGTAGGAAGGTGGTGTGGTGTAGGAAGGTGGTGTGGTGTAGGAAGGTGGTGTGGTGTAGGAAGGTGGTGTGGTGTAGGAAGGTGTTATGGTGTAGGAAGGTGGTGTGGTGTAGGAAGGTGTTGTGGTGTAGGAAGGAGGTGTGGTGTAGGAAGGTCGTGTGGTGTAGGAAGGTGGTGTGGTGTAGGAAGGTGGTGTGGTGTAGGAAGGTGGTGTGGTGTAGGAAGGTGGTGTGGTGTAGGAAGGTGTTGTGGTATAGGAAGGTGGTGTGGCATTGGAAGGTGGTGTGGCATTGGAAGGTGGTGTGGTGTAGAAAGGTGGTGTGGTGTAGGAAGGTGGCGTGGTGTTTGAAGGTGTTGTGTAGGAAGGTGGTGTGGTGTAGGAAGGTGGCGTGTGGTGTTGGAAGGTGGTGTGGTGAAGGGCAGAAGAGGGGTGATGGGAGGTGTCAGGGTTGAGGGAGGTGGTGTGTTGGAGGGAGGTAGTGTTTTGGAGGAAGGTGGTGTGTTGGAGGGAGGTGGTATGGTTGATGTAGGTGAAAGGGTAGAAGGTGGTGGAAGGGTGGAGGGATGTGGATGACTGGTGTTGTGTAGGGAGATAGTGTGGAGAAAGGAGATAGTTTGGTGAAGGAAGGTGGATGGAGTGGAGAACTACCAACTACTGGCACCAATGTCTATATACTGGTGTCACTGAAGACAACAGTGAGTGTCACTGAAGACAACAGTGAGGTTTCTTTCAGAAACTGACTCTTCAGACCTCAGCCTGACAGCCCCTTGAGCGTCTGGTGCACAAAGGATCAAGCCTTCACATATTCTGTCTCTGAATAACAGACATACTTCCTGAACATAAGAATAACAGTACCTTTAAGTGGTAACTCCAGTCACACTCAGGGTAATCGTGTGTGATTACCTGGAGGTTGTAAGCAATTTAGAACGAGGCTGAAGAGGAACGAGTGTAACTTGTATACGAGATCTCCCTGTGTTCCCTGAGCAAGTCTTGTCTGCTAATGACACTCAAAGACGGGTAATTACGTCTGAGATTCGTCAGTGAGGTGTAATTTCTGGGTACAGGTTGGATCATTGAGATGGGAGAATTACTGAGTGTTGGGACACTGTTGTCATTACCGAGTATTGGAACACTGGTGCCATTACTGAGTGTAGGAACACTGTTGTTATTTGTGAGTGGTGGAACACTGTTGGCATTTCTAAGTGTTGGAACACTATTGTCATTAGTGACTGTTGGAACACTTGTCACTACTGAGTGTTGGAACACTGTTGTCATTACTGAGTGTTGGAACACTGTTGTCATTACTGAGTGTTGGAACATTGTTATCATTACTGAGTGTTGGAATACTGTTGTCATTACTGAGTGCTGGAAGACTGTTGTCATTACTGAGTGTTGGAACACTGTTGTCATTACTGAGTGTTGGAACACTGTTGTCATTAGTGAGTGTTGGAACATTGTTGTCATTATTAGTGTTAGAAGACTATTGTCACTACTGATTGTTGGAACACTTGTCATTACTGAGTGTTGGAACACTGTTGTCATTACTGAGAGTTGGAATACAGTTGTTTTTACTGAGTTGTGGAACACTGTTGTCTTTACTGAGTGTTGGAAGACTGTTGTCATTAATGATTGCTGGAACACTGTTGTCATTACTGAGTGTTTGAACACTGTTGTCATTAGTGTTGGAACATTGTTGTCATTACTGAGTGTTGGAACGCTGTTGTCATTACTAAATGTTTGAACACTGTTGTCATTACTAAATGTTTGAACACTGTTGTCATTACTAAATGTTTGAACACTGTTGTCATTACTAAATGTTGGAACACTGTTGTCATTATTATTGTTGGAACACTGTTGTCATTACTAAATGTTGGAACACTGTTGTCATTACTGAGTTTTGGAGCACTGTTGTCATTAGTGAGTGTTCTAACATTGTTGTCATTACTGTTTGAACACTGTTGTCATTAGTGTTGGAACACTGTTGTCATTACTGAGAGTTGGAACACTGTTGTCATTACTGATTATTGGAATATTGTTGTCTTTACTGAGTGTTGGAATACTGTTGTCATTACTGAGTGTTGGAACACTGTTGTCATTACTGAGTGTTGGAACACTGTTGTCATTACTGAGTGTTGGAACACTTTTGTCATTCCTGAGTGTTGGAACACTGTTGTCATTACTAATGTTGGAACGCTGTTGTCATTACAGAGTGTTGGAGCACTGTTGTCATTACTGAGTGCTGGAACACTGTTGTCATTACTGAATGATGTAAAACTGCTGTCATTACTGAGTGTTGGAACACTGTTGTCATTGCTGAGTGCTGGAACACTGTTGCCATTGCTGAGTGTTGGAACACTGTTGCCATTGCTGAGTGTTGGAACACTGTTGCCATTGCTGAGTGTTGGAACACTGTGTCACTGCTGAGTGTTGGAACATTGTTGTCTTTACTTAGTGTTGGAACACTGTTGTCATTACTGAGTGTTGGAACACTGTTGTCATTGCTGAGTGTTGGAACACTGTTGTCATTACTGAGTGTTAGAACACTGTTGTCATTGCTGAGTGTTGGAACACTGTTGTCATTGCTGAGTGTTGGAACACTGTTGCCATTGCTGAGTGTTGGAACACTGTTGTCATTGCTGAGTGTTGGAACACTGTTGTCATTACTGAGTGTTGGAACACTGTTGTCATTGCTGAGTGTTGGAACACTGTTGTCATTGCTGAGTGTTGGAACACTGTTGCCATTGCTGAGTGTTGGAACACTGTTGTCATTGCTGAGTGTTGGAACACTGTTGTCATTACTGAGTGTTGGAACACTGTTGTCACTGCTGAGTGTTGGAACACTGTGTCACTGCTGAGTGTTGGAACTCTGTTGCCATTGCTGAGTGTTGGAACACTGTTGTCATTGCTGAGTGTTGGAACACTGTTGTCATTACTGAGTGTTAGAACACTGTTGTCATTGCTGAGTGTTGGAACACTGTGTCACTGCTGAGTGTTGGAACACTGTTGCCATTGCTGAGTGTTGGAACACTGTGTCACTGCTGAGTGTTGGAACACTGTGTCACTGCTGAGTGTTGGAACATTGTTGTCATTACTGAGTGTTGGAACACTGTTGTCATTGCTGAGTGTTGGAACACTGTTGCCATTGCTGAGTGTTGGAACACTGTTGCCATTGCTGAGTGTTGGAACACTGTTGCCATTGCTGAGTGTTGGAACACTGTGTCACTGCTGAGTGTTGAAACATTGTTGTCATTACTGAGTGTTGGAACACTGTTGTCATTGCTGAGTGTTGGAACACTGTTGCCATTGCTGAGTGTTGGAACACTGTTGCCATTGCTGAGTGTTGGAACACTGTGTCACTGCTGAGTGTTGGAACATTGTTGTCATTGCTGAATGTTGGAACACTGTTGTCATTGCTGAGTGTTGGAACACTGTGTCACTGCTGAGTGTTGGAACATTGTTGTCATTACTGAGTGTTGGAACACTGTTGTCATTACTGAGTGTTGGAACACTGTTGTCATTACTGAGTGTTGGAACATTGTTGTCATAACTAGTGTTGGAAGACTATTGTCATTACTGATTGTTGGAACACTGTTGTCTTTACTGAGTGGTGGAACACTGTTGTCATTACTGAGTGTTGGAAGACTGTTGTCATTAATGAGTGTTGGAAGACTGTTGTCATTACTAAATGTTGGAACACTGTTGTCATTACTAAATGTTGGAACACTGTTGTCATTATTATTGTTGGAACACTGTTGTCATTACTAAATGTTTGAACACCGTTGTCATTACTAAATGTTGGAACACTGTTGTCATTACTAAATGTTGGAACACTGTTGTCATTACTGAGTTTTGGAGCACTGTTGTCATTAGTGAGTGTTCTAACATTGTTGTCATTACTGAGTGTTTGAACACTGTTGTCATTAGTGTTGGAACACTGTTGTCATTACTGAGAGTTGGAACACTGTTGTCATTACTGAGTGTTGGAACACTGTTGTCATTACTGATTATTGGAATATTGTTGTCTTTACTGAGTGTTGGAATACTGTTGTCATTACTGAGTGTTGGAACACTGTTGTCATTACTGAGTGTTGGAACACTGTTGTCATTACTGAGTGTTGGAACACTGTTGTCATTACTGAGTTTTGGAGCACTGTTGTCATTACTGAGTTTTGGAACACTGTTGTCATTACTGAGTGTTGGAACACTGTTGTCATTACTGAGTGTTGGAACACTGTTGTCATTACTGAGTGTTGGAACATTGTTGTCATTACTGAGTGTTGGAACACTGTTGTCATTACTGAGTGTTGGAACACTGTTGTCATTACTGAGTGTTGGAACATTGTTGTCATTACTGAGTGTTGGAACACTGTTGTCATTACTGAGTTTTGGAGCACTGTTGTCATTACTGAGTGTTGGAACACTGTTGTCATTACTGAGAGTTGGAACGCTGTTGTCATTACTGAGTGTTGGAACACTGTTGTCATTACTGAGTTTTGGAACACTGTTGTCATTACTGAGTGTTGGAACACTGTTGTCATTACTGAGTGCTGGAACACTGTTGTCATTCCTGAGTGTTGGAATACTGCTGTCAATACTGAGTGTTGGAACGCTGTTGTCATTACAGTGTTGGAACACTGTTGTCATTACTGAGAGTTGGAACACTGCTGTCATTACTGAGTGTTGGAACACTGCTGTCATTACTGAGTGCTGGAACACTGTTGTCATTACTGAGTGTTGGAACACTGTTGTCATTGCTGAGTGTTGGAACACTGTTGTCATTACTGAGTGCTGGAACACTGTTGTCATTACTGAGTGTTGGAACACTGTTGTCATTGCTGAGTGTTGGAACACTGTTGTCATTGCTAAGTGTTGGAACACTGTTGTCATTGCTGAGTGTTGGAACACTGTTGTCATTACTGAGTGTTGGAACACTGCTGTCATTATTGAGTGCTGGAACACTGTTGTCATTACTGAGTGTTGGAACACTGTTGTCATTGCTGAGTGTTGGAACACTGTTGTCATTGCTAAGTGTTGGAACACTGTTGTCATTTCTGAGTGTTGGAACACTGTTGTCACTGCTAAGTGTTGGAACACTGTTGTCATTGCTGAGTGTAGGAACACTGTTGTCATTGCTGAGTGTTGGAACACTGTTGTCATTACTGAGTGTTGGAACACTGTTGTCATTGCTGAGTGTTGGAACTCTGTTGTCATTGCTAAGTGTTGGAACACTGTTGTCATTGCTGAGTGTTGGAACACTGTTGTCATTGCTAAGTGTTGGAACACTGTTGTCATTGCTGAGTGTTGGAACACTGTTGTCATTGCTGAGTGTTGGAACACTGTTGTCATTACTGAGTGTTGGAACACTGTTGTCATTGCTGAGTGTTGGAACACTGTTGTCATTGCTAAGTGTTGGAACACTGTTGTCATTACTGAGTGTTGGAACACTGTTGTCATTGCTAAGTGTTGGAACACTGTTGTCATTGCTGAGTGTTGGAACACTGTTGTCATTGCTGAGTGTTGGAACACTGTTGTCATTGCTGAGTGTTGCAACACTGTTGTCACTGCTTAGTGTTGGAACACTGTTGTCATTGCTGAGTGTTGGAACACTGTTGTCATTGGTGAGTGTTGGAACACTGTTGTCATTGCTGAGTGTTGGAACACTGTTGTCATTGGTGAGTGTTGGAACACTGTTCTCATTGGTGAGTGTTGGAACACTGTTGTCTTTGCTGAGTATTGGAACACTGTTGTCATTACTGAGTATTGGAACACTGTTGTCATTAGCGAGTGTTGGAACATTGTTACTAGTGTTGGAAGACTATTGTCATTACTGATTGTTGGAACACTGTTGTCATTACTGAGTGTTGGAACACTGTTGTCATTACTGAGTGTTGGAACATTGTTGTCATAACTAGTGTTGGAAGACTATTGTCATTACTGATTGTTGGAACACTGTTGTCTTTACTGAGTGGTGGAACACTGTTGTCATTACTGAGTGTTGGAAGACTGTTGTCATTAATGAGTGTTGGAACACTGTTGTCATTACTAAATGTTGGAACACTGTTGTCATTACTAAATGTTGGAACACTGTTGTCATTATTATTGTTGGAACACTGTTGTCATTACTAAATGTTTGAACACTGTTGTCATTACTAAATGTTGGAACACTGTTGTCATTACTGAGTTTTGGAGCACTGTTGTCATTAGTGAGTGTTCTAACATTGTTGTCATTACTGAGTGTTTGAACACTGTTGTCATTAGTGTTGGAACACTGTTGTCATTACTGAGAGTTGGAACACTGTTGTCATTACTGAGTGTAGGAACACTGTTGTCATTACTGATTATTGGAATATTGTTGTCTTTACTGAGTGTTGGAATACTGTTTTCATTACTGAGTGTTGGAACACTGTTGTCATTACTGAGTGTTGGAACACTGTTGTCATTACTGAGTGTTGGAACACTGTTGTCATTACTGAGTTTTGGAGCACTGTTGTCATTACTGAGTTTTGGAACACTGTTGTCATTACTGAGTGTTGGAACACTGTTGTCATTACTGAGAGTTGGAACACTGTTGTCATTACTGAGTGTTGGAACACTGTTGTCATTACTGAGTGTTGGAACACTGTTGTCATTACTGAGTGTTGGAACATTGTTGTCATTACTGAGTGTTGGAACACTGTTGTCATTACTGAGTTTTGGAGCACTGTTGTCATTACTGAGTGTTGGAACACTGTTGTCATTACTGAGAGTTGGAACGCTGTTGTCATTACTGAGTGTTGGAACACTGTTGTCATTACTGAGTTTTGGAACACTGTTGTCATTACTGAGTGTTGGAACACTGTTGTCATTACTGAGTGCTGGAACACTGTTGTCATTCCTGAGTGTTGGAATACTGCTGTCAATACTGAGTGTTGGAACGCTGTTGTCATTACAGTGTTGGAACACTGTTGTCATTACTGAGAGTTGGAACACTGCTGTCATTACTGAGTGTTGGAACACTGCTGTCATTACTGAGTGCTGGAACACTGTTGTCATTACTGAGTGTTGGAACACTGTTGTCATTGCTGAGTGTTGGAACACTGTTGTCATTACTGAGTGCTGGAACACTGTTGTCATTACTGAGTGTTGGAACACTGTTTTCATTGCTGAGTGTTGGAACACTGTTGTCATTGCTAAGTGTTGGAACACTGTTGTCATTGCTGAGTGTTGGAACACTGTTGTCATTACTGAGTGTTGGAACACTGCTGTCATTATTGAGTGCTGGAACACTGTTGTCATTACTGAGTGTTGGAACACTGTTGTCATTGCTGAGTGTTGGAACACTGTTGTCATTGCTAAGTGTTGGAACACTGTTGTCATTTCTGAGTGTTGGAACACTGTTGTCACTGCTAAGTGTTGGAACACTGTTGTCATTGCTGAGTGTAGGAACACTGTTGTCATTGCTGAGTGTTGGAACACTGTTGTCATTGCTAAGTGTTGGAACACTGTTGTCATTGCTGAGTGTTGGAACACTGTTGTCATTACTGAGTGTTGGAACACTGCTGTCATTATTGAGTGCTGGAACACTGTTGTCATTACTGAGTGTTGGAACACTGTTGTCATTGCTGAGTGTTGGAACACTGTTGTCATTGCTAAGTGTTGGAACACTGTTGTCATTTCTGAGTGTTGGAACACTGTTGTCACTGCTAAGTGTTGGAACACTGTTGTCATTGCTGAGTGTTGGAACACTGCTGTCATTATTGAGTGCTGGAACACTGTTGTCATTACTGAGTGTTGGAACACTGTTGTCATTGCTGAGTGTTGGAACACTGTTGTCATTGCTAAGTGTTGGAACACTGTTGTCATTTCTGAGTGTTGGAACACTGTTGTCACTGCTAAGTGTTGGAACACTGTTGTCATTGCTGAGTGTAGGAACACTGTTGTCATTGCTGAGTGTTGGAACACTGTTGTCATTACTGAGTGTTGGAACACTGTTGTCATTGCTGAGTGTTGGAACTCTGTTGTCATTGCTAAGTGTTGGAACACTGTTGTCATTGCTGAGTGTTGGAACACTGTTGTCATTACTGAGTGTTGCAACACTGTTGTCATTACTGAGTGTTGCAACACTGTTGTCATTACTGAGTGTTGCAACACTGTTGTCATTGCTGAGTGTTGGAACACTGTTGTCATTGCTAAGTGTTGGAACACTGTTGTCATTTCTGAGTGTTGGAACACTGTTGTCACTGCTAAGTGTTGGAACACTGTTGTCATTGCTGAGTGTAGGAACACTGTTGTCATTGCTGAGTGTTGGAACACTGTTGTCATTACTGAGTGTTGGAACACTGTTGTCATTGCTGAGTGTTGGAACTCTGTTGTCATTGCTAAGTGTTGGAACACTGTTGTCATTGCTGAGTGTTGGAACACTGTTGTCATTACTGAGTGTTGCAACACTGTTGTCATTACTGAGTGTTGCAACACTGTTGTCATTACTGAGTGTTGCAACACTGTTGTCATTACTGAGTGTTGCAACACTGTTGTCATTACTGAGTGTTGCAACACTGTTGTCATTACTGAGTGTTGCAACACTGTTGTCATTACTGAGTGTTGCAACACTTTAGTTCTAGACTGCTCAAATGTAAGTTCCCACTGACTTAGTTTCCTAGTTCTCTCGACTTCGATGTACATGTCGCTACAGTTTTTGGGACTGTCTATTTTCTTTACATGCATGATTAATTGAACACCCCAAGCAGCATGAACAGTACACTCTAAGTATGATCAGAGATATATAGTATACTGAGAGACTACTGAAAGTTGCTGTGCTTCCCTGAGCGGGCACACGCTACCTTGTGTAACTCAGGTTAAGGGCATCTAAAATGATATTTTCGGCACAATGGTTATCTCAATATCCTTGTTTAATTTTTTACAGTCTCTGGTCCCACCGAGGTAGGGTGACCCAAAAATAGAGAAGAAACATTTTCACCATCACTCACTCCATCACTATCTAGCCAGAGGCGTGCCCATACCACAGTTCAGGTGTCCCTCCCAAATGAAAATATCCCTCTCCTTCAGAGTGCAGGCACTGTACATCCCACCTACTGGACTCAAGTGTGGGTAACTGGTATCCCCAAATCCTTTCAGGAATGTTACCTTGCTCGCACTTCAAAAGCAGGTCGATTTTAAAGCTTTCATTATTTTTACATTAAGTAATTCATACTGGAGAAAGGGTTACTAACCCCTCACTCCCGGCATGTTAGTGGCCTATGGAGATAAGATTTCTTCAACACTTCCTCGTGAATATGAAAGGCATTATATATATAATTATATATACATGTATATATATATATATATATATATATATATATATATATATATATATATATATATATATATATATATATATATATATATATATATATGTCGTGCCGAATACGTAAAATTGGTCAATTAGCAAGAACTCATTTACAATTAAGTCCTTTCTAAAATTTACTCTTATACGTTTAAAGATATATTTTTTTCATTAATGTTTATGTAAAAATTTATAATTTTGCACCAAAAGGAACTTAGAAAACTTACCTGACCTTATTATAACAAGCGCAATTTATTTTAGCCTAACCCAACTAAATATATTTTAGATTTGTTACAATAATTTAATACTAAACAAACACAGTGAAATATATTTTTTTTCGTTAGGTTCAGAATGATTTTGGCGAAATTATTGCATGCACAAATTTTCCATTGTCCTATATGGTAAGATGAGCGTTGCTATTTAAGGCAAGATCGCAAGTTCTGCCTATTCGGCACGACATATATATATATATATATATATATATATATATATATATATATATATATATATATATATATATATATATATATATATATATATATATATATATATATATATATATATATATATATATATATATATATTTATATATATATATATGTCGTGCCGAATATGTAAAACTAGTTAATTAACAAGAACTCATTTAAAATTAAGTCCTTTCTGAAATTTTCTCTTATACGTTTAAAGATATATTTTTTTCATTAATGTTAATGTAAAAAAATTTAATTTTGCACCAAAAGAATCTTAGAAAACTTACCTAACCTTATTATAACAAGAGCAATTTATTTTAGCCTAACCCAACTAAATATATTTTAAATACGTTTACAATAATTTAGTACTAGACAAACACAATCAAATATATTTTTTTCGTTAAGTTCAGAATGATTTTGGCGAAATTATTGCATTTACAAATTTTCACTTGTCCTATATGGCAAGATAAGCGTTGCTATTTAAGCCAAGATCGCAAGTTCTGCCTATTCGGCACGACATATATATATATATATAAATATATATATATATATATATATATATCTATATATATATATATATATATATATATATATATATATATATAGGGAGGTACCACCTCTGGAACTGTAATGGGGACCCTCATCCTCAGAGAAAGAATAAACTTGCTTCAGGGAAAACTCAAGGTTCTCCCTGAAGCTGTTTGAAAATTTTCCCCTACCACCTCCTATATATTCTACATATGCTTTATTTAAAAACAAGATACATTGACAAAATACGTTGACAGAAATACAATATGGAGTAAAGCAACATAGATAACTCAGAGCTACATCTCGAATACTTCTTCCAACTCCCCGGCAGTGGGCCGCGTGCCCAGAATGCTGCAGGCATTTCCTCTCTGAATCTCGACACTGAGTCTCTAAAAGAGGAAGCTGGTCGCCCTGTAGTCCTTGGTTTCTATGATGAGTTTTTCACGCAGCTCTTTGAGGAACTTTAGAGCACACTTGCCCCATGCTCCAAGGGTCTCCGACCCTATTGGGCCTCCCTGTGGCTGGCAGCTTAACCCCCTTCAGCTACAGTGTATGGCAAGTAGGTGTCTGTCAATGTGTCGGCGCAGGTGTAGTTCTAGGAAATCTGCTTTCCACCCTTCCAGGGTAGTATCGTGGCTCCAGCGGGACGCTTTTGACTTCCATCAGACCTCTGCACTTGGGGTTCCCGTTGCACTGGGCAACGGGCTGTGGCGAGGCTTCTCTTTATGATATCATTGACCTCCTCATGTCTGGCATACTTCCCTTCTGATGTGTGACACATGAGACCATGAAGACCGAAATGATCAGCCGTCGCCCTGCCGCAATTACACCTATGTTCGGTGAGGATGGGGGCGGCTATGCGAAGAGCAACACCAATCCGAATGGCCAGTGGGTCGAGTCGAGTGCCCAGGGAGGAATTGGGAACAGCTAGAAGGAAATCTCCTCAGTGTGGTGCCTTCACTGCCAGGAGACGAGCCTTGCCCTTTATTGAAGCGTTGGTGAGCATTACGTTGGCGATTTTTTCATGATCGGTTTGTCCAAGCGGGACTGTTTGTGCTCTTTAGGAGGAACTGGTCTACTGGAGGAGTCTGCATATATATATATATATATATATATATATATATATATATATATATATATATATATATATATATATATATATATATATTATACATATACATAATGGGGTCCACCTCTGGTGTAAATTGTGGGACCCACAGCCTCGGAGAAGTGGATAAAAAGGCTTCAAGGAAGAATATTTGGATTTCTTCCTGAAGCCGTTTGAATATTCCACTTCCCCTACCACCCCATCTTTTAATATATATTTTTTTTACCAATAGGAATATTTTATTACATAATATTGTACAGAAGATTTAAGAGATACATTGTTGATATAAAGGTGGCATATAAGGTACATGTTGTTACGTGTGTATCACCGATTATAAGGCGAAAATCTCATCCAGCTTCTCAGAGCTGGGGCGTGTGCCCAAAATACAGCAGGCATTACCCCTTTGAACAGCCGCACTGAGCCGCTGGAACAGAAAACTAGCTGCCCTGGGATCCCTAGTTACCCTGATGAGTCTTTTTCCCAGCTCCTTAAGGAATTTAGATGCACTTTTTCCCCATGAGCCAAGGGTCTCTGAACCTATGGGAACAAACATATAATGATGGGCAAGTTCTCCATATTTTCTAGACTTTTGGGACTCCCTGAAGCTGGCAGCTGCCCCTCCTTCCTCCCTGGTGTATTGGAGATAGGTATCAGCCAAGGTAGATGCACATGTATAGTCCCACACCACCTGCTTCCCATCTGTCCAGGCTTCAAGGGTTATACCATCTGGACGCTTCTGGCTGCCATCAGATCTGCATAGTTGGGGTGGCTCAATTACTGCTGGGCATCCAGCTGTTGTGAGGCTCCTCTTGATAATGTTATTAACCTCCTCATGTCTTGCAATCTTTCCCTCGGATTTACGGCACACAAGACCATGGTACTCGAATCGGTCTGCTGCTTCACTGCCACAAATACACCTGTGTTCGGCAAGAATAGGGGCGGCAAGTCGAAGGGCAACACCGATGCAGATGGTCTGTGGGTCGAGGCGTGTGCCAAGGCTGGAATTGGGAATAGCCAACAGAAAGTCCCTAGCATGAGGGGCTCTCACTGCCAGGAGGCGGGCTCTATCCTTCCCTGACACACTCTGAAGCATTGTTGAGTCTATATTTTCCACTATTGGACCATCCCAGTGCGATTGTTTGTAGTTGTTGGGGGGAGCAGATCATTGCTCCGTCAATGAATTTTTGGTCCTGGACTCCAATCTTGTCCCTAAGATGTTCAGGGAGAATCGCTGCTACAAGCTCTCTGGATGCAATACACGAGGACAGAAAAGCAGGTAACGCAATCTGTGATGACTTGCGGACACCAATGCCTCCTAGTCTGACTGGAAGTGTAGCTTGGTTCCACTGCCCGTCTTCTAGAGTAAGGTTAAGTACTTTCGTAAAAATCTGCCTCAGAATACTGTCATATTCGTGCAGTATAGGGTTATCATATGAAGGTGCACATTTTATTAAATATGTCAACCTGGGCAGACTCAAGCACTTTGTGAGAAGGTACAAGGCATCGTGGGTGTCCAGATTGCATATTCGTTGTTCCATTCTCCTTAACTCTTCCAATTTCTTCCTGAGAATTGTATCAATGGCATTGCTTCCCAGAGCTGCTCCTAGCAAGACACTATTTGTGGGGGAAATGACTGCTGCTCCTGGTAGTTTTGATCTCACTGCACTTATCACTTGTTGACTGACTGAGATGATTTCACATTTGGATGGATTCAGATTGAGACCCATTTCCTGTCCCCGTGTCATTACCTGTGTAAGGTCATGTAGGAGGGACTCCTTTGTACCTGCTAGTGTGCCACCATCATCATGTCGTGCCGAATAGGCAGAACTTGGGATCTTGGCTTAAATAGCAAAGCTCATCTTGCAATATAGGACAAGTGAAAATTTGTGTATGCAATAATTTCGCCAAAATCATTCTGAACCTAACGAAAAAAAATATATTTCGTTGTGTATGTTTAATATTAAATTATTGTAAACAAATCTAAAATATATTTGTTTGGATTAGGCTAAAATAAATTGCGCTTGTTATAATAAGGTTAGGTAAGTTTTCTAAGATTCTTTTGGAGCAAAATTAGAATTTTTTATATTAACGTTAATGAAAAAAATATATCTTTAAACTTATAAGAGAAAGTTTCAGAAAGGACTTAATTTTAATTGAGTTCTTGCTAACTGACCAGTTTTACATATTCGGCACGATATATATATATATATATATATATATATATATATATATATATATATATATATATATATATATATATATATATATATATATATATATATATATATTATACATATATATATGTCGTGCCGAATAGGCAGAACTTGCGATCTTGGCTTAAATAGCAACGCTCATCTTGCCATATAGGACAAGTGAAAATTTGAGTATGCAATAATA
>NC_091307.1:35571350-35733850 GCF_038502225.1 Cherax quadricarinatus
GTATTCACTTTTAATTTTCTTCTTTTGCACACCCTACCAAATTCATCCACCAATCTCTTCAACTTCTCTTCAGAATCTCCCAAGAGCACAGTGTCATCAGCAAAGAGCAACTGTGACAACTCCCACTTTATGTGTGATTCTTTATCTTTTAACTCCACGCCTTTTGCCAAGACCCTCGCATTTACTTCTCTTGCAACCCCATCTATAAATATATTATACAACCACGGTGACATCACACATCCTTGTCTAAGGCCTACTTTTACTGGGAAATAATTTCCCTCTTTCCTACATACTCTAACTTGAGCCTCACTATCCTCGTAAAAACTCTTCACTGCTTTCAGTAACCTACCTCCTACACCATACACCTGCAACATCTGCCACATTGCGCCCCTATCCACCCTGTCATACGCCTTTTCCAAATCCATAAATGCCACAAAGGCCTTTTTAGCCTTATCTAAATACTGTTCACACACCCCCTACCTTTCCTAAAGCCTCCTTGTTCATCTGCTATCGTATTCTCCGTCTTACTCTTAATTCTTTCAATAATAACTCTACCATACACTTTACCAGGTATACTCAACAGACTTATACCACTATAATTTTTGCACTCTCTTTTGTCCCTTTTGCCTTTATACAAAGGAACTATGCATGCTCTCTGCCAATCCCTAGGTACCTTACGCTCTTCCATACATTTATTAAATAATTGCACCAACCACTCCAAAACTATATCCCCACCTGCTTTTAACATTTCTCTCTTTATCCCATCAATCCCGGCTGCCTTACCCCCTTTCATTTTACCTACTGCCTCACGAACTTCCCCCACACTCACAACTGGCTCTTCCTCACTCCTACAAGATGTTATTCCTCTTTGCCCTATACACGAAATCACAGCTTCCCTATCGTCATCAACATTTAACAATTCCTCAAAATATTCCCTCCATCTTCCCAATACCTCTAACTCTGCATTTAATAACTCTCCTCTTCTATTTTTAACTGACAAATCCATTTGTTCTCTAGGCTTCCTTAACTTGTTAATCTCACTCCAAAACTTTTTCTTATTTTCAACAAAATTTGTTGATAACATCTCACCCACTCTCTCTCATATATATATATATATATATATATATATATATATATATATATATATATCTCTATATATATATATATATATATATATATATGGTTGGAAGTTAGGAGGAAGGCTGAGGAAGGGTTGTTGAGGTGGTTCGGACATGTAGAGAGAATGGAGCGAAACAGAATGACTTCAAGAGTGCATCAGTCTGTAGTGGAAGGAAGGCGGGGTAGGGGTCGGCCTAGGAAAGGTTGGAGGGAGGAGGTAAAGGAGGTTTTGTGTGCGAGGGGCTTGGACTTCCAGCAGGCGTGCGTGAGCGTGTTTGATAGGAGTGAATGGAGACGAATGATTTTTAATACTTGACGTGCTGTTGGAGTGTGAGCAAAGTAACATTTATGAAGGGGTTCAGGGAAACCGGCAGGCCGGGCTTGAGTCCTGGAGATGGGAAGTACAGTGCCTGCACTCTGAGGGAGGGGTGTTAATGTTGCAGTTTAAAAACTGTAGTGTAAAGCACCCTTCTGGCAAGACAGTGATGGAGTGAATGATGGTGAACGTTTTTCTTTTTCGGGCCACCCTGCCTTGGTGGGAATCGGCCAGTGTGACAATAAAAAAAAAAATATATGTATATATATATGCAGAATAACCACTGTGAAAAAAATAGTAGAATTCCAAGCGCTTTTGTGATTTCTTAAATTATCAAACAAAAGTTAACAGGGAGGCATAAATGCCTTCCTGGTAACTTTTATTTTTATAGTTCCTTGATAATGTGAGAAATCGCAAAAGCGCATGGTATTCTGCTATTTTTTCACAGTGGTTATTCTACATATTGTGATATCACCTGTTTACTGTGATCCTTTTCCCGTATAGCTTACTAAAAACGAAAAGAAAACCTTTAAGTTGGGATATTTGAATATGCATAGACGTAGCGCAGATGACTAGAAAGAGATGACTGTGGATGTCATGAATGAAAAGACGATGAATATCCGGCTCTAAGTGAAACAAAGCTGAAGGGGGTAAGACAGCTTAAGTGGTGAGAAATAAATGAGATTAGGTCAGGGGTTTCTAATAGAGTTAGAGCTAAGGAAGGAGTAACAATAATGTTGAAGTATAAGTTATGACAGGAAAAGAGGGAATATAAATGTATAAATTCAGGGATTATGTTTAGTAAAATAACTGTTGGATGTGAGAAGTGGATTATAGTAAGTGTTTATGCATCTGGGGAAGAGAGGTTTTAGATGTTGAATGAATGTGTGGGGAGGTTTGAGAAAAGTGAGAGAGCACTTGTGGTGGGGGACCTAAATGGTAAAGTGGGTAAAACTTTTGAAGGAAGTAGTAGGTAAGTTTACGGTGCCAGGGATGAAAATGAAAATGGGCGAACTTTAATTGAATTATGTATAGAAAAAGGTATGGTTATAAGTAATACATACTTAAAAAAATGAGGATAAGTATACAAGATATGAAATATCATGAAATGAAAGTAGTTTGTCAGATTATGTATTGGTGGATAAAAGGTTGTGCATGTTCATAAAGGGGCAACAGATATCGGATCATTATTTAATTGTAGCTACAGTTAGAGTAAGAGGTAGATGGGACAAAAGGAAAACGGCAACAGCAAGTAAGAGAGAGGTGAAAGTTTATAAACTAAGGGAGGAGGAAGTTAGGGTGAGATATAACTGTTGGGAGAAAGGTGGGCTAACGAGAGTATAAGTAGAATGGGGGTTGAAGAGGGGTGGGATGGTTTTAAAAAGGTAGTATTACAATGCGGAGCAGAAGTTGTGGTTATAGGAGGGTGGGTACAGGAGGAAAGAGGAGTGATTGGTGGAATGATGAAGTAAAGGGTGTGATAAAACATAAAAGGGTTGCGTATGAGAGATTTTCACAGAGCAGAAGTGATATAAAATGGGTGGAGCATATAGAGAGTAAAAGGGAGGTGAAGAGAGTGGTGAGGGAGTGCAAAAGGAGAGCAAATGATAGAGTGGGTGAGGTGCTGTCAACAAATTTTGCTGAGAATAAGAAAAAATTGGAATGAAATAAATAGGTTAAGAAAGCCTAGGGAACAAATGGATATGACAGTTAAAAAGAATAGGGAAGCTGATGGGGACTCAGAGGTATTGGGAAGATGGTGGGAATATTTTGGGGAACTGTTGAATGTTGAATAGAGGGTGGCAACAATTTCATGCATTGGCCAGGGAGGTATAACATCTTCTCGGAGAGATGATGATCCGGATGTGTGTGAAGGAGGCGCATGAGACATTAGGCAGAATGAAATAAGGTAAAGCAGCTGGAACTGATGAGATGATGACAGAAGTGTTAAAAACACGGGGGGGGGGATATAGTGTTGGAGTGGTTGGTTCTTTTGTTCAATGAATGTTTAAAAGAGGAGAAGGTACCTAGTGGAATAAGTTTATTGAGTATACCAGGTAAAGTGTACGGTAGGGTTATTATTAAAATAATTAGAGGTAAGACAGAGAGCAGGATTGCAGATAGAATGGAGAGAGGATGTGTAGATCAGGTGTTTACATTGAAGCATTTATGGATTTACAAAAAGCATATGATAGAGTGGATAGGGGAGCAATATGGCAGATGTTGCAAGTATATGGAGTAGGTAATAAGTTACTAAATGCTGTGAAGAGTTTCCATGAGGATAGTGAGGCTCAGATTAGGGTGTGTAGGAGAAAGGGAGATTACTTTCCAGTGAAAGTAGGCCTTAGACTGGGGTGTGTAGTGTCACCATGATTGTTAACATATTTGTAGATGGAGTTGTAAAAGAAGTAAATGCTAGGATGTTGGGAAAAGGGGGGTGGGATTTAATTCTGGGCAATCAAATACAAAATGGGAGTTGTCATAGTTACTTTTTACTGATACAGTGCTTTTGGGAGATTCTAAAGAGAAGTAACAAAGGTTAGTGGACGAGTTTGGTAGGGTGTGTAAAGAAAGTTGGAAATGAACATAGATAAGATTAAGGTGTTGAGGGTATTAAATAAGTTAGGTAAACAAAAAATGGATATTACATTGGAAGGAGGGAGTATGGAAGACGTGAAAGTGTTCACATATTTAAAAGTAGACTTGTCAACGGATGGGCTTAGGAAGGACAAAGTAAACCGTAGAACTGATGAAGAAAAAATGGTGAGTTGTGCACTGAGGTGTCTGTGGAGATAAAAAACATTATCCATAGAGGCAAAGAAGGGAATGTACGAGAGTATAGTGGTACCAACACTCTGGGTGCGAAGCACAGCTTGTGAAAACTGCAGCGAGGAGGAGGGATGAGGCAGTAGAGATGTCCTGTCTAAGGGCAATGTGTGGTGTAAATATGCAGGGAATTCGTAGTGTGGAAATTAGGAGGTGTGGAGTTACAGAAAAAAAATTTCAGAAGGCTGAAGAGGGGTTATTGAAATGGTTTGGTCATTTAGAGAGTATGGAGCAAAATAGAAGGACTTAGAGGGTGAATAAATATATAATGGAGGGTAAGAGGGGTAGGGGTCGTCCTAGGAGAGGATGGAGGGAAGGGGTAAGAGATATTTTGTGTGCAAGGGGCCTGCACATGCAGCAGGCATGTGTGACCATGAAATTTTTTTATCTATAAACGTATAAAAGAAAAATTTAGTAAGAACTTAATCTGACATGAGTTCTCGCTTACTGACCAATTTTTACCTATTCGGCACAACATATAGTGCTAGTCACGGCATTATGCCGCCCCTTCCCCACACATGTACCAAAATACAAACACATACCATGAAAGATATATATATCTGCACACATATTTAGATTTTAATACTTGGCGTTGCGTCCTTTGCGCTTAATCATGTCCCTCAGCCGTGAAGAAAGATTCTCACACAAATTTTGAGAGTTTGGGGAGGTATATTATTCTACGCCTCATGTAGAGCAGCCTCCAGCCGCGGGATAGAACTGATATCCTTGCTCAGTAAACTTCGTTTCACTATTGACCAGAGGTTCTCAAATGGGTTTAGGTCTGGAGAATTGCCTGGCCAGTCATTAAAGAACCTCACTACACAGTCCTTAATCCACTGAATTATAGAATTGGTGGAATAACTTGGTGCACCGTCCTGCATAAAAACCGTAGTCCCTACACTTGTCAAACGCCACAGGTAAACTGTCACACAACTACAAGCAATTACACTAGTTCATATACTGGTTTTTGGGAAGCACAACGAGTTCACCAACTCTCTGAGCACTGAAACACCCCCAAATCATGAGTGTGTCTGTTTGGTGGTGCCACAGGTGTAGCGTGGGTCAGCTGGCCACGACCATTGGGCCGGTACTCTTGTCCCCCACGGTTACATGTGACGTTGAAGGTTGCTTCATCACTACTAAGTACTTCAGACCAATGTTGAGGATTCCAGTGAAGCTATTTCTTTGCATAATGTAGCTTACGTTTCTTCTGTGGCTTGGAGAGGATTGGTTTCTTAACCTGACGATGACTAATGTAGCCAAGTTCTGACACACGACTGTTAACAGTTCTTACAGACACCTCATAGAGAAGATGTGGGTTCTTATCTTTCAGTTCTCTTAGGTGTACTCTCTAACTGCTTCTTTAACACAGTTCAGGTGCGAACAGATGTCTCTGAGGGGCCAGGCCAAGGTTCGGCAGACGGCAATTCGACACCGCCTTGAAACGCTGCACTCAGTGCCTCACTGAACAGTCACACACACCAACATTCTCTACTACTTCTTTCGTCTAGTGCCGAACTTTGTGAATCCCTATGATTTGAGCTATAGTTTCAGGTGTTAAAGACTTCCTTTTACCCATTATCAAACATGCATAGCTCCAAAACCAAATTTAACACCAGACAAGAGATGGGGCGGATGAGAGACATAAGTAAAACGCTTTCTCTCACCACGGCAGCCACGTAAGCACTGAGAAGTCACTGTGGAGTGTGGCAGCAGTCCGTGACGTTATGCTAACGGTTGCTATCAGGCATAATGCTCTAACGAAAATAGACCCCCCCTGTATGGTAGACCTTAGATTTTCGTCACTAGCATTATATATACATAACGTCGAGCCTAATAGGTAAAATTGGTCATATAGCAAGAACTCATTTAAAATTAAGTCCTTTCTAAAATTTTCTTTCTTTTTTTGGGTCACCCTGCCTCGGTGGGAGACGGCCTACTTGTTGAAAAAAAAATACATTTAAAGCTATATTTTTTCATTAATGTAATATAAAAATTTATAATTTTACACCAAAAGAACAATAGAAAACTTACATAACCTTATTATAACAAGCGCAATTTATTTCAGTCTAATCTAACTAAATATATTTGAGTTACGTATACAGTGATTTAATAATAAAAAATAAAATGAAATATATTTTTTTTCGTTAGGTTCAGAATGATTTTGGCGAAATTATTGAATACACAAATTTTCACTTGTCCTATATGGCAAGATGAGCGTTGCTATTTTAGCCAAGATAGCACGACATCATTATATGTATATATATATATATATATATATATATATATCTATATATATATATATATATATCTATATATATATATATATATATATATATGTCGTGCCGAATAGGCAGAACTTGCGATCTTGTCTTAAATAGCAACGCTCATCTTGCCATATAGGACAAGTGAAAATTTGTGTATTCAATAATTTCGCCAAAATCATTCTTAACCTAACGAAAAATATATATTTCACTGTGTTTGTTTAGTATTAAATTACTGTAAACATATCTAAAATATATTTAGCTGGGTTAGGCTAAAATAAATTACTCTTGTTATAATAAGGTTAGGTAAGTTTTCTAAGATTCTCTTAGTGCAAAATTATAATTTTTTACATTAACATTAATGAAAAAAATATATCTTTATACGTATAAGAGAAAATTTTAGAAAGGACTTAATTTTAAATGAGTTCTTGCTAATTGACCAGTTTTACATATTCGGCACGACATATATATATATATATATATATATATATATATATATATATATATATATATATATATATATATATATATATATATATATATATATATATATATGTTGAAGGATAAGCTATGGCAGGAAAAGAGGGAATATAAATGCATTAATTCAAGGGTTATGTGGAGTAAAATAAAGGATGGATGTGAAAAGTGGGTTATAGTAAGCATATATGCACATGGAGAAGAGAGAAGTGTAGAGGAGAGAGTTTTGGGGAAATGTTGAGTGAATGCGTGGGGAGTTTTGAACCACATGTGAGAGTACTTGTGGTTGGGGAGTTCAATGCTAAAGTGGGTAAAATGTTGTGGAGGGAGTAATAGGTAAATTTGGGGTGCCAGGGGTAAATGAAAATGGGAAGCCTTTAATTGAGCTATGTGTAGAAAGAGGTTTGGTAATAAGTAATACATATTTTATGAAAATGTGGATAAATAAATATACAAGGTATGATATAGCACGTAATGAAAGTAGTTTGTTAGATTATGTATTGGTGGATAAAAGGTTGATGGGTAGGCTTCAGGATATACACGTTTATAGAAGGGCAACTGATATATCGGATCATTATCTAGTTGTAGCTACAGTTAGAGCAAGAGGTAGATGGGACAAGAGGAAAATGGCAGCAACAAGTAAGAGGGAGGTGAAAGTGTATAAACTAAGGAAGGACGAAGTTCGGGTGAGATATAAGGAACTATTGGCAGAAAGGTGGGCTGGTGCAAGTATGAGTAGCGTGGGGGGGGGGGTTGAAGAGGGTTGGAATAGTTTTAAAAATGCAGTAGTAGAATGTGGGACAGAAGTTTGTGGTTATAGGAGGGTGGGTGCAGGAGGAAAGAGGAGTGATTGGTGGAATGATGAAGTAAAGGGTGAGATAAAAGAGAAAAAAGTAGCTTATGAGAGGCTTTTACAAAGCAGAAGTGTTATAAGAAGAGTAGAGTATATGGAGAGTAAAAGAAAGGTGAAGAGAGTGGTGAGAGAGTGCAAAACTAGAGCAGATGATAGAGTGGGAGAGGCACTGTCAAGAAATTTTAATGAAAATAAGAAAAAAAAATGGAGTGAGTTAAGTTAAAAAAGCCTAGGGAACAAACGGATTTGTCAGTTAAAAACAGAGTAGGGGAGTTAGTAGATGGGGAGATGGAGGTTTTGAGTAGATGGCGAGAATACTTTGAGGAACTTTTAAATGTCGACGAAGAAAGGGAGGCGGTAATTTCATGTACTGGCCAGGGAGGTATACCATCTTTTAGGAGTGAAGAAGAGAAGGACGTGAGTGTGGGGGAGGTGCGTAAGGCTTTACGTAGAATGAAAAGGGTTAAAGCAGCTGGAACTGATGGGATCATAACAGAAATGTTAAAAGCAGGGGGATATATAGTGTTGGAGTAGTTGGTGTTGTTTAATAAATGTATGAAAGAGGGGAAGGTACCTAGGGATTGGAAGGGGGCATGTATAGTTCCTTCATATAAATTGAAGGGGGACAAAAGAGATTGTAAAAATTATAGAGGAATTAGTTTACTGAGTATACCAGGAAAAGTGTACGGTAGGGTTATAACTGAAAGAATTAGAGGTAAAACAGAATGTAGGATTGTGAATGAGCAAGGAGGTTTTAGAGTGGGTAGGGGATGTGTAGATCATAAGCATAAATGTGAATAGTATTTACATAAAGGTAGGGAAGTTTTTATTGCGTTTGCGGATTTAGAAAAGGCATATGATAGAGTGGATAGAGGAGCAATGTGGCAGATGTTGCAAGTATATGGAATAGGTGGTAAGTTATTAAATGCTTTAAAGAGTTTTTATGAGGACAGTGAGGCTCAGGTTAGGGTGTGTAGAAGAGAGGGAGAATACTTCCCGGTAAAAATAGATCTTAGACAGGGATGTGTAATGTCACTATGGTTGTTTAATATATTTATAGACGGGGTTGTAAAAGAAATAAATGCTAGGGTGTTCGGGAGAGGGGTGGGATTAAATTATGGGGAATCAAATACAAAATGGGAAGTGACACGGTTACGTTTTGCTGATGATACTGTGCTTATGGGTGATTCTAAAGAAAGATTGCAGAGGTTAGTGGACGAATTTGGGAGTGTGTGTGAAGGTAAAAAGTTGAAAGTGAACATAGAAAAGAGAAAGGTGATGAGGGTATCAAATGATTTAGATAAAGAAAAATTGGGTATCAAATTGGGGAGGAGAAGTATGGAAGAAGTGAATGTTTTCAGATATTTGGGAGTTGACGTATCAGCGGATGGATTTATGAAGGATGAGGTTAATCATAGAATTGACGAGGGAAAAAAGGTGAGTGGTGAGTTGAGGATTATGTGGAGACAAAGAACGTTATCTATGGAGGCAAAGAAGGGAATGTATGAAAGTATAGTGGTACGAACACTCTTATATGGGTGTGAAGCTTGGGTTGTAAATGCTGCAGCGAGGAGGCGGTTGGAGGCAGTGGAGACGTCCTGTCTAAGGGCAATGTGTGGTGTAAATATTATGCAGAAAATTCGGAGTGTGGAAATTAGGAGAAGGTGTGGAGTTAATAAAAGTATTAGTCAGAGGGCAGAAGAGGGGTTGTTGAACTGGTTTGGTCATTTAGAGAGAATGGATCAAAGTAGAATGACATGGAGAGCGTATAAATTTGTAGGGGAAGGAAGGCTGGGTAGGGATCGTCCTAGAAAGGGTTGGAGGGAGGGGGTAAAGGAGGTTTTGTGGGCGAGGGGCTTGAACTTCCAGCAAGCGTGCGTGAGGGTGTTAGGAGTGAATGGAGACGAATGGTATTTGGGACCTGACGATCTGTTGGAGTGTGAGCAGGGTAATATTTAGTGAAGGGATTCAGGGAAACCGGTTATTTTATATAGCCGGACTTGAGTCCTGGAAATGGGAAGTACAATGCCTGCACTTTATAGGAGGGATTTGGGACATTCTCAGTTTGGAGGGATATATTGTGTATCTTTATACGTATATACTTCTAAGCTGTTGTATTCTGAGCTCCTCTGCAAAAACAGTGATTATGTGTGAGTGTGGTGAAAGTGTTGAATGATGAAAGCATTTTCTTGTTGGGGATGATTTTCTTTCTTTTTGGGTCACCCTGCCTCGGTGGGAGACGGCCGACTTGTTATATATATATATATATATATATATATATATATATATATATATATATATATATATATATATATATATATGTATATATATATTTATATTATAAGCTGTTGGCGATGCAACACGTTCCAATCTCCATACTTTGAATTCTCTATATAATATTCACAACACGCTGTTTTCAAATATGACGTCTCTACTGCCTTGAATGTTTTTTCTTGCGGAAACTTATAAAATGGTTGCTTCACACTTATTTAACAGTTTTAGTAGAACGTTAGTTTATTACATTCCCCATGTTGCCTCCATGGATGAAGTTTTGTCTTCACAGATACCTAAATTTACCATCCACATTGTCCATCTGTCTATTCGATGATTCACCTCGTCTTTCATAGACCCATCCGGCGACAGATTCACTCCCAAATATCTACCTAGACGACTTTGACAAGACAATACGAAGGACATGTAACAAAATCTTTTGTAACACATGTACGATCCTTTATCTAATACAATCTACAAGTAGCTATTGTTAGCGCCAAACTGTACTGTCTTCACAGATCTGGACCTGTAAAAAATCCTGATTTTTTTCCTACTTTTTTCCCCTTTTCTCATTAGATTACTTCAAAATTTTTAATTATCCGCAGATGCCTTGAGGTGAGAGCCTCGCATCTGAGAGCAAATGAAGGCGTTTACCTTCTCAACCATTGGTTCCTGCCTTAACCGAGTCATTAGGTGCTGTGCTTGCGAGTAAAATGATCTGCTCCTCACACCGCACTGAAGCTGGGTTAAGTCTTAGCTCTTTCTCTTCTCTTAGTGACACTCCTCTCAATAAACTTATTCTCACTCTATTCCATCTTCCTTCCTTTATTTAACAGCAAGCAAGATATCCAATATCTCATTGCGGTGATTTTTGTTAGTTCTTTACCTTTCAATTTCCAAAGTTCACTTTTAATTTTACTTCTTTTACATGACCTTTCAAATTCCTCCACCAAGATTTGCAGCTTCTCTTTAGAATCTCCCAAAAGGATCAAGACATTGACATAAAACAACTGTAAACAAATTATAAACAAATTTGTTATCGTTTACCCCCACATCTCTCCAACCCTATCATTCACTTCTTTTACAAACTCATCTGTAAATGCTTTTCCAAATAGCCATAATGACATCACAGTAAAGCTTACTGTTTAAGGTCAAATTTTACTGGAAAACATGCACATATAATATATACTTCTGTTAAGTGGGTTAATACTAAGCACTGAGAAATGTTCATTACGCCTCCTTTAGTTATTCACGTACCCTAACCTGAGCCTCACTTACCACATAAACACCATATATTCCATGCATCTGCAACATTTGTCACATTTCTTCCCTATCTATGCTATCACATGACATTTCTAAACCATCAATGCACTAAAAAGTTTCCTACCTTTTCTAAGTATAGATCACCTACATTATCAGTGTAAACACTTGGTCAGCACAAGCCTACCCTTGCTGAAACCTCACTGTTCCTCTGATTCAGTTCCTTCAATAATAACGCTACCATACACTTTACCCGGTATACTCAACATGCTTATTATTAATACACACACACACACACACACACACACACACACACACACTCTCTCTCTCTCTCTCTCTCTCTCTCTCTCTCTCTCTCTCTCTCTCTCTCTCTCTCTCTCTCTCTCTCTCTCTCTCTCTCTCTCTCTCTCTCTCTCTCGTCACATCTGCCTCTCATACGAAGGAACTATGTACACTCTCCTTCAGACTTCAGCTTTCCTCCACATCTTCATACTTATGTGGAATCAATACGTCAGCTACTGCAATTAAATATTGTTATAAAATATTTATTAATACAAGCCAAACAACGCGCAGCAACAGTGTGTGGAGCAACAGTGTGTGGAGCAACAGTGTGTGCAGCAACAGTGTGTGCAGCAACAGTGTGTGCTGCAACAGTGTGTGGAGCAACAGTGTGTGGAGCAACAGTGTGTGCAGCAACAGTGTGTGGAGCAACAGTGTGTGCAGCAACAGTGTGTGGAGCAACAGTGTGTGCAGCAACAGTGTGTGCAACAACAGTGTGTTGAGCAACAGTGTGTGCAGCAACAGTGTGTTGAGCAACAGTGTGTGGAGCAACAGTGTGTGCAGCAACAGTGTGTGGAGCAACAGTGTGTGCAGCAACAGTGTGTGCAACAACAGTGTGTTGAGCAACAGTGTGTGCAGCAACAGTGTGTTAAGCAACAGTGTGTGGAGCAACAGTGTGTGGAGCAACAGTGTGTGGAGCAACAGTGTGTTGAGCAACAGTGTGTGAAGCAACAGTGTGTGGAGCAACAGTGTGTGGAGCAACAGTGTGTGGAGCAACAGTGTGTGGAGCAACAGTGTGTTGAGCAACAGTGTGTGAAGCAACAGTGTGTGGAGCAACAGTGTGTGGAGCAACAGTGTGTGAAGCAACAGTGTGTGGAGCAACAGTGTGTGGAGCAACAGTGTGTGGAGCAACAGTGTGTGGAGCAACAGTGTGTGAAGCAACAGTGTGTTGAGCAACAGTGTGTGGAGCAACAGTGTGTTGAGCAACAGTGTGTGAAGCAACAGTGTGTTGAGCAACAGTGTGTGAAGCAACAGTGTGTGGAGCAACAGTGTGTGGAGCAACAGTGTGTGGAGCAACAGTGTGTTGAGCAACAGTGTGTGGAGCAACAGTGTCTTGAGCAACAGTGTGTGAAGCAACAGTGTGTGGAGCAACAGTGTGTGGAGCAACAGTGTTTGGAGCAACAGTGTGTTGAGCAACAGTGTGTGGAGCAACAGTGTGTTAAGCAACAGTGTGTGAAGCAACAGTGTGTGGAGCAACAGTGTGGGGAGCAACAGTGTGTGGAGCAACAGTGTGTTGAGCAATAGTGTGTGGAGCTACAGTGTGATGAGCAACAGTGTGTGGAGCAACAGTGTGTTGAGCAACAGTGTGTTGAGCAACAGTGTGTGGAGCAACAGTGTGTGGAGCAACAGTGTGTGGAGCAACAGTGTGTTGAGCAACAGTGTGTTGAGCAACAGTGTGTGGAGCAACAGTGTGTTGAGCAACACTGTGTGGAGCAACAGTGTGTTGAGCAACAGTGTGTTGAGCAACAGTGTGTGGAGCAACAGTGTGTTGAGCAACAGTGTGTGGAGCAACAGTGTGTTGAGCAACAGTGTGTGAAGCAACAGTGTGTGGAGCAACAGTGTGTTGAGCAACAGTGTGTGAAGCAACAGTGTGTGGAGCAACAGTGTGTGGAGCAACAGTGTGTGGAGCAACAGTGTGTGAAGCAACAGCGTGTGGAGCAACAGTGTGTGGAGCAACAGTGTGTGGAGCAACAGTGTGTTGAGCAACAGTGTGTTGAGCAACAGTGTGTTGAGCAACAGTGTGTGAAGCAACAGTGTGTGGAGCAACAGTGTGGGGAGCAACAGTGTGTGGAGCAACAGTGTGTTGAGCAATAGTGTGTGGAGCAACAGTGTGATGAGCAACAGTGTGTGGAGCAACAGTGTGTTGAGCAACAGTGTGTTGAGCAACAGTGTGTTGAGCAACAGTGTGTGGAGCAACAGTGTGTGGAGCAACAGTGTGTTGAGCAACAGTGTGTTGAGCAACAGTGTGTGGAGCAACAGTGTGTTGAGCAACACTGTGTGGAGCAACAGTGTGTTGAGCAACAGTGTGTTGAGCAACAGTGTGTGGAGCAACAGTGTGTTGAGCAACAGTGTGTGGAGCAACAGTGTGTTGAGCAACAGTGTGTGAAGCAACAGTGTGTGAAGCAACAGTGTGTTGAGCAACAGTGTGTGAAGCAACAGTGTGTGGAGCAACAGTGTGTGGAGCAACAGTGTGTGGAGCAACAGTGTGTGGAGCAACAGTGTGTTGAGCAACAGTGTGTGGAGCAACAGTGTGTTGAGCAACAGTGTGTGGAGCAACAGTGTGTTGAGCAACAGTGTGTTGAGCAACAGTGTGTGGAGCAACAGTGTGTTGAGCAACAGTGTGTGGAGCAACAGTGTGTTAAGTAACAGTGTGTTGAGCAACAGTGTGTGGAGCAACAGTGTGTTGAGCAACAGTGTGTGGAGCAGCAGTGTGTTGAGCATCAATGTGTGGAGCAACAGTGTGTTGAGCAACAGTGTGTGGAGCAACAGTGTGTTGAGCAACAGTGTGTGGAGCAACAGTGTGTTGAGCAACAGTGTGTGAAGCAACAGTGTGTGGAGCAACAGTGTGTTGAGCAACAGTGTGTGGAGAAAAAGTGTGTTGAGCAACAGTGTGTTGAGCAACAGTGCGTGGAGCAACAGTGTGTGGAGCAACAGTGTGTTGAGCAACAGTGTGTGGAGCAACAGTGTGTGGAGCAACAGTGTGTGGAGCAACAGTGTGTGGAGCAACAGTGTGTGGAGCAACAGTGTGTGGAGCAACAGTGTGTTGAGCAACAGTGTGTGGAGCAACAGTGTGTGCAGCAACAGTGTGTGGAGCAACACTGTGTGGAGCAACAGTGTGAGGAGCAACAGTGTGTGGAGCAACAGTGTGTTGAGCAACAGTGTGTGGAGCAACAGTGTGTTGAGCAACAGTGTGAAGAGCAACAGTGTGTTTACTAACAGTGTGTTGAGCAACAGTGTGTGGAGCAACAGTGTGTTGAGCAACAGTGTGTGGAGCAACAGTGTGTGGAGCAACAGTGTGTGGAGCAACAGTGTGTTGAGCAACAATGTGTGGAGCAAAAGTGTGTTGAGCAACAGTGTGTGGAGCAACAAGTGTGTTGAGCAACAGTGTGTGGAGCAACAGTGTGTTGAGCAACAGTGTGTGGAGCAACAGTGTGTTGAGCAACAGTGTGTGAAGCAACAGTGTGTGGAGCAACAGTGTGTTGAGCAACAGTGTGTGAAGCAACAGTGTGTGGAGCAACAGTGTGTTGACCAACAGTGTGTGGAGCAAAAGTGTGTTGAGCAACAGTGTGTTGAGCAACAGCGCGTGGAGCAACAGTGTGTTGAGCAACAGTGTGTTGAGCAACAGTGTGTGGAGCAACAGTGTGTGGAGCAACAGTGTGTTGAGCAACAGTGTGTGGAGCAACAGTGTGTGGAGCAACAGTGTGTTGAGCAACAGTGTGTGGAGCAACAGTGTGTTGAGCAACAGTGTGTGGAGCAACAGTGTGTTGAGCAACAGTGTGTTGAGCAACAGTGTGTGGAGCAACAGTGTGTTGAGCAACAGTGTGTGGAGCAACAGTGTGTGGAGCAACAGTGTGTTGAGCAACAGTGTGTGGAGCAACAGTGTGTTGACCAACAGTGTGTGGAGCAACAGTGTGTGGAGCAACAGTGTGTGGAGCAACAGTGTGTTGAGCAACAGTGTGTGGAGCAACAGTGTGTTGAGCAACAGTGTGTGGAGCAACAGTGTGTTGAGCAACAGTGTGTGGAGCAACAGTGTGTTGAGCAACAGTGTGTGAAGCAACAGTGTGTGGAGCAACAGTGTGTGGAGCAACAGTGTGTGGAGCAACAATGTGTTGAGCAACAGTGTGTTGAGCAACAGTGTGTGAAGCAACAGTGTGTGGAGCAACAGTGTGGGGAGCAACAGTGTGTGGAGCAACAGTGTGTTGAGCAACAGTATGTGGAGCAACAGTGTGTTGAGCAACAGTGTGTGGAGCAACAGTGTGTTGAGCAACAGTGTGTTGAGCAACAGTGTGTGGAGCAACAGTGTGTTGAGCAACAGTGTGTGGAGCAACAGTGTGTGGAGCAACAGTGTGTTGAGCAACAGTGTGTTGAGCAACAGTGTGTGGAGCAACAGTATGTTGAGCAACAGTGTGTGGAGCAACAGTGTGTTGAGCAACAGTGTGTGGAGCAACAGTGTGTTGAGCAACAGTGTGTGGAGCAACAGTGTGTTGAGCAACAGTGTGTGGAGCAACAGTGTGTTGAGCAACAGTGTGTGAAGCAACAGTGTGTGGAGCAACAGTGTGTTGAGCAACAGTGTGTGAAGCAACAGTGTGTGGAGCAACAGTGTGTGGAGCAACAGTGTGTGGAGCAACAGTGTGTGGAGCAACAGTGTGTTGAGCAACAGTGTGTGGAGTAACAGTGTGTTGAGCAACAGTGTGTTGAGCAACAGTGTGTGGAGCAACAGTGTGTTGAGCAACAGTGTGTGGAGCAACAGTGTGTGGAGCAACAGTGTGTTGAGCAACAGTGTGTGGAGAACAGTGTGTTGGGCAACAGTGTGTGGAGCAACAGTGTGTTGAGCATCAGTGTGTGGAGCAACAGTGTGTTGAGCAACAGTGTGTTGAGCAACAGTGTGTTGAGCAACAGTGTGTTGAGCAACAGTGTGTGAAGCAACAGTGTGTGGAGCAACAGTGTGTTGAGCAACAGTGTGTGGAGCAAAAGTGTGTTGAGCAACAGTGTGTTGAGCAACAGTGCGTGGAGCAACAGTGTGTTGAGCAACAGTGTGTTGAGCAACAGTGTGTTGAGCAACAGTGTGTGGAGCAACAGTGTGTGGAGCAACAGTGTGTGGAGCAACAGTGTGTGGAGCAACAGTGTGTGGAGCAACAGTGTGTGGAGCAACAGTGTGTTGAGCAACAGTGTGTGGAGCAACAGTGTGTGGAGCAACAGTGTGTGCAGCAACAGTGTGTGGAGCAACAGTGTGTGGAGCAACAGTGTGTGGAGCAACAGTGTGTGGAGCAACAGTGTGTTGAGCAACAGTGTGTGGAGCAACAGTGTGTTGAGCAACAGTGTGTGGAGCAACAGTGTGTTGACTAATAGTGTGTTGAGCAACAGTGTGTGGAGCAACAGTGTGTTGAGCAACAGTGTGTGGAGCAACAGTGTGTGGAGCAACAGTGTGTGGAGCAACAGTGTGTTGAGCAACAGTGTGTGGAGCAACAGTGTGTTGAGCAACAGTGTGTGGAGCAACAGTGTGTTGAGCAACAGTGTGTGGAGCAACAGTGTGTTGAGCAACAGTGTGTGGAGCAACAGTGTGTTGAGCAACAGTGTGTGAAGCAACAGTGTGTGGAGCAACAGTGTGTTGAGCAACAGTGTGTGAAGCAACAGTGTGTGGAGCAACAGTGTGTGGAGCAACAGTGTGTGGAGCAACAGTGTGTTGAGCAACAGTGTGTGGAGCAACAGTGTGTTGAGCAACAGTGTGTGGAGCAACAGTGTGTTGAGCAACAGTGTGTTGAGCAACAGTGTGTGGAGCAACAGTGTGTTGAGCAACAGTGTGTGGAGCAACAGTGTGTGGAGCAACAGTGTGTTGAGCAAGTGTGTGGAGCAACAGTGTGTGGAGCAACAGTGTGTGGAGCAACAGTGTGTAGAGCAACAGTGTGTTGAGCAACAGTGTGTGGAGCAACAGTGTGTTGAGCAACAGTGTGTTGAGCAACAGTGTGTGAAGCAACAGTGTGTGGAGCAACAGTGTGTTGAGCAACAGTGTGTGGAGCAAAAGTGTGGTGAGCAACAGTGTGTTGAGCAACAGTGCGTGGAGCAACAGTGTGTTGAGCAACAGTGTGTTGAGCAACAGTGTGTTGAGCAACAGTGTGTGGAGCAACAGTGTGTGGAGCAACAGTGTGTGGAGCAACAGTGTGTTGAGCAACAGTGTGTGGAGTAACAGTGTGTGGAGCAACAGTGTGTTGAGCAACAGTGTGTGGAGCAACAGTGTGTGGAGCAACAGTGTGTGGAGCAACAGTGTGTGGAGCAACAGTGTGTTGAGCAACAGTGTGTGGAGCAACAGTGTGTGGAGTAACAGTGTGTGGAGCAACAGTGTGTGGAGCAACAGTGTGTGGAGCAACAGTGTGTTGAGCAACAGTGTGTGAAGCAACAGTGTGTTTAGCAACAGTGTGTTGAGCAACAGTGTGTGGAGCAACAGTGTGTTGAGCAACACTGTGTGGAGCAACAATGTGTTGAGCAACAGTGTGTTGAGCAACAGTGTGTTGAGCAACAGTGTGTGAAGCAACAGTGTGTGGAGCAACAGTGTGTGGAGCAACAGTGTGTTGAGCAACAGTGTGTGGAGCAACAGTGTGTGGAGCAACAGTGTGTGGAGCAACAGTGTGTGGAGCAACAGTGTGTGGAGCAACAGTGTGTGGAGCAACAGTGTGTCGAGCAACAGTGTGTGAAGCAACAGTGTGTGGAGCAACAGTGTGTTGAGCAACAGTGTGTGGAGCAACAGTGTGTGGAGCAACAGTGTGTGGAGCAACAGTGTGTGGAGCAAAAGTGTGTGGAGCAACAGTGTGTTGAGCAACAGTGTGTGGAGCAACAGTGTGTTGAGCAACAGTGTGTGGAGCAACAGTGTGTTGAGCAACAGTGTGTGGAGCAACAGTGTGTGGAGCAACAGTGTGTTGAGCAACAGTGTGTGGAGCAACAGTGTGTGGAGCAACAGTGTGTTGAGCAACAGTGTGTTGAGCAACAGTGTGTGGTGCAACAGTGTGTTGAGCAACAGTGTGTGGAGCAACTGTGTGTTGAGCAACAGTGTGTGGAGCAACAGTGTGTTGAGCAACAGTGTGTGAAGCAACAGTGTGTGGAGCAACAGTGTGTTGAGCAACAGTGTGTGAAGCAACAGTGTGTGGAGCAACAGTGTGCGGAGCAACAGTGTGTGGAGCAACAGTGTGTGGAGCAACAGTGTGTTGAGCAACAGTGTGTGGAGCAACAGTGTGTTGAGCAACAGTGTGTGGAGCAACAGTGTGTTGAGCAACAGTGTGTTGAGCAACAGTGTGTGGAGCAACAGTGTGTTGAGCAACAGTGTGTGGAGCAACAGTGTGTTAAGCAACAGTGTGTTGAGCAACAGTGTGTGGAGCAACAGTGTGTTGAGCAACAGTGTGTGGAGCAACAGTGTGTTGAGCATCAGTGTGTGGAGCAACAGTGTGTTGAGCAACAGTGTGTGGAGCAACAGTGTGTTGAGCAACAGTGTGTGGAGCAACAGTGTGTTGAGCAACAGTGTGTGAAGCAACAGTGTGTGGAGCAACAGTGTGTTGAGCAACAGTGTGTGGAGCAAAAGTGTGTTGAGCAACAGTGTGTTGAGCAACAGTGTGTGGAGCAACAGTGTGTGGAGCAACAGTGTGTGGAGCAACAGTGTGTTGAGCAACAGTGTGTGGAGCAACAGTGTGTGGAGCAACAGTGTGTGGAGCAGCAGTGTGTGGAGCAACAATGTGTGGAGCAACAGTGTGTGGAGCAACAGTGTGTGGAGCAACAGTGTGTGGAGCAACAGTGTGTTGAGCAACAGTGTGTGGAGCAACAGTGTGTGCAGCAACAGTGTGTGGAGCAACACTGTGTGGAGCAACAGTGTGTGCAGCAACAGTGTGTGGAGCAACACTGTGTGGAGCAACAGTGTGTGGAGCAACAGTGTGTGGAGCAACAGTGTGTTGAGCAACAGTGTGTGGAGCAACAGTGTGTGGAGCAACAGTGTGTGGAGCAACAGTGTGTGGAGCAACAGTGTGTGGAGCAACAGTGTGTGGAGCAACAGTGTGTGGAGCAACAGTGTGTTGAGCAACAGTGTGTGGAGCAACAGTGTGTTGAGAAACAGTGTGTGGAGCAACAGTGTGTTGAGCAACAGTGTGTGGAGCAACAGTGTGTGGAGCAACAGTGTGTGGAGCAACAGTGTGTTGAGCAACAGTGTGTGGAGCAACAGTGTGTTGAGCAACAGTGTGTGGAGCAACAAGTGTGTTGAGCAACAGTGTGTGGAGCAACAGTGTGTTGAGCAACAGTGTGTGGAGCAACAGTGTGTTGAGCAACAGTGTGTGAAGCAACAGTGTGTGGAGCAACAGTGTGTTGAGCAACAGTGTGTGAAGCAACAGTGTGTGGAGCAACAGTGTGTAGAGCAACAGTGTGTGGAGCAACAGTGTGTGGAGCAACAGTGTGTGGAGCAACAGTGTGTTGAGCAACAGTGTGTGGAGCAACAGTGTGTTGAGCAACAGTGTGTTGAGCAACAGTGTGTGGAGCAACAGTGTGTGGAGCAACAGTGTGTGGAGCAACAGTGTGTTGAGCAACAGTGTGTTGAGCAACAGTGTGTGGAGCAACAGTGTGTTGAGCAACAGTGAGTGGAGCAACAGTGTGTGGAGCAACAGTGTGTTGAGCAACAGTGTGTGGAGCAACAGTGTGTTGACCAACAGTGTGTGGAGCAACAGTGTGTGGAGCAACAGTGTGTGGAGCAACAGTGTGTTGAGCAACAGTGTGTGGAGCAACAGTGTGTGGAGCAACAGTGTGTGGAGCAACAGTGTGTTGAGCAACAGTGTGTGGAGCAACAGTGTGTTGAGCAACAGTGTATGAAGCAACAGTGTGTGGAGCAACAGTGTGTTGAGCAACAGTGTGTGAAGCAACAGTGTGTGGAGCAACAGTGTGTTGAGCAACAGTGTGTGGAGCAAAAGTGTGTTGAGCAACAGTGTGTTGAGCAACAGTGCGTGGAGCAACAGTGTGTTGAGCAACAGTGTGTTGAGCAACAGTGTGTGGAGCAACAGTGTGTGGAGCAACAGTGTGTGGAGCAACAGTGTGTGGAGCAACAGTGTGTGGAGCAACAGTGTGTGGAGCAACAGTGTGTTGAGCAACAGTGTGTGGAGCAACAGTGTGTTGAGCAACAGTGTGTGGAGCAACAGTGTGTTGACCAACAGTGTGTGGAGCAACAGTGTGTGGAGCAACAGTGTGTGGAGCAACAGTGTGTTGAGCAACAGTGTGTGGAGCAACAGTGTGTTGAGCAACAGTGTGTGGAGCAACAGTGTGTTGAGCAACAGTGTGTGGAGCAACAGTGTGTTGAGCAACAGTGTGTGAAGCAACAGTGTGTGGAGCAACAGTGTGTGGAGCAACAGTGTGTGGAGCAACAATGTGTTGAGCAACAGGGTGTGGAGCAACAGTGTGTTGAGCAACAGTGTGTTGAGCAACAGTGTGTGGAGCAACAGTGTGTGAAGCAACAGTGTGTGGAGCAACAGTGTGTGGAGCAACAGTGTGTGGAGCAACAGTGTGTTGAGCAACAGTGTGTGGAGCAACAGTGTGTTGAGCAACAGTGTGTGAAGCAACAGTGTGTGGAGCAACAGTGTGGGGAGCAACAGTGTGTGGAGCAACAGTGTGTTGAGCAACAGTGTGTGGAGCAACAGTGTGTGGAGCAACAGTGTGTGGAGCAACAATGTGTTGAGCAACAGTGTGTGGAGCAACAGTGTGTTGAGCAACAGTGTGTGGAGCAACAGTGTGTTGAGCAACAGTGTGTTGAGCAACAGTGTGTGGAGCAACAGTGTGTTGAGCAACAGTGTGTTGAGCAACAGTGTGTGGAGCAACAGTGTGTTGAGCAACAGTGTGTTGAGCAACAGTGTGTGGAGCAACAGTGTGTTGAGCAACAGTGTTTGGAGCAACAGTGTGTTGAGCAACAGTGTGTGGAGCAACAGTGTTTACCTGGAGTTTACCTGGAGAGAGTTCCGGGGGTCAACGCCCCCGCGGCCCGGTCTGTGACCAGGCCTCTTTAGGTCAGTGTCCCAGGATGCGACTCACACCAGTCGACTAACACCCAGGTACCCATTTTACTGATGGGGAACATAGACAACAGGTGGAAAGAAACACGTCCAATGTTTCTACTCTGGCTGGGAATCGAACCCAGGCCCTCGCCGTGTGAAGCGAGAGCGTTAACCACCAGGCCACCAGAGCCCTTAACCACCAGGCCACCAGAGCCCTGTGTTGAGCAACAGTGTGTGGAGCAACAGTGTGTTGAGCAACAGTGTGTGGAGCAACAGTGTGTTGAGCAACAGTGTGTGAAGCAACAGTGTGTGGAGCAACAGTGTGTTGAGGAACAGTTTGTGAAGCAACAGTGTGTGGAGCAACAGTGTGTGGAGCAACAGTGTGTGGAGCAACAGTGTGTGGAGCAACAGTGTGTTGAGCAACAGTGTGTGGAGCAACAGTGTGTTGAGCAACAGTGTGTGGAGCAACAGTGTGTTGAGCAACAGTGTGTTGAGCAACAGTGTGTGGAGCAACAGTGTGTTGAGCAACAGTGTGTGGAGCAACAGTGTGTGGAGCAACAGTGTGTTGAGCAACAGTGTGTGGAGCAACAGTGTGTTGAGCAACAGTGTGTGGAGCAACAGTGTGTTGAGCATCAGTGTGTGGAGCAACAGTGTGTTGAGCAACAGTGTGTGGAGCAACAGTGTGTTGAGCAACAGTGTGTGGAGCAACAGTGTGTTGAGCAACAGTGTGTGAAGCAACAGTGTGTGGAGCAACAGTGTGTTGAGCAACAGTGTGTGGAGCAAAAGTGTGTTGAGCAACAGTGTGTTGAGCAACAGTGCGTGGAGCAACAGTGTGTTGAGCAACAGTGTGTTGAGCAACAGTGTGTTGAGCAACAGTGTGTGGAGCAACAGTGTGTGGAGCAACAGTGTGTGGAGCAACAGTGTGTGGAGCAACAGTGTGTGGAGCAACAGTGTGTGGAGCAACAGTGTGTGGAGCAACAGTGTGTGGAGCAACAGTGTGTGGAGCAACAGTGTGTTGAGCAACAGTGCGTGGAGCAACAGTGTGTGCAGCAACAGTGTGTGGAGCAACAGTGTGTGGAGCAACAGTGTGTGGAGCAACAGTGTGTGGAGCAACAGTGTGTTGAGCAACAGTGTGTGGAGCAACAGTGTGTTGAGCAACAGTGTGTGGAGCAACAGTGTGTTGACTAACAGTGTGTTGAGCAACAGTGTGTGGAGCAACAGTGTGTTGAGCAACAGTGTGTGGAGCAACAGTGTGTGGAGCAACAGTGTGTGGAGCAACAGTGTGTTGAGCAACAGTGTGTGGAGCAACAGTGTGTTGAGCAACAGTGTGTGGAGCAACAAGTGTGTTGAGCAACAGTGTGTGGAGCAACAGTGTGTTGAGCAACAGTGTGTGGAGCAACAGTGTGTTGAGCAACAGTGTGTGAAGCAACAGTGTGTGGAGCAACAGTGTGTTGAGCAACAGTGTGTGAAGCAACAGTGTGTGGAGCAACAGTGTGTGGAGCAACAGTGTGTGGAGCAACAGTGTGTGGAGCAACAGTGTGTTGAGCAACAGTGTGTTGAGCAACAGTGTGTGGAGCAACAGTGTGTGGAGCAACAGTGTGTGGAGCAACAGTGTGTGGAGCAACAGTGTGTGGAGCAACAGTGTGTTGAGCAACAGTGTGTTGAGCAACAGTGTGTTGAGCAACAGTGTGTGGAGTAACAGTGTGTGGAGCAACAGTGTGTGGAGCAACAGTGTGTGGAGCAACAGTGTGTTGAGCAACAGTGTGTGAAGCAACAGTGTGTTTAGCAACATTGTGTTGAGCAACAGTGTGTGGAGCAACATTGTGTTGAGCAACACTGTGTGGAGCAACAGTGTGTTGAGCAACAGTGTGTTGAGCAACAGTGTGTTGAGCAACAGTGTGTGAAGCAACAGTGTGTGAAGCAACAGTGTGTGGAGCAACAGTGTGTGGAGCAACAGTGTGTTGAGCAACAGTGTGTGGAGCAACAGTGTGTGGAGCAACAATGTGTGGAGCAACAGTGTGTGGAGCAACAGTGTGTGGAGCAACAGTGTGTGGAGCAACAGTGTGTCGAGCAACAGTGTGTCGAGCAACAGTGTTTGAAGCAACAGTGTGTGGAGCAACGGTGTGTTGAGCAACAGTGTGTGGAGCAACAGTGTGTTGAGCAACAGTGTGTGGAGCAACAGTGTGTGGAGCAACAGTGTGTTGAGCAACAGTGTGTGGAGCAACAGTGTGTTGAGCAACAGTGTGTGGAGCAACAGTGTGTTGAGCAACAGTGTGTTGAGCAACAGTGTGTGGAGCAACAGTGTGTTGAGCAACAGTGTGTGGAGCAACAGTGTGTGGAGCAACAGTGTGTTGAGCAACAGTGTGTGGAGCAACAGTGTGTTGACCAACAGTGTGTGGAGGAACAGTGTGTGGAGCAACAGTGTGTGGAGCAACAGTGTGTGGAGCAACAGTGTGTTGAGCAACAGTGTGTGGAGCAACAGTGTGTTGAGCAACAGTGTGTGGAGCAACAGTGTGTTGAGCAACAGTGTGTGAAGCAACAGTGTGTGGAGCAACAGTGTGTTGAGCAACAGTGTGTGGAGCAAAAGTGTGTTGAGCAAAAGTGTGTTGAGCAACAGTGCGTGGAGCAACAGTGTGTTGAGCAACAGTGTGTTGAGCAACAGTGTGTTGAGCAACAGTGTGTTGAGCAACAGTGTGTGGAGCAACAGTGTGTGGAGCAACAGTGTGTGGAGCAACAGTGTGTGGAGCAACAGTGTGTTGAGCAACAGTGTGTGGAGCAACAGTGTGTGGAGCAACAGTGTGTGGAGCAACAGTGTGTGGAGCAACAGTGTGTTAAGCAACAGTGTGTTGAGCAACAGTGTGTGGAGCAACAGTGTTTGGAGCAACAGTGTGTGGAGCAACAGTGTGTTGAGCATCAGTGTGTGGAGCAACAGTGTGTTGAGCAACAGTGTGTGGAGCAACAGTGTGTTGAGCAACAGTGTGTGGAGCAACAGTGTGTTGAGCAACAGTGTGTGAAGCAACAGTGTGTGGAGCAACAGTGTGTGGAGCAACAGTGTGTTGAGCAACAGTGTGTGGAGCAACAGTGTGTTGAGCAACAGTGTGTGGAGCAACAGTGTGTTGAGCAACAGTGTGTGAAGCAACAGTGTGTGGAGCAACAGTGTGTTGAGCAACAGTGTGTGGAGCAAAAGTGTGTTGAGCAACAGTGTGTGGAGCAACAGTGTGTGGAGCAACAGTGTGTGGAGCAACAGTGTGTGGAGCAACAGTGTGTGGAGCAACAGTGTTGAGAGCAACAGTGTGGAGAGCATCTGTGTGTAGAACAACAGTGTAGGGAGGAACAGGAGCGTGAGAGCAACAGGAGCGTGTAGAGCAAGTGTAATAAAACAAGACAAATATCAAGGTTTCACCAGAGCGTAGTATTACCGTTGTTGCTGCTGCAGCAGCTTCACGGGTTGCCTGCTCGCCAGGTAACGTTACTGATGCTGCGTGTACAGGGGTAGCCTGCTCGCCAGGTAACGTTACTGATGCTGCGTGTACAGGGGTTGCCTGCTCGCCAGGTAACGTTACTGATGCTGCGTGTACAGGGGTTGCCTGCTCGCCAGGTAACGTTACTGATGCTGCGTGTACAGGGGTAGCCTGCTCGCCAGGTAACGTTACTGATGCTGCGTGTACAGGGGTAGCCTGCTCGCCAGGTAACGTTACTGATGCTGCGTGTACAGGGGTAGCCTGCTCGCCAGGTAACGTTACTGATGCTGCGTGTACAGGGGTTGCCTGCTCGCCAGATAACGTTACTGATGCTGCGTGTACAGGGGTAGCCTGCTCGCCAGGTAACGTTACTGATGCTGCGTGTACAGTGGTAGCCTGCTCGCCAGGTAACGTTACTGATGCTGCGTGTACAGGGGTAGCCTGCTCGCCAGATAACGTTATTGATGCTGCGTGTACAGGGGTAGCCTGCTCGCCAGGTAACGTTACTGATGCTGCGTGTACAGGGGTTGCCTGCTCGCCAGGTAACGTTACTGATGCTGCGTGTACAGGGGTACCCTGCTCGCCAGGTAACGTTACTGATGCTGCGTGTACAGGGGTAGCCTGCTCGCCAGGTAACGTTACTGATGCTGCGTGTACAGGGGTTGCCTGCTCGCCAGGTAACGTTACTGATGCTGCGTGTATAGGGGTTGCCTGCTCGCCAGGTAACGTTACTGATGCTGCGTGTACAGGGGTTGCCTGCTCGCCAGGTAACGTTACTGATGCTGCGTGTACAGGGGTAGCCTGCTCGCCAGGTAACGTTACTGATGCTGCGTGTACAGGGGTAGCCTGCTCTCCAGGTAACGTTACTGATGCTGCGTGTACAGGGGTTGCCTGCTCGCCAGGTAACGTTACTGATGCTGCGTGTACAGGGGTTGCCTGCTCGCCAGGTAACGTTACTGATGCTGCGTGTACAGGGGTTGCCTGCTCGCCAGGTAACGTTACTGATGCTGCGTGTACAGGGGTTGCCTGCTCGCCAGGTAACGTTACTGATGCTGCGTGTACAGGGGTTGCCTGCTCGCCAGATAACGTTACTGATGCTGCGTGTACAGGGGTAGCCTGCTCGCCAGGTAACGTTACTGATGCTGCGTGTACAGGGGTAGCCTGCTCGCCAGTTAACGTTACTGATGCTGCGTGTACAGGGGTTGCCTGCTCGCCAGATAACGTTACTGATGCTGCGTGTACAGGGGTAGCCTGCTCGCCAGGTAACGTTACTGATGCTGCGTGTACAAGGGTAGCCTGCTCGCCAGGTAACGTTACTGATGCTGCGTGTACAGGGGTAGCCTGCTCGCCAGGTAACGTTACTGATGCTGCGTGTACAGGGCTAGCCTGCTCGCCAGGTAACGTTACTGATGCTGCGTGTACAGGGGTTGCCTGCTCGCCAGGTAACGTTACTGATGCTGCGTGTACAGGGGTAGCCTGCTCGCCAGGTAACGTTACTGATGCTGCGTGTACAGGGGTAGCCTGCTCGCCAGGTAACGTTACTGATGCTGCGTATACAGGGGTAGCCTGCTCGCCAGGTAACGTTACTGATGCTGCGTATACAGGGGTAGCCTGCTCGCCAGGTAACGTTACTGATGCTGCGTATACAGGGGTAGCCTGCTCGCCAGGTAACGTTACTGATGCTGCGTATACAGGGGTTCCCTGCTCGTCGGGAAAGCGTTTCTAGACAAGAATTCATCAACAGTATTTCGTCAACGTTCTCCTCTGACGTAAACGTCACACACAGACACACACACACACACACACACACACACACACACACACACACACACACACACACACACACACACACACACACACACACAGACACACACACACACACACACACACACACACACACACACACACACACACACACAGACACACACACACACACACACACACACACAGACACACAGACACACACACACACACACACACACACACACACACACACACACACACACACACACACACACACACACACACACACACACACACAGACACACAGACACACACACACACACACACACACACAGACACACAGACACACACACACACACACACACACACACACACACACACACACACACACACACACACACACACACACACACACACACACACACACACACACAGACACACAGACACACAGACACACACACACACACACACACACACACACACACAGACACACACAGACACACACAGACACACAGACACACACACACACACACACACACACAGACACACAGACACACACACACACACACACACACACACACACACACAGACACACACACACACACACACACACACACACACAGACACACAGACACACACACACACACACACACACACACAGACACACAGACACACACACACACACACACACACACACACACACACACACACACACACACACACACACACAGACACACACAGACACACACACACACACACACACACACACACACACACAGACACACACACACACACACACACACACACACACACACACACACACACACACACACACACACACACACACACAGAGCAGCCAACAAGGCAGCAAACAGACTCGTCTGGCTATAAAGACAAAAAGTTTCCGAGAGCTCTGGCGGAACGGAGCTATCTGTGAATTAGTTTGCATCTGGACTACGTTTCGCTCACGGGCAAGCTGTTTCAAGTTAACTGTGAACGAAACATTTACGATGAAAAAGGCTTGCTCTGCTATAAATGGCTGTGTTCTGCATCCTCTCTTCCGGCCCTCTGCTTGTTATTTCACTACGACCATCATGCTATCAGAGACAACGTTGAGCAGAGACTAATGGCTCTGAGTACCAACCTTTGTTCACAGGTAGCACCTTCGGCTTACATAGGATCTTACAGGAACGTATAGTCAGGTCTTATTACCCCAGTCGCTCCTGTTCACCTAGCAGTAAATAGGTACCTGGGTGTTAGTCTAATGATGTGGGTGGCAGCCTAATAGGTAGTGGTGTTTTATATACATTTGTCAGCGTGTGTTCGTTATTTTTGCTTTTATAGCTCGCTTCTTATTAAAACCAGTACAATAAGACTTATTCCTAACGAGCGCAATGCAACCAGACATAGTCTCAACTGTACCAGTGCAACCAGACATAGTCCCAACTATACCAGTGCAACCAGACATAGTCTCAACTATACCAGTGTAACCAGACATAGTCTCAACTATACCAGTGCAACCAGACATAGTCTCAACTATACCAGTGTAACCAGACATAGTCCAACTATACCAGTGTAACCAGACATAGTCTCAACTATACCAGTGTAACCAGACATAGTCTCAACTATACCAGTGCAACCAGACATAGTCTCAACTATACCAGTGCAACCAGACATAGTCCCAACTATACCAGTGCAACCAGACATAGTCCCAACTATACCAGTGCAACCAGACATAGTCCCAATAAAAACAGTGCAACCAGACTTAGTCTCAATAAAACCAGTGCAACCAGGCATATTCCAATTAAAGCTACAACCAGACATAGTCCCAATGAAAACAATGCAACGAGACATAGTCCAAGTGAAAACCGGTGCAACCATAGTCCCGATAAAACCAGTGCAGACGAACATTCACAATGAAACCAGTGCAACCAAACTTTCTTGCAGTCTTCCTCACACCCAGAAGGTTTTAGGCTAATCGGCATTCCAATTTATTTGGGGGAGGGGAGAGCGGTGCACCTCGGGGAGGGGCGCTTTCTTGGTTCTTCTGTCTTAAGTGGCGCATTTTAAAACTTTCTGTTCTCATTTCCAATATGTATATGTCGTGCCGAATAGGCAGAACTTGCGATCTTAGCTTAAATAGCAACGCTCATCTTGCCATATAGGAAAAGTGAAAATTTGTGTATGCAATAATTTCGTCAAATTTATTCTGAACCTAACGAAAAAATATATATTTCATTGTGTTTGTTATAATAAGGTTAGATAAGTTTTCTAAGATTCTTTTGGTGCAAAATTAAAAATTTTTACATCAACATTAATGAAAAAAATATATCTTTAAACGTATAAGAGAAAATTTTAGAAAGGACTTAATTTTAAATGAGTTCTTGCTAATTGACCAGTTTTATATATTCAGCACGACATATATATTTTCAACTGTATCTGATCAGTTTTACTACAAAAATTCATGCATATTTACACCCACCTTGTCATGAAGCATTTGTATGTATGCATGGCAGGTGTAGGTGTGCAAGCCCACCACATCTACTGACAAAGTGGGCGAAGGGAGTCTCTCTCCCCTACATCCACCTCCTAACGAGGTGGGTGTGGTGGGCGTAACACCCACACCCGCCTCCTGACAAGACAGGTGCATACGAAAATACTTCAGAAAGCATCACAACAAACAGTAAGGATTTTTTTCACTAGCCTTATATACATTCATAACTTATCTTGCAAGGCGTGGAGTATGCCTGTATGTCACCTGGCTTTATGTGGAAGAAGTGGAGGTAGTAATGTGCCTCAGCTTACAATTATCTACATCATAATTTGCCTCGCCTCTGAAATAAATATAAAATTTGTACAGAATTTGTTGGTAAAAGTTTTTTTTTTTTTAATCCACGTGAATTTCCAAATTAAAATGCACGAGGCTGGAAGGAATTTTAATTTTATTCGTAGAGTCATCCATAATACTCATCCTTACTCATTCTGCTCATCATTCTGCTAATTCTATGCACCAGTTATCTTCTCATTCTAGTCATCATTCAACTCATCGCTCCATAGACACCACCTGTTGCTGTCTCTCCTCGTTTATTTTATCTCTAAAAACTTATTTTTATTCGTTAATACATATTTCACTTTTAAAAAACGTGGGTTTTGGGTGTAAACGTTTACTTTCGGAGTACATAAGATTTTCTGCTTTATATATATATATATATATATATATATATATATATATATATATATATATATATATATATATATATATATATATATATATATATATATATATATATATTACCTACAAGAGGGGAAAAATATTTTCCTACAGAAAAGCAGAAGGAAACAAGTATATATATATATATATATATATATATATATATATATATATATATAATATATATATAATATATATATATATATAATGTACCACCTCTATAGCTGGAATGGGGACCCTCATCCTCAGAGAAGACAATAAACGTACCTCAGGGAAAACTCAAGGTTCTCCCCGGAGCTGTTTGAATATTTTCTTCTCCTACCACCCCCTATATATTTTTTATTCTATGTGAACATTTATTAATAAACAAAATACAATTACAGAAAAAACATAAACATGAATACAATGGCACAATGTATCAAAGATCATGAACTTCCTCCAACTCCTCCGAGGCTGGACGTGAGCCAAGTATGCAGCAAGCATTTCCCCTCTGAATGGCGACGCTGAGGCGCTGGAACATGAAAGTGGCTGCCCTTGGGTCCCTGGTGGTGTCGATGAGTCTGGAACCCAATTCTTTAAGGAAACGTGTGGCATTTTTTCCCCATGATCCCAAGGTCTCTGATCCCACTGGGACAAATTGATACTGTTGGCTAATGTCCCTGTACTTGCTGATCTTGTACTCCTCTCTGTGGTCAGCAGCTCCTCCCTGTCGCCCCACACTGTGATGGATATAGGTGTCAGCCAGTGTAGACACACAGGTATAGTCCCATGCTAAGAGCTTGCCATTCTTCCAAGGATAGATGGTGATCCCGTCGGGGCGGTTTGCTGGGTTGTGGGTATTGTTTGCTGCAAGGGATCGTGGCTCCCTCTCGGCAGGGCATCCAGCTGTAGCAAGGGTTCTCTTAATGATGTCGTTGACCTCATTGTGTCTTGCATGTCAGCCCTTGGTTTTGGAACAGTTAAGACCATGTAGACCGTATTGGTCTGCTTGCACTTCGCCGCAAATACACATATATTCTGTGTGAATTGGGGCAGCAAGGCGCAGAGCCACTGCAATACGGAGGGTCTTAGGGAAGAGTCGCGTTCCCATTGCCGATATGGGAACTGTTTGGAGGAAGTCCCCGGAGTGAGGTGCACTCACAGCCTGGAGACGGGCAATCTCCCTATCTGATGTTGCAGCCCTGAGCATGTTGGCAAGCACCTTTTCAGCAATCGGGCCATCCCAGCTTGACTGTTTGTGAGCCAGTGCTGCACTAGGGTTTGGTGCTGGAGCAGCAAGAGTCTCCCATTTGGTGATGGCACTGGCATAGCTAGGGTCTTCTGTTCCTGCTGAGTCACTGAGGGTGTCAGGAAGAATTTATCTTATCAACTCGTTTGATGCAAAGGAAGAGGACAGGAAAGCTGGTAGAGCAATCTGGGAGGATCTGCGTACTCCTAGCCCTCCAAGCCTGACCGGAAGTGAGGCTTGCAACCACTGTCCATCGTCAAGGGAAAGATTCAATACACTCTCTAGCATGGCCTTCAGGAGAGAGTCATATTCCTTGAGTTTTGGACTGCTGAAGGCTGGGGAGCATCTCAGAAAATAGGTAAGTTTTGGGGTTGACAGGCACCTGGTGAGTAGGTAGAAAGCATCGTGTGTGTTAATGTCTTTCATCCTGCTTTCCATCGTCCGGAGGTCTGAGACTTTTTTTCCTAGGATTAGATCGATGGCATTGGACCCAAGAGGGTCCTTCTGCTTTTCTGTGGGAAAATATTTTTCCCCTTTTGTAGGTAATTTTTTTTGTTAGGTAAGACACATATGCAACAGTTAAGTATCTTTATTTCGAAACGTTTCGCCTACACAGTAGGCTTCTTCAGTCGAGTACAGAAAAGTTGATAGAAGCAGAAGATACTTGAAGACGATGTAATCAGTCCATCACCCTTAAAGTTTTGAGGTGGTCAGTCCCTCAGTCTGGAGAAGAGCATTGTTCCGTTGTCTGAAACAATATGAAGTTGAAGTGACAGGATGGAGCTTTATATAGTGCCAGGAGGTGAGACGTAGGTTGCTTTGGGAGGGCAGGTCCCTTTCAAACTCAGCCGTTCTCACTAGTAGAGGTTGTCGAAGTTGATGGTCTGTACCAAGATACCCTTGTGTTGCAGTGTCTGACAGAATGAACATTAAAATGTTTCGAAATAAAGATACTTAACTGTTGCATATGTGTCTTACCTAACAATCTGTCGGTATTTTATACCATTTTAATGTTCATTCTGTCAGACACTGCAACACAAGGGTATCTTGGTACAGACCATCAACTTCGACCTCTACTAGTGAGAACGGCTGGGTTTGAGAGGGACCTGCCCTCCCAAAGCAACCTACGTCTCACCTCCTGGCACTATATAAAGCTCCATCCTGTCACTTCAACTTCATATTGTTTCAGACAACGGAACAATGCTCTTCTCCAGACTGAGGGACTGACCACCTCAAAACTTTAAGGGTGATGGACTGATTACATCGTCTTCAAGTATCTTCTGCTTCTATCAACTTTTCTGTACTTGACTGAAGAAGCCTACTGTGTAGGCGAAACGTTTCGAAATAAAGATACTTAACTGTTGCAAATGTGTCTTACTTAATCTGTCGGTATTTTATACCATTTTAATGTTCGTAATTTTTTTTCTACAGAAATATACTTTTTTGTCTTTCTGTGCAAAAATTTTTTCTACTTGTGTAATTTTTTTTATGTGTTATTCTATGTAAAGAATTTTTTCCTTTTTGTAAATGTTTTGTATTTCTGCAAATATTTTCTACTGTTCATTTTAAATAAACGTTTTTCTGCATTTTCACATTAATATTCGTTTTTCTGTATTTGTCAGTTTTTTTCTACGCGAATAAATTTGTTTTTTTTCCGATTTTTATGTAGTTTTTCATATATAAATACGTATTTGTCTGTATGTAAATATTTTTTTTTCAGTTTTTCTGTTTTTTTTATCGTTTTCTATGTGAATATGTTTTTCTGTTTTTCACTGTAAATGCAGGTGTTTCTGTTTTTCAATGTAAATGCAGGTGTTTTTGTTTTTCACTGTAAATGCAGGTGTTTCTGTTTTTCACTGTAAATGCAGGTGTTTCTGTTTTTCACTGTAAATGCAGGTGTTTCTGTTTTTCACTCTAAATGCAGGTGTTTCTGTTTTTCACTGTAAATGCAGGTGTTTCTGTTTTTCACTGTAAATGCAGGTGTTTCTGTTTTTCACTGTAAATGCAGGTGTTTCTGTTTTTCACTGTAAATGCAGGTGTTTCTGTTTTTCACTGTAAATGCAGGTGTTTCTGTTTTTCACTGTAAATGCAGGTGTTTCTGTTTTTCTGTGCAAACATGTTTTTTTTTCTATATAAATAACTGTTTTGTTTGCCTGTGTCTAAAGACTGTGGCGACTCAGGTATCTGAATGTGGGAAATTATCCAGATGCGGATGTTTATGAATGTAGATCCCCTCAAGGAAGGTTCCTTGATGTTGGTGAGGGGCTCTTGATTTAGGGAATTGGATCTGTGCTCCAGTTCCCCGAATTAAGCCTGAATCCCTTCCACATCCCCCCCCCAGGCGCTGTATAATCCTCCTGGTTTAGCGCTTCCCCCTTGATTATAATAATAATAATAATATGAATGCAGATGTTAATGAATGTAGATGTTTATGAATGCAGATGTTTATGAATGCAGATGTTAATGAATGTAGATGTTAATGAATGTAGATGTTTATGAATGCAGATGTTTATGAATGCAGATGTTAATGAATGTAGATGTTAATGAATGTAGATGTTTATGAATGCAGATGTTTATGAATGCAGATGTTAATGAATGTAGATGTTAATGAATGTAGATGTTTATGAATGTAGATGTTTATGAATGCAGATGTTTATGAATGCAGATGTTTATGAATGCAGATGTTAATGAATGTAGATGTTAATGAATGTAGATGTTTATGAATGCAGATGTTTATGAATGCAGATGTTAATGAATGTAGATGTTTATGAATGCAGATGTTTATGAATGCAGATGTTAATGAATGTAGATGTTAATGAATGTAGATGTTTATGAATGCAGATGTTTATGAATGCAGATGTTAATGAATGTAGATGTTAATGAATGTAGATGTTTATGAATGTAGATGTTTATGAATGCAGATGTTTATGAATGCAGATGTTTATGAATGCAGATGTTTATGAATGCAGATGTTAATGAATGTAGATGTTAATGAATGTAGATGTTTATGAATGTAGATGTTTATGAATGCAGATGTTTATGAATGTAGATGTTTATGAATGTAGATGTTAATGAATGCAGATGTTTATGAACGTAGATGTTTATGAATGCAGATGTTAATGAATGCAGATGTTTATGAATGCAGATGTTTATGAATGTAGATGTTAATGAATGCATATGTTTATGAATGCAGATGTTAATGAATGCAGATGTTTATGAATGCAGATGTTAATGAATGCAGATGTTTATGAATGTAGATGTTAATGAATGCAGATGTTTATGAATGTAGATGTTAATGAATGCAGATGTTTATGAATGTAGATGTTTATGAATGCAGATGTTAATGAATGCAGATGTTTATGAATGCAGATGTTAATGAATGTAGATGTTTATGAATGCAGATGTTTATGAATGCAGATGTTTATGAATGTAGATGTTAATGAATGCAGATGTTTATGAATGCAGATGTTAATGAATGCAGATGTTTATGAATGTAGATGTTAATGAATGCAGATGTTTATGAATGTAGATGTTTATGAATGCAGATGTTTATGAATGTAGATGTTTATGAATGCAGATGTTTATGAATGTAGATGTTAATGAATGCAGATGTTTATGAATGCAGATGTTTATGAATGTAGATGTTAATGAATGTAGATGTTAATGAATGCAGATGTTTATGAATGCAGATGTTAATGAATGCAGATGTTTATGAATGTAGATGTTAATGAATGCAGATGTTTATGAATGCAGATGTTTATGAATGTAGATGTTTATGAGTGCAGATGTTTATGAATGTAGATGTTTATGAATGCAGATGTTTATGAATGCAGATGTTTATGAATGTAGATGTTTATGAATGTAGATGTTAATGAATGCAGATGTTTATGAATGCAGATGTTTATGAATGCAGATGTTAATGAATGCAGATGTTTATGAATGCAGATGTTTATGAATGCAGATGTTTATGAATGCAGATGTTAATGAATGCAGATGTTTATGAATGTAGATGTTTACGAATGTAGATGTTAATGAATGCAGATGTTTATGAATGTAGATGTTAATGAATGCAGATGTTTATGAATGTAGATGTTAATGAATGCAGATGTTTATGAATGCAGATGTTAATGAATGCAGATGTTTATGAATGCAGATGTTAATGAAAGATGTTTATGAATGCAGATGTTTATGAATGGAGATGTTAATCAATGCAGATGTTAATGAATGCAGATGTTTATGAATGCAGATGTTTATGAATGGAGATGTTAATGAATGCAGATGTTAATGAATGTAGATGTTAATGAATGCAGATGTTTATGAATGTAGATGTTTACGAATGCAGATGTTAATGAATGCAGATGTTAATGAATGCAGATGTTAATGAATGCAGATGTTTATGAATGCAGATGTTTATGAATGCAGATGTTAATGAATGCAGATGTTAATGAATGCAGATGTTAATGAATGCAGATGTTAATGAATGCAGATGTTAATGAATGCAGATGTTAATGAATGCAGATGTTTATGAATGGACATAATATTGCAGTGTCTCACAATTTTAGCTCAACATTCAAGTATCGTTTCGGTCTCAACATTCCCATATCGTGTTTACTTCAATATCCAAATATTTGACCTTTAATATCCATGTACCATTTATACCTCAACATCCAGATATTTAAGAAAACATTTCCCGTAAAAGTATTTTAGTTTTTTCCCCTTCAAGCGTGTTTTCATGTATTTTCTGGAATTGTGTATTAGTAAATTGTGTATTGCTTGTTATTGTTTAACTGCGCACTGTTTGTCATTCCCGAATTGTGTCTTCTTTGTTACTGAACTGCTTATTGTGTGTTATTCTCGAACAGCGTATTGTGTTATTCTTGAAAAGCGTATTTTGTTATTCTTGAACGGCGTATTTTGTTATTCTTGAACAGCGTATTGTGTTATTCTTGAACAGCGTATTGTGTTATTCTTGTACAGCGTATTGTGTTATTCTTGTACAGCGTATTGTGTTATTCTTGAACGGCGTATTTTGTTATTCTTGAACAGCGTATTGTGTTATTCTTGAATAGCGTATTGTGTTATTCTTGAACAGCGTATTGTGTTATTCTTGAAAAGCGTATTTTGTTATTCTTGAACGGCGTATTTTGTTATTCTTGAACAGCGTATTGTGTTATTCTTGAACGGCGTATTTTGTTATTCTTGAACAGCGTATTGTGTTATTCTTGAATAGCGTATTGTGTTATTCTTGAACAGCGTATTGTGTTATTCTTGAACAGCGTATTGTGTTATTCTTGTACAGCGTATTGTGTTATTCTTGAATAGCGTATTGTGTTATTCTTGTACAGCGTATTGTGTTATTCTTGTACAGCGTATTGTGTTATTCTTGAACAGCGTATTGTGTTATTCTTGAACAGCGTATTGTGTTATTCTTGAATAGCGTATTGTGTTATTCTTGAATAGCGTATTGTGTTATTCTTGAATAGCGTATTGTGTTATTCTTGTACAGCGTATTGTGTTATTCTTGAATAGCGTATTGTGTTATTCTTGTACAGCGTATTGTGTTATTCTTGAACAGCGTATTGTGTTATTCTTGAACGGCGTATTTTGTTATTCTTGAACAGCGTATTGTGTTATTCTTGAATAGCGTATTGTGTTATTCTTGAACAGCGTATTGTGTTATTCTTGAACAGCGTATTGTGTTATTCTTGTACAGCGTATTGTGTTATTCTTGAATAGCGTATTGTGTTATTCTTGTACAGCATATTGTGTTATTCTTGTACAGCGTATTGTGTTATTCTTGAACAGCGTATTGTGTTATTCTTGAACAGCGTATTGTGTTATTCTTGAATAGCGTATTGTGTTATTCTTGAATAGCGTATTGTGTTATTCTTGAATAGCGTATTGTGTTATTCTTGTACAGCGTATTGTGTTATTCTTGAACAGCGTATTGTGTTATTCTTGAACAGCGTATTGTGTTATTCTTGAACAGCGTATTGTGTTATTCTTGAACAGCGTATTGTGTTATTCTTGAACAGCGTATTGTGTTATTCTTGAACAGCGTATTGTGTTATTCTTGAACGCCGTATTGAGTGTTATTGTTAAATAGAGTATTGTATCTTCTCTTCAACGTATCCTTGTATCTGCATGTCAGATTTATATACTAGACACTTTCTTACTCATCTAAGTAGATACTGCAGTATACATATGAGGAATAATAAATCAAAATAAAGCATTTTCTCAGAGGCCAGTTACACACTCCTGGGCTCTCTGACTTCCCGACAAACCTGTGTTTTGTGATGAATGGTTTGAAAAACCGACAAGTTGAAGATTGAGACACTTATGCAGCATATGGGAATCTTTATTCAGGAAACGTTTCGCCACACAGTGGCTTCATCAGTCCAATACAAAGAGGAAGGCGTAAGGAGAGGAGGAGAATGAGGTAATCAGTCCCTCAACCTTTAGTCGATGTGTTCAGTCCATCGACTCCAGGTTGAGGGACTGATTACCTCATTCTCCTCCTCTCCTTACGCCTTCCTCTTTGTATTGGACTGATGAAGCCACTGTGTGGCGAAACGTTTCCTGAATAAAGATTCCCATATGCTGCATAAGTGTCTCAATCTTCAAACCTGTGTTTTCATACAATAAGCCATTTCGCCCAGGATAGGATACCATTCTCTATTGCCTTCAGAGAAGTAACTAATTATTCTATAACACTGAGCTTAGAGCTAGGTTAAATAGGTACTACATCAGGTGCATGAGGCAGAGAAGCGCATGTAATTACACAGGAGTTATGTACACAATATTAGGCGGAAGCAGAAGTGATGTGCCCATAACACTTAGATATAAATAGCACTGTAAGATATCATTTACCTTGAGAATAACTACGAATTAAAATGAATTTAACTGAGGTTCAGTAACTTGTGCAAGCCAATCAGAGATATAGAACGAGAAAGAGAACGAGAGAGAGAGAGAGAGAGAGAGAGAGAGAGAGAGAGAGAGAGAGAGAGAGAGAGAGAGAGAGAGAGAGACAGACAGAGAGAGAGAGAGAGAGAGAGAGAAAGAAAGAGAGAGAGAGAGAAATATATACTTTAAGCTTATAAATAAACTGGGTATTTACACACATTCATATGTACGCATATACATATGCACACAGAAACACACACACACACACACACACACACACACACACACACACACACACACACACACACACATACACACACACACACACACACACACACGACCCACGAGAACATTTCTTAAGACAAGCAGTAGTGTGAAGTGCTCTAGAAGTGAAGTCAATAAACGGAACATATTTTAAATGTGTCAGCGAAGTGCAATAACGATATCTGGGATTAACAATTTTACTCTGAGAGGAATGACACGATTTGTAAATGAGATCAAATATATTGTACTTGTCAGTGTTGGTAATGTTGACATCAGTCTCTGGGCCCTCATGGAAACTAGTTAATTCTTTAGTTTACAGCAGAGACATGAGAGGCAAAGCTTATATACTGAAGAAGGCTGCTACCCAGGCGAAACGTTTCGACTAAAAAAAAAAATAAAACACATCGTTCACCTTCGTCGCTGAATATCCAAGATGAAGATAGACGAGGAGCGTGCTAATAGACTGTCTGCAGCTTCAAGACTAGATATGACAGCACTCATGAACCTCACCAGGTGAGGTTCAATAATGATAATATTATTATTATTATTATTATTATTATTATTATCATTATTAAAAATAAGCATATCATTAAAATTCAAATTGGATTACTAAAGAGTTTTATAATTCGGTGACAAGTAACACAATCGAAAAATTTATGGTGTGCTAATATCTCTCACAGTCTATTAATACTCGACACAGTCTATCAACTACTAAAGCAGTAGTTATTAGGCACAGTTTACTAACAGTCGACTGGCACCAACAATCCGCAAGCAACACAGTTCAACAAATAGCAACCTACAAATTGATAGCAACTACTAATAGCTAACAGTCCACTGGCACTAATAACACTTACTGACAGCTAACATTTCCCTAACAACTTAAATTTAACTAACAACTAACAGTTCACCAACAACTAATAGTTCACTAACAACTAACAGTTCACTAACAACTAACAGTTCACTAACAACTAACAGTTCACTAACAACTAACAGTTCACTAACAACTAACAGTTCACTAACAACTAACAGTTCACTAACAACTGACAGTTCACTAACAACTAACAGTTCACTAACAACTGACAGTTCACTAACAACTGACAGTTCACTAACAACTGACAGTTCACTAACAACTGACAGTTCACTAACAACTAACAGTTCACTAACAACTGACAGTTCACTAACAACTAACAGTTCACTAACAACTGACAGTTCACTAACAACTAACAGTTCACTAACAACTGACAGTTCACTAACAACTAACAGTTCACTAACAACTGACAGTTCACTAACAACTAACAGTTCACTAACAACACACACTAGTAACGGTTGAGTCAACAGAGACACATTACAGTAACAATATCATCCTCGCCTGTTTTATGCACCACTGTTTTCACACTGAAATATTACACACAATAAATTTTCAAACTTCACTATCGATTCTATAAAATTCAGAAATTTATTGAATAACAAAAAAAAAGAGGTGTATTAACTGCTGTAGTTGTGTATGTTATAACCGCCTATAGTATTCTACTCCAACTCCTCCAATTTTTCTTAAAAGTTCGCGAGAAAACACGTTTTCGGTGTTACAGTACACCACAAGCTGCCAGACGTACGCCTCATTTGTTTTGTTAATATTACTAAATATTAGGAATGTCAGTTAGTGTATGTTAAGCTAACAGAAAATGATAAGTTAAATTTCACTACTGGAGAACAGGTTGTACACAGACACGTCAAGGGGAAGAACTAAGATGTAACTAAGATGTTAGTAAAGACTACGGTAGCAGCAACACACGTTTAACTAAGATGTAAGTAAAGTCTCTGGTGGTAGCATCCCCTGTTTAACTAAGATGTAAGTAAAGTCTCTGGTGGTAGCATCCCCTGTTTAACTAAGATGTAAGTAAAGTCTCTGGTGGTAGCATCCCCTGTTTAACTAAGATGAGAGTAAAGTCTCTGGTGGTAGCATCCCCTGTTTAACTAAGATGTGAGTAAAGTCTCTGGTGGTAGCATCCCCTGTTTAACTAAGATGTAAGTAAAGTCTCTGGTGGTAGCATCCCCTGTTTAACTAAGATGTAAGTAAAGTCTCTGGTGGTAGCATCCCCTGTTTAACTAAGATGTAAGTAAAGTCTCTGGTGGTAGCATCCCCTGTTTAACTAAGATGTAAGTAAAGTCTCTGGTGGTAGCATCCCCTGTTTAACTAAGATGTAAGTAAAGTCTCTGGTGGTAGCATCCCCTGTTTAACTAAGATGTAAGTAAAGTCTCTGGTGGTAGCATCCCCTGTTTAACTAAGATGTGAGTAAAGTCTCTGGTGGTAGCATCCCCTGTTTAACTAAGATGTGAGTAAAGTCTCTGGTGGTAGCATCCCCTGTTTAACTAAGATGTAAGTAAAGTCTCTGGTGGCAGCATCCCCTGTTTAACTAAGATGTAAGTAAAGTCTCTGGTGGTAGCATCCCCTGTTTAACTAAGATGTAAGTAAAGTCTCTGGTGGTAGCATCCCCTGTTTAACTAAGATGTAAGTAAAGTCTCTGGTGGTAGCATCCCCTGTTTAACTAAGATGTGAGTAAAGTCTCTGGTGGTAGCATCCCCTGTTTAACTAAGATGTAAGTGAAGTCTCTGGTGGTAGCATCCCCTGTTTAACTAAGATGTAAGTAAAGTCTCTGGTGGTAGCATCCCCTGTTTAACTAAGATGTAAGTAAAGTCTCTGGTGGTAGCATCCCCTGTTTAACTAAGATGTAAGTGAAGTCTCTGGTGGTAGCATCCCCTGTTTAACTAAGATGTGAGTAAAGTCTCTGGTGGTAGCATCCCCTGTTTAACTAAGATGTAAGTGAAGTCTCTGGTGGTAGCATCCCCTGTTTAACTAAGATGTAAGTAAAGTCTCTGGTGGTAGCATCCCCTGTTTAACTAAGATGTAAGTGAAGTCTCTGGTGGTAGCATCCCCTGTTTAACTAAGATGTAAGTAAAGTCTCTGGTGGTAGCATCCCCTGTTTAACTAAGATGTAAGTGAAGTCTCTGGTGGTAGCATCCCCTGTTTAACTAAGATGTAAGTAAAGTCTCTGGTGGTAGCATCCCCTGTTTAACTAAGATGTAAGTGAAGTCTCTGGTGGTAGCATCCCCTGTTTAACTAAGATGTATATAAAGTCTACGGTGGTAGTAACACACGTTGCTTAGTATGTATGTAATACTCCAGCTCTTATTTCTTCAGATGTCTCATATATATATTTTAAACCATTTGTAAATCTCCCACTATCCTTTCACACTGATCATTCCATCTGTATGCATTCACATATATGTGGTTGCAGGGGTCGAGTCACAGCTCCTGGGCGCGCCTCTTCACTGGTCGCTACTAGGGCACTCTTCCTGCTCCATGAACTTTATCATACGTCTTTTTCAAACTATATATGGATCCTGCCTCCACTACATCACTTCCCAGACTATTCCACTTCCTGACAACTCTGTGACTGAAGAAGTACTTCCTAACATCCCTGTGATCCATCTGAGTCTTCAACTTCCAATTGCGACCCCTTGTTGCTGTGTCCCGTCTCTGAAACACACTGTCTCTGTCCACCTTGCCAGTTCCTCTCAGTATTTTATACGTCGTTATCATATCTGACTCTCTCTCCTGTCCTCCAGTGTGGTCAGGTCGATTTCCCTTACCCTTCCCTCGTAGGACATGCCCCTTTGTTCCGGGACTAGTCTTGTTGCAAACCTGTGCATTTTCTCTAATTTCTGTACGTGCTTGGCTAGGTGTGGGTTCCAAACTGGTGCTGCATACTCCAATAAAAGCCTGACATACACGATGTACAGGGTCCTAAACGATTCCTTACTGAGATATCGGAATGCTATTCTTAGGTTTGCAAGGCGCCCATATGCTGCAGCAGTTATTTGGTTGATGTGCGCCTGATCTCGAGATCCCTTTCCTTGAGTGATGTTTGTAGTCTCTGGCCCCCTAGACTGTACTCCGTCTTCGGTCTTCTTTGCCCTTCCCCAATCTTTATGACTTTGAACTTGGTGGAGTTGAACTCCAGGAGCCAGTTTCTGGACCAGGCCTCCAGCCTGTCCAGATCCTGTTGTAGCTCTGCCTGTTCCTCGTCCGACTGAATTTTTCTCATCAACTTCACGTCATCTGTGTGTGTGTGTGTGTGTGTGTGTGTGTGTGTGTGTGTGTGTGTGTGTCTGTGTATGTGTGTGTGTGTGTGTGTGTGTGTGTGAGTATGTGTGTCCATGAATTCCGGACCTACTCGCTCGAAGGGTTGATAGAGTGCTGGCGATGGTGCAGTCAGAATAAGTTAGTAGTTCCGGTGCTTCCCACACCCAACTCGAGACCCTCGCTCCTTGACACATCTACACTACTACCATCAGGAAGGTACTGCTGATACTGCTGCTACTGCTGCTGCTACTACTACTACTGCTGATGGTCGAGAAGTTTGCTTTTCATTTAAAAGCTCTCGTGCTGCCGCTCGTCCGCTAGTTCATGGCGAAACAATCTCATTGGTTAAGGATGCAGAATTGAATTTTGCCCGATAGAAAGCATGGGAATGCTCTTTCCACGCCTCTCGAAACTACCCACTTCAACGAATTTGAAAAATACATGACATGGAAATGCACTTTTCTTGGCCTCAAACAGTGACGAGAGTTTGAAGATTTGCCAATATATTGTCTGGGGCAGTGACTGTTGTCAACCAGGACGCGGCTACCACAACTGTTGTCAACCACCACTCTGCTGCCACCAATGTTGTCAACCACTACGCTGCTACCACCCCTGTAGTCAAACACGACGTTGCTACCACCACTGTTGTCACCCAGGACGCTGCTACCACCACTGTTTGTCAATCAGGACACTGCTACCACCATTGTTGTCAACCAGGACGCTGCTACCACCACTGTTGTCAACCAGGACGCTGCTACCACCACTGTTGTCAACCAGGACGCTGCTACCACCACTGTTACCAACCAGTACGCTGCTACCACCACTGTTATCAACCAGTACGCTGCTACCACTACTATCGTCAACCAGGGCTGCGGCCAATTCTTTTGTCATCCATTACGGTGCTACTACCACTGATTATATATATATATATATATATATATATATATATATATATATATATATATATATATATATTATTGTACCCACGGAACAAGTGGTGTTGATCAATAACAACACTGCACTAGCCAAAGAGTCGAACCCATGCTGTTTTGACCCGCCTCATGGTGAGAGAAAACACATGACACATTAGACCACTAGACCACATAGTCCTTAACAATGGTGCATCCAGCCAAGCTAGATGTTGTACTCACCATCGAAGACATACGGTGGTGTGGACGCCTCTGAGCTAATTTCATTCTCCTCCCTGTTTGTGTACTAGCTCAACAAGCAGTATATTTTATTATTGTAACCACGAAACGAGTGGTATTGATCAGTAACAATTAGCTAGGGCAGTGTTGTTATTGATCACTACCACTCGTTTCGTGGTTACAGCAATATAATATACTGCTTGTTGAGCTAGTACACAAACAGGGAGTAGAATGAAATTAGCTCAGAGGCGTCCACACCACCGTATGTCTTCGATGGTGGGTACAACATCTAGCTTGGCTGGATGCACCATTGTTAAGGACTGTGTGATCTAATGGTCTAAAGCGTCATGCCTTTTCTCTCACCATGAGGCGGGCCAAAATAGCATGGGTTCGACTCCTTGGCTAGTGCAGTGTTGATTATATATATATATATATATATATATATATATATATATATATATATATATATATATATATATATATATATATATATAATTTTTATTTTTTATTAACACATCGGCCTTCTCCCACCAAGTTAGGATGGCCCGAAAAAGAAAAACTTTCATCATCATTCACTCCATCACTGTACTTCCCATCTCCAAGAGTTAAGTACGGCCTGCCGGTTTCCTTGAATCCTTTTATAAGTGTTACCTTGCTCACACTCCAGCAGCACTTCAAGTCTTATAAACCATTTGTCTCTATTTGTACACTCACGCATGCTTGCTGGAAGTCCCCTCGAACACAAAACCTCCTTAACCCTGTCTCTCCAACTTTTCCTAGCCCGACCCTTACCCCGCCTTCACTCCACTACAGATATATACACATATATATATCACAACAACAGGAATGGGGCGGCGAACCTACTGTAGTGTGCCATTCTTATTTATTTTTTTCAGCTTATGGCCTGCAATGTTTAATTTGAATTACCTGTACTACGTTCCAGTTATTAATTGGATGTAATGTTAATATATTTAGAGGTTTGGCTTGTTTGCAACTTACCGTTTTACTGGACAAGCTTTACTTTTATTTACATTTCAAATTGTGGAACAGTAGGCTTCCTGCAGAGTATTTAGAGTTTGGGAGCACCTTACTGGGTGAGGTGTCACCTCTGATTGAGGTGTCACCTCAGTGTTCAGCATATTAATTAGGGTTATCTTGCCTCTCCATCCAATTCCTCTGAAAATATGTGTGTAAGCCCGTGAAAGTGCTCACGAGTTTTTTAAAAGCCTTTACAACTTTCATCATTCACTGCATCATTGTCTTCCCAGAGGCGTGCAGCCTACACTACACTTAAAAAAACTTCAACATATCTTCAGCCCTCCTTCAGAGTGCAGGACCTGAACTTTCCACCTCCAGGATTCACTTCCGGCTATCCGGTTTCTCCGAATACCTTCATAAATGTTACTCTGCTCACACTCCAACACCCTCAGACAAGCTTACCGGAAGTCTAAGCCCCTTGCACACAGATCCTCCTTTACCCCCTCCCTGTAACCTTTCCTAGGACGACCCCTATCCCGCCTACCACTGCAGATTTTTATGCCCTCTAAGTCATTCTATTATTCTATTTCGTTCCATCCTTTCTAAATGTCCGAACCACCTCAATAACCCCTCCTCAGCCCTCTGGATAATACTTTGAGGAACCCGCACCTCCTAATCTCCAAGCTACGGATTCTCTACATAATATTTACACTGCACATTGCCCCCAGACATTACATGTCCACTGCCTCCAGCCTTCTCTTTGTTGCAACATTCACCAGCCATTATACTATCATGCATTCTCCTCTTTGCTTCCATAGATAACGTTCTTAGTCTCCATACACTCCTCAGTGCACCATTCATCATTTCGCCCCCCTCATCAATTCTATGATTCATCTCGTCTTTCAGAGACCCATTTCCTGACAAGTCCACTCCCCAATATGTGAATGCATTCACTTCCTCCATATTTTCTCCCTCCAGTCTGATATCTAGTCTTTCATTACGCAATTTTTTTGTTATCCTCATAACCTTGATTATTCCTATGTTCACTTTTAAATTCTTTCTTTTAGATACCATTCCAAACTCGTTCACCAACCTCTGCAACTTCTCTTCAGAATCCCCCAAAAGCCAACTGTCATCTGTAAAAAGCAATTGTGACAACTCTCATCCTGTGGTAGATTCTTTATCTCTTAATCCCATACCTCTTTCCATCACCCGAGCATTCACTTCTCTTACAACCCCATCTATAAATATATTGAACAGCCATTGTGAAGTCACTCATCCCTGTCTGAGGCCTACTATTACTGGGAAATAATCTCGCTCTCTCCTACATACTCTAACCTGAGCCTCACTATTCTCGCAAAACTCTTATCTGCTTTCAGTAACCTGCCACCTATTCCATACACCAGAAACATCTACCACATTGCTCCCCTATCAAATGTCTTTTCCAAATCCATGAATGCAACGAAAACCTCTTAGCCCTTATCTAAATCCTCTTCACCTATATGCTTCACTGTAAACACTACACACCCCCTACCCTTCCTAAAGCCTCCTTGTTCATCTGCGATCCTACTCTCTTTATTACTCTTAACTCGTTCAATAATAACTCTACCATATACCTCACCAGATGTACTCAACAGGCTTATTCTCATTCCCTTATAATTTTTACATTCCATTATGTCCCCTTTGCCTTTTTACAGAGGAGTTATACATGCTCTCTGCCAATCCCTGGGTACGTCTGTTCTTTCATTTATTAAATAAAAGCACCAACGATTCCAAAATTATATCTCCACCTGCAATTCCAGTTGTTTTACCCTCTTTCATTCTATCCATTGCCTCAAGCACCTCCCTCACACTCACATCTGGCTCTTCCTCATTCCAATAAGATCTTTTACCTCCCTGCTTAATGTACGATATCACAGCTTTCCTATCTTTATCATTTAACAGTTCCCCAAAATATTACCTCCACCTTCTCGATACCCCCAACTTTCCTTCTAGAGACTCGCCTCTCCTGTTTGTAACTGTCAAATCCATTCGTTCCCTAGGATTTTTCAACTTATTAATCTCACTCCAAAACTTTTCCTTATTCTCAGTAAAATATATTGATAGAACCTCACACGCTCTCTCATTTGCTCTCCTTTACATTCCTTCACCATTCTTAACTTCTCTTTTTTTTCTCCATCTATTCCTCCCTCTTGCTATATAATGACGGATGAAAGTGTAATGGACATTTGTTGATGAACTGAGGAAACCCACATGGAGACGGAAGACAATGTAAAATGATACTTGCCCGCCTTCTCTCTCTCTCTCTCTCTTTATACATATATATATATATATATATATATATATATATATATATATATATATATATATATATATGCAATAAGATCAAGTAAACAAGTGATTTCACAATATGCAGAACAACCACTGTGAAAAAATAGTGAAATTCCAGGCGCTTTCGTGACTTCTCACATTATCAAGGGAACTATGATAGTTCCTTGATAATGTGAGAAGTCACGAAAAACTCTTGGAATTTCACTATTTTTTCACAGTGGTTGTTCTGCTCCTCTTGGACGCAATGACGTCGATCTGATTGTAGAAAAAAAAACTCAGACCTCAGGACGATGGAAGGCAGGATGAAAAACATCGATGCCTTCTACCTATTCATGAGGTATCTGCCAATCCCAAAACTCGCCTACTTCCAGAGATGCTCCCCAGCCTTCAGCAGTCCGAAACTCAAGGAATATGACTCTTTTCTTAAGACCATGTTAAAAAAGGTATTGAATCTTTCCCTCGATGATGGACAATGGTTTCAGGCCTCACTTCCAGTCAGGCTGGAGGCTGGGAGGACGCACATCCTCCAAGACTGCCCTACAAGCTTTCCTATCTTCTTCCATAGCATCAAATGAGTTAATAAAACAAATTCTTCCGGGCAATCTCAGTGACTCAGCAGGAATACAGGACCCTAGCTATGCCAGTGTCATCAATGAATGGGAGACTCTTGCTGTTCCAGCACCAAAACCTTATGCAGCAATGGCTTATAGTTAAGCTGGGATGCCAACATGCTTAGGGCTGTAACAGACAGGGAGACTGCCCGTCTCCAAGCTGTGAGTGCACATCGCTCCGGAGACGTCCTCCAAACAGTTCCTATTTCCGCAATGGGAACGCACCTCGACCCTATGTCCCTCCATATTGCAGTGGCTCTGCGCCTTGCTGCCCAGATTCACACGGAATATACGTGTATTTGCGGCGATGCACAAGCCGACCAGTATGACCTACATGGTCTTAACTGTTCCAAAACCAAGGGCTGGCATGCAAGACACAGTTGAGTCAACGACATCATAAAGAGAACCCTTGCTATAGCTTGATGGCCAGCCGAGAGAGAGGCCAGATCACTAGCAGCCAACAATACCCACAACCCGGCAAACCACCCCGACGGGATCACCATCTATCTTTGGAAGAATGGCAAGCTCTTAGCATGGGACTATACCTGTGTGTCGACACTTGCTGACACCTACATCCATCACAGTGTAGGGCGATAGGGAGGAGCTGCTGATCACATGGAGGAGTACAAGATCAGCAAGTACAGGGACATAAGCCAACAGTATCAATTTGTCTCAGTGGAATCAGAGACCTTGGGATTATGGGGGAAAAAACGCAACATGTTTCCTTAAAGAACTGGGTTCCAGACTCATCGACACCACCAGGGACACAAGGATAGCCACTTTCATGTTCCAGCGCCTCAGCGTGGCCATCCAGAGGGAAAATGCTTGCTGCATACTTGGCTCACGTCCGGCTTCAGAGGAGCTGGAGAAGATTCGTAATCTTCGATATGTTGTTCCAATAAATTCATGTTTTGGTTTTCTGTCAATGTATTTAGTTTATTAATAAAATTTCATATATATATATATATATATATATATATATATATATATATATATATATATATATATATATATATATATATATGTGCAAGGAATTCGCAAGAGCCAGCGAAATATACACAAACACTGATCTCTGGCTGAAGGATACTCGAACCTTGGAACCAGGTACGCAGTGCTTTACCAATCTACCCCCACTGGACCAATACCTTGGAGTCCAGCTTGCGCTAGACTTTGATCCAAGGCAGCCAGCGTTCAGGGAGAAGGCTTACAGCTTTTAATCTCATCCCCTGCATGCATCAGCCTTACTAGAGATATTAACAATGCAAGGAATTCGCAAGAGCAGGCGAAATATACACAAACACTGATCTCTGGCTGAAGAAGACTCGAACCTACGAACCTTGGAACAAGGTACGCAGTGCTTTACCAATCTACCCACACTGGACCAATACCTTGTTAATATCTCTAGTATTCTTAATATCTCTAGTAAGGCTGATGCATGCAGGGGATGAGATGAAAAGCTGTAAGCCTTCTCCCTGAATGCTGGCTGCCTTGGATCAAAGTCTAGCGCAAGCTGGACTCCAAGGTATTGGTCCAGTGTGGGTAGATTGGTAAAGCACTGCGTACCTTGTTCCAAGGTTCGTAGGTTCGAGTCTCCTTCAACCAGAGATCACTGTTTGTATATATATATGTCGTGCCGAATAGGCAGAACTTGCGATCTTGCTTAAATAGCAACGCTCATCTTGCCATATAAAACAAGTGAAAATTTGTGTATGCAATAATTTCGCCAAAATCATACTGAACCTAACGAAAAAAATATATTTCACTGTGTTTGTTTAGTACTAAATTATTGTAAACGTATTTAAAATATATTTAGTTGGGTTAGGCTAAAATAAATTGCTTTTGTTATAATAAGGTTAGGTAAGTTTTCTAAGATTCTTTTGGTGCAAAATTAAAAATTTTTACATTAAGATTAATGAAAAAAATATATCTTTAAACGTATAAGAGAAAATTTTAGAAAGGACTTAATTTTAAATGAGTTCTTGCTAATTGAAAAGTTTTTACATATTCGGCATATATATTATATATATATATATATATATATATATATATATATATATATATATATATATATATATATATATATATATAAATAAACACTGATCTCTGGCCAGAGATCAGTGTTTGTGTATATTTCGCCTGCTCTTGCGAATTCCCTGCATATATATATATATATATATATTTTTTTTTTTCAACAAGTCGGCCGTCTCCCACCGAGGCAGGGTGACCCAAAAAAAGAAAGAAAATCCCCAAAAACAAAAATACTTTCATCATCATTCAACACTTTCACCACACTCACACATTATCACTGCTTTTGCAGAGGTGCTCAGAATATAATAGCTTAGAAGCATATACGTATAGAGATACACAATATATATATATATATATATATATATATATATATGTATGTACATATATGTATATATATATATATATATATATATATATGCAATAAGATCACAGTAAACAGGTGATTTCAGAATATGCAAAACAACCACTCTGAAAGAATAAGAAATTCCAAGCGCTTTCGTGACTACTCACATTATCAAGGAACTATGAAAGTAAAGCATCCAAGGAAGCTATATAAGGGGTCTGGCCGGCACCTCACTATCAGATCCCACAACGGTTTAAACACCTGACGCGCGCCGACCCAACTTGGATAGGTCCTTGGCACAACTCACCTCACAAACTATTCTACCCAAGAAATAAGAAATTTTAAAGATTATTTGTCCAGTGTATTATTAAATTCTTCCCAAATTCTATTAATTATAAATGGATCTAATTTATATAAACCAAAGGAAATATTCATATTATTGTCAAAACTGCTTTTTATGAAACAAGATTCAATTATATTCCTGTCGACCATGGACTTGCTTGATACTACTTTCTCAACTTTTTGAAAATCAATTGGATGGTTAAAATCTCTTACATGAATAAATAGAGCATTGGAATCTTGTCCAGTTCTAATGCTATATTTATGTTGTTTTAATCTTAGTTCGAGATTTTTACCAGTTTGACCGTAATAAACTTTATCGCAAATTTTACAAGGAATCTTATAGACACATCCATCAGCATTTTGGGGGGAATTCTTTATCAAAAGTTTTTTTACTGTATCAAGATTTTTGAATACAACTTTAATATTAAAAGTCTTAAGAAGAGAAGGCATATCAACCAAGTTTTCATGGTAAGGGAGAACCAACATATTTTTATATGAATAAGGCTGGTTGTCCCTTTTTGGATTGTAAAAAGTATTTCTAGCAACTTTAAAAGATTTATCAATTACATTTCTTGGGTATTTTAAATCATTACCTATTTCATAAATTTTGGATATTTCCTCATCTATGAACTCAGGACTACAAATTCGTAAAGCTCTCAAAAACATTGATGAGAAAACAGACAGTTTGACTCTATCTTGATGCGAGGAATAATAGTGGACATAGGAACAGTTATTTGTAGGTTTTCTGTAAATTTTAAATTTGAATTCATTATTACCCTTAATAATTAAAACATCTAGAAAAGGCAATGAGTTATTTTCTTCAAACTCAACAGTAAAGTTTATAGAATGGGCTAAGCTATTTAATTTTCCTAGGAAATGGTGTATATCTACATTTTTGGGCATAAGACACAAAATATCATCAACATATCTGAACCATTTAGCTCTATTAGGGAGGATTGTGTTAAGTAACCTTGTTTCAAAAAATTCCATGTATAGGTTACTAAGAACAGGTGAAAGAGGATTTCCCATTGCCATACCAAACTTCTGAGTGTAAAACTTATCATTAAATACAAATTTTGCATCAACAATGCAAAGTTTAATAAGTTTAATGATAGTAGAAACTGGCAATGGTAAATCATAGTTAACGAGTTCTTCAGATAAGAAACTTAATAAATCATCAACAGGAACTTTCGTAAACAAGGAAGTAACATCAAAACTAACCATGTTAAAATCATTTAAGTCAGTCAAGGAGCTTAATTTATCAACCAAGTCTATGTTGTTTTTAACATTAAAGTTAGAAATTTTGCCAACAATAGGGCTCAAAATATCAACAAGCCATTTGGATAATTTATATGAAACTGACCCTATGGAGCTAATAATTGGGAATCCAGTCAGACCAATTATTAGCTCCATAGGGTCAGTTTCATATAAATTATCCAAATGGCTTGTTGATATTTTGAGCCCTATTGTTGGCAAAATTTCTAACTTTAATGTTAAAAACAACATAGACTTGGTTGATAAATTAAGCTCCTTGACTGACTTAAATGATTTTAACATGGTTAGTTTTGATGTTACTTCCTTGTTTACGAAAGTTCCTGTTGATGATTTATTAAGTTTCTTATCTGAAGAACTCGTTAACTATGATTTACCATTGCCAGTTTCTACTATCATTAAACTTATTAAACTTTGCATTGTTGATGCAAAATTTGTATTTAATGATAAGTTTTACACTCAGAAGTTTGGTATGGCAATGGGAAATCCTCTTTCACCTGTTCTTAGTAACCTATACATGGAATTTTTTGAAACAAGGTTACTTAACACAATCCTCCCTAATAGAGCTAAATGGTTCAGATATGTTGATGATATTTTGTGTCTTATGCCCAAAAATGTAGATATACACCATTTCCTAGGAAAATTAAATAGCTTAGCCCATTCTATAAACTTTACTGTTGAGTTTGAAGAAAATAACTCATTGCCTTTTCTAGATGTTTTAATTATTAAGGGTAATAATGAATTCAAATTTAAAATTTACAGAAAACCTACAAATAACTGTTCCTATGTCCACTATTATTCCTCGCATCAAGATAGAGTCAAACTGTCTGTTTTCTCATCAATGTTTTTGAGAGCTTTACGAATATGTAGTCCTGAGTTCATAGATGAGGAAATATCCAAAATTTATGAAATAGGTAATGATTTAAAATACCCAAGAAATGTAATTGATAAATCTTTTAAAGTTGCTAGAAATACTTTTTACAATCCAAAAAGGGACAACCAGCCTTATTCATATAAAAATATGTTGGTTCTCCCTTACCATGAAAACTTGGTTGATATGCCTTCTCTTCTTAAGACTTTTAATATTAAAGTTGTATTCAAAAATCTTGATACAGTAAAAAAACTTTTGATAAAGAATTCCCCCCAAAATGCTGATGGATGTGTCTATAAGATTCCTTGTAAAATTTGCGATAAAGTTTATTACGGTCAAACTGGTATAAATCTCGAACTAAGATTAAAACAACATAAATATAGCATTAGAACTGGACAAGATTCCAATGCTCTATTTATTCATGTAAGAGATTTTAACCATCCAATTGATTTTCAAAAAGTTGAGAAAGTAGTATCAAGCAAGTCCATGGTCGACAGGAATATAATTGAATCTTGTTTCATAAAAAGCAGTTTTGACAATAATATGAATATTTCCTTTGGTTTATATAAATTAGATCCATTTATAATTAATAGAATTTGGGAAGAATTTAATAATACACTGGACAAATAATCTTTAAAATTTCTTATTTCTTGGGTAGAATAGTTTGTGAGGTGAGTTGTGCCAAGGACCTATCCAAGTTGGGTCGGCGCGCGTCAGGTGTTTAAACCGTTGTGGGATCTGATAGTGAGGTGCCGGCCAGACCCCTTATATAGCTTCCTTGGATGCTTTACTTTCATAGTTCCTTGATAATGTGAGTAGTCACGAAAGCGCTTGGAATTTCTTATTCTTTCAGAGTGGTTGTTTTGCATATATATATATATATATATATATATATATATATATATATATATATATATATATATATATATATATATATATATATATATATATATATATATATACATGCATATATATATAATATAGAACCACGAACGAGTGGTATTGACCAATAACAAAACTGCGACTAGCAAAGGATTCGAACCCATGATATCATGGCCCACCTCATGGTGAGCGAAAACCGCTCACCATGTTTGGAATCCAAACACGAAGACAGAAATGCAGGTAAAGATACCTGCGTTGCCATGCGCACCCTTATTCCTCCCAGTCGCAATGGGAGAGTTGCCTGATCCCATTGCTGAGAGATTCAGTGCCTTTCTAAAGATTGCCGAGTAGGTAAAACTTGCGATTTTGGTTTAAATAACCACTCTCTTCAAGCCGAATAAGGCAAGCGAAAATTTTTTTATGCAATAATTTCACAAAAATGATTCTAAACCTAACAAAAAAAATATATATTGGTCAGATTAGTCAATTAGCAAGAACTCGTTTAAAATTAAGTCATTTCTAAAATTTTCTCTTATAAGTTTGAAGATATATTTTTTCATTTATGTTAATGTAACAATAAATTTGTAACAAAAGATCCTTAGAAAACTTACCTAACCTTGAAAAATCTATTTTAGATAAGTTTACAATAATTTAATAATAAACAAACACAATGAAATATATTATTTTCGTTAGGTTCAGAATGATTTTTGCTAAATCAATGCATACACAAATTTTCACTTGCCTTATTCGACAAGAAGAGCGTTGCTATTTAAGCCAAAATCGCAAGTTTTACCTATTCAGCACGATATATATATATATATATATATATATATATATATATATATATATATATATATATATATATATATATATATATATATACCTATATATATATATATATATATATATATATATATATATATATATATATATATATATATGTATATGTATATAATGTCGTGCCGAATATGTAAAACTGGTCAATTAGCAAGAACTCATTTAAAATTAAGTCCTTTCTAAAATTTTCTCTTATACGTTTAAAGATATATTTTTTTCATTAATGTTGATGTAAAAATTTATAATTTTGCACCAAAAGGAACTTAGAAAATTTACCTAATCTTATTATAACAAGCGCAATTTATTTTAGCCTAACCAAACTAAATATATTTTAGATTTGTTTACAATAATTTAATACTAAACAAACACAGTGAAATATATTTTCTTTCGTTATGTTCAGAATGATTTTGGCGAAATTATTGCATACACAAATTTTCACTAGTCCTATATGGCAAGATGAGCGTTGCTATTTAAGCCAAGATCGCAAGTTCTGCCTATTCGGCACGACATATATATATATATATATATATATATATATATATATATATATATATATATATATATATATATATATATATATATATATATATATATATACACACACACACACACACTGTAACCCTCGCCACCCACACTATCGTTATAACACAGTACATTCACTACCCACAATACAGCACTCACCACACATACTACAATTCTCACCACCCACACTGCAGACCTCACCACCCACACTACAACTCTCACCACACACAATCTACAGCACTCACCACTCACACTACAACATTCATAGCACACACTACAATACTCACCACCCTCACTACAACTCATCACACACACTAGAACACTCACCACACATACTGCAACACACTCCACATGCACACTACAACACTAACCATACTATAGCACTCATCACATACTACACTCATCACACATGCACACTACAACACTCACCATACTACAGCTCTCTTCACATACTACACTCATCACACATGCACACTACAACACTCACCATACTACAGCTCTCTTCACATACTACACTCATCACACATGCACACTACAACACTCACCATACTACAGCACTCATCACATACTACACTCATCACACATGTACACTACAACACTCACAACACACACACTACAACACTCACCACCCGCACTATACCACTCACCACACACACTACTCACTACACACACTACAGCACTCACTACACACATTACAACACTCACCACACCCACTACAACACTCACCACACACACTGCAACACTCACCACACACACTACAACACTCACCACACACACTGCAACACTCAGCACACACACTACAACACTCACCACAAGCACTACAACACTCACCACACACACTGCAACATTCACCACACACACAATACAACACTCACCACAAGCACTACAACACTCACCACACACACTGCAACACTCACCACACACACTACAACACTCAGCACACACACTACAACACTCACCACACACACTACACTCACCACACACACTGCAACACTCAGCACACACACTGCAACACTCACCACACACACTATACTCACCACACACACTGCAACACTCAGCACACACGCTGCAACACTCACCACACACACTGCAACACTCACCACACACACTGCAACACTCACCACACACAGTACACTCACCACACACACTGCAACACTCAACACACTCTCTACAACACTCACCACACTGCAACGCTCACCCCACACACACTGCAACACTGACCACACACACTACAACACTCACCACACACACTACAACACTCACTACACACACACTACAACACTCACCACACACACTGCAACACTCACCACACACTGCAACACTCACTGCACACACTACAACACTCACCACACACACTACAACACTCACCACACACACTGCAACACTCACCACACACCTTGCAACACTCACGACACACACCACACGCACTGCAACACTCACCACACACACTGCAACACTCACCACACATACTGCAACACTCACCACACACACTACAACACTCACCACACACACTACAACAGGTGGATCTACGCCAGGACGTACATCGAGCTGGATCTACGCCAGGACCTCACATCGACCTGGACAATCTACAGTGCTACAGCTGCACTACAAGTACTGTATCACCTATGAGTGGTTGTTTGGGTGTGGGGTTCAGGTTCCAATTAACCGCCAAGCTGAATGTGAATGGTCTAACTCTCATAGCACTATAAAGAATAGGCACTCAAGTATTCAATAAGGTTTAGCAAATGGTAATCCATTGAACAAGGCGATTAACTCACTATAAGCAGGTCGAGCATAGGCAACACTGTAAGGGTTGGAGTCAGGTCACAAGAGGTTGTGGACACAAGCGACAACTGAGAATCTACATTACACTCCAAGCACAAGCCACCTACTTTTCAGACACATAATAAACCCACACATAATTCGACACATAATTACACACACACACACACACACACACACATATACACACACATACCCAAACACATACACACAAATACACACACATACACACACACACACACACACACACACACACACACACACACACACACACACACACACACACATATACACACACACACACACAAACACACACACACACACACACACACATACACACACCCACATACACACATACACACACACACACACACACACACACACACACACATATCCAGACACACATACACTCCCCCCTCACCACCGACATCTCACTACTTCCCCTGATCCCTCCCCTCCCTCGATCACCCTCCCCTCCCCCGTTCACCCTAAACCCTCCCCACCCTTCCCCACTCAGCTCCCACATAGCCACAGTTCCTCCACTACTTCCCCCCCCCACACTGACATACACACTACTAACATAACATACAGAACTACATAGGTTTCCCACTCTGAGGCAATCAGGATAAAACAAAAATGGGTTCCCAGAGAGCAACAAGAAAAATCAAGGGACAGGAGGAGGAAAATGCAAAGGAAGATTGGGCAGCAGAGCTCATAAAAAGGGATCATGAATGGGAAAAGAAACTAGAAGAACTTAGCTTGAGAATGGAAGAGAGGATAGATATGGAAAGCAGGAAGTGGGAGGTGCATGTCAAAGCAGCAGAAGCTAGGATACAGAGTTTAGAAGAGGAATTGAAAAATCTGAAACAGCCTAAAGAACTAAAGAACATTTTGGGATTGACAACAGAGACTGCTACCTCAGCCACAAATAAGGGGACTGTAGGGAAAGAAGGAGCACAACTGCGTGGAGAGGCTCTATCAGAGGAGACTGTAGCAAATGAAAGAGCTAAGCTTTATGTGGAGGCCCTAACAGACAACAGAGCCCAAGGAAAGCCGAGAAGGGAAAATGACAGGCCACTGAGCCCAAGTACATTAGCCAGCGAAACTGATGAAAGGAAAGCTGCAGTGGAGGAAACCAAATTAAATGAGGGGATACACAGGGATATGCAGTGGGAGAATGAAAGGGTGGGGTCAGTCTTTGTGTATGGGCTCCAGGAAGTCGAAGGGGAAACATATGAAGCAAGGAAACAAGGGGAAAAAAAGCAATTGAAAGCATCATGAAAGCAATAGGAGAAGACGATATGACCCAGCTGGAAAATTTTCGGAGAATAGGGGGGTTTGTAAAAAAAAGAACCCGGCCAGTGAGAGTGACCATCAAGGCAGAAGCGACTCGGACCAGGATCCTGCAGGAGAAAGCACGATTAAGGGACATGACGGCATACAGGAAGGTGTATCTCGACCGCGACAGAACACAAGAAGAAAGGAAGAAACTGAGAGAGATGGTACAAAGGCGAAAGAAGGAAAGAGAGGGGATGGAGAAGACAGACAGGAGATCCCAGACCCAGGAAGATCAAATACAGCCTCCCTCACAACTTCCTATAGAAGCCTCCCAACCAGGTCAATCCCAGTGCAACCAAACACTCTAAATCAAAACACCCATGCCACATCCAATGCCCCCACCCACTACATTACAAACTTCACCCCCACAGCAACAACCCATAGTTCCTTACCAGGTCTCCCACTTCCCCAACCCCAATATACTTCCCAGACCACAGTCTTAGAAAAGAAGTTGAAGGTGTGGTATACAAATGCAGATGGAATAACAAACAAGTATGAGGAGTGGCACGAAAGAATCAAAGAGACATCCCCAGACATAATATCATTCACAGAAATAAAACTCACCAGAATAATAACAGATTCAATCTTTCCATCCGGATATCAAATCCTCAGGAAAGACAGAGGGAGGAGAGGGGGAGGAGGAGTTGCACTGCTCATTAAAAAACAGTGGGGTTTTGAGAAAATGGAACGAATGGATGGCATGGGCGAAAGGGACTACTTAGTAGGAACAATCCAGTCTGAGGGACATAAGGTGATAATTGCAGTAATGTACAACCCACCACAGAACTGCAGGAGGCCAAGAGAAGAATACGATGAGAGCAACAGAGCAATGATCGACACACTAGCCGAGCTGGCCAGGAGAGCACACATGGGGGGAGCAAAGTTACTAGTTATGGGTGATTTCAATCACAAGGAGATTGACTGGGAAAACCTGGAGCCCCATGGGGGTCCCGAAACATGGAGAGCCAAGATGATGGATGTGGTACTGGAGAACCTCATGCATCAACATGTTAGAGACACTACCAGAGAGAGAGGAGAGGATGAACCAGCAAGGTTGGACCTTGTATTCACCATGAGTAGTTCGGACATCGAGGGTATCATGTATGAAAGGCCCCTGGGAGCTAGTGATCATGTGGTTCTGTGCTTCGACTACATAGTTGAGCTCCAAGTGGAGAGAGTAGCAGGAATAGGCTGGGAAAAACCAAACTACAAAAGGGGGAACTACTCAGGCATGAGGAACTTCCTTCAAGACATTCAGTGGGAGAGGGAACTGACAGGAAAACCAGTACGAGAAATGATGGACTATGTAGCAACAAAATGCAAGGAGGCAGAGGAGAGGTTTGTTCCCAAGGGAAACAGAAATAATGGGAAGAACAGAACGAGTCCTTGGTTCACCCAAAGGTGTAGGGAGGCAAAAACTAGGTGTACTAGAGAATGGAAAAGGTACAGAAGACAGAGAACTCAGGAAAATAAAGAAATCAGCCGAAGAGCCAGAAACGAATATGCACAGATAAGAAGGGAGGCTCAGAGACAATATGAAAATGACATAGCATCAAAAGTAAAGACTGACCCGAAGCTGTTGTACAGCCACATCAGGAGGAAAACAACAGTCAAGGACCAGGTAATCAGACTGAGGAAGGGTGATGGGGAATTCACAAGAAACGACCGAGAGGTATGTCAGGAGCTCAACTCAAGATTTAAAGAGGCATTTACAGTGGAAACCAGTAGGACTCCAAGAAATCAGAACAGGGGGGCACACCAGCAAGTGCTGGATGAGGTACATATAACCAAGGAGGAAGTGAAGAAGCTGCTATGCGAACTTGACACCTCAAAGGCGGTGGGACCAGACAACATCTCTCCATGGGTCCTTAAAGAGGGAGCAGAGATATTGTGTGAGCCATTAACAAAGATCTTCAACACATCATTTGAAACTGGGCAACTCCCTGAGGTATGGAAAATGGCAAATGTAGTCCCAATTTTTAAAAAGTGAGACAGACATGAGGCACTAAACTACAGACCTGTATCACTAACGTGTATAGTATGCAAGGTCATGGAGAAGATCATCAGGAGGAGAGTGGTGGGGCACCTGGAAAGAAACAAGTGTATAATTGACAACCAGCACGGTTTCAGGGAAGGAAAATCCTGTGTCACAAACATACTAGAGTTTTATGACAAGGTGACAGAAGTAAGACAAGAGAGAGAGGGGTGGATCGTATTTTTGGACTGCAAGAAGGCCTTCGACACAGTTCCTCACAAGAGGTTACTGCAAAAGCTAGAGGACCAGGCACACATAACAGGAAAGGCACTGCAATGGATCAGAGAATATCTGACAGGGAGGCAACAACGAGTCATGGTACGCGACGAGGTGTCAGAGTGGGCGCCTGTGACAAGCGGGGTTCCACAGGGGTCAGTCCTAGGACCTGTGCTGTTCTTGATATACGTGAACGACATAACGGAAGGGATAGACTCAGAAGTGTCCTTGTTTGCAGATGATGTGAAGTTAATGAGAAGAATCAAATCGGACGAGGATCAGGCAAGACTACAAAGAGACCTGGACAGGCTACAAGCCTGGTCCAGCAACTGGCTCCTTGAATTTAACCCTGCCAAATGCAAAGTCATGAAGATTGGGGAAGGGCAAAGAAGACCGCAGACACAATATAGTTTAGATGGCCAAAGACTGCAAACCTCACTCAAGGAAAAAGATCTGGGGGTGAGTATAACACCGAGCATATCTCCTGAGGCGCACATCAATCAGATAACTGCTGCAGCATACGGGCGCCTGGCAAACCTACGGATAGCGTTCCGATACCTCAGTAAGGATTCGTTTAAGACTCTGTATACCATCTACGTCAGGCCCATACTGGAGTATGCAGCACCAGTTTGGAATCCATACCTAGTCAAGCACGTCAAGAAATTAGAGAAAGTGCAAAGGTTTGCAACAAGAATAGTCCCAGAGCTACGGGGATTGTCCTATGAAGAAAGGTTGAGGGAAATCGGCCTGACGACACTGGGGGCCAGGAGGGTCAGGGGAGACATGATAACGACATATAAAATACTGCGCGGAATAGACGAGGTGGACAAAGACGGGATGTTCCAGAGATGGGACACAGACACAAGAGGTCACAATTGGAAGTTGAAGACTCAGATGAATCAAAGGGATGTTAGGAAGTATTTCTTCAGTCATAGAGTAGTCAGGCCATGGAATAGCCTAGAAAGTGATGTGGTGGAGGCAGGAACCATACATAGTTTTAAGGCGAGGTATGATAGAGCTCATGGGGCAGGGAGAGAGAGGACCTAGTAGCAATCAGCGAAGAGGCGGGGCCAGGAGCTGTGACTCGACCCCTGCAACCACAAATAGGTGAGTACAAATAGGTGAGTACACTACAACACTCACCACAAACACTACAACACTCAGCACACACACTGCAACACTCACCACACACACTGCAACACTCACCACACACTACACTCACCACACACACTGCAACACTCACCACACACACTGCAACACTCACCACACACACTGCAACACTGACCACACACACACTACAACACTCACCACACTCACTACAACACTCACCACACTCACTACATCACTCACCACACACTGCAACACTCACCCCACAAACACTGCAACACTGACCACACACACACTACAACACTCACCACACACACTGCAACACTCACCACACACACTACAACACTCACCACACACACACTACAACACTCACCACACACTGCAACACTCACCACACACACTGCAACACTCACCACACGCACTGCAACACTCACCACACGCACTACAACACTCACCACACACTGCAACACTCACCACACACCTTGCAACACTCACCACACACACCACACGCACTGCAACACTCACCACACGCACACTACAACACTCACCACACACACACTACAACACTCACCACACATACTGCAACACTCACCACACACACTGCAACACTCACCACACACACTGCAACTCACAACACACACACTACAACACTCACCACACGCACTGCAACACTCACCACACGCACACTACAACACTCACCACACACACACTACAACACTCACCACACACACTACAACACTCACCACACACACTGCAACACTCACCACACACACTGCAACACTCACCACACACACTACAACACTCACCAAACGCACTGCAACACTCACCACACACACTGGAACACTCACCACACACACTACAACACTCACCACACACTACAACACTCAGCACACACACTGCAACACTCACCACACACACACTACAACACTCACCACACACACTACAACACTCATCACACACACTGCAACACTCACCACACACACTGCAACACTCACCACACACACTGCAACACTCACCACACACACTACAACACTCAGCACCCACACTGCAACACTCACCACACACACTACAACACTCATCACACACACTGCAACACTCACCACACACTCACTACAACACTCACCACACACACTACAACACTCAGCACACACACTGCAACACTCACCACACACACTACAACACTCATCACACACACTGCAACACTCACCACACACACTGCAACACTCACCACACACACTGCAACACTCACCACACACACTACAACACTCAGCACACACACTGCAACACTCACCACACACACTACAACACTTATCACACACACTGCAACACTCACCACACACACTACAACACTCACCACACACACTGCAACACTCACCACACACACTGCTACACTCACCACACACACTGCAACACTCATCACATACACTACAACACTCACCACACACTACAACACTCAGCACACACACTACAACACTCACCACACTCACTACAACACTTACCACACACACTACAACACTCACCACACACACTGCAACACTCACCACACACACTGCAGCACTCACCACACACACTGCAGCACTCACCACACACACTACAACACTCACCACACACACTACAACACTCACCACACACACTGCAGCACTCACCACACACACTACAACACTCACCACACACACTACAACACTCACCACACACATTACAACACTCAGCACACTCACTACAACACTCAGCACACACACTACAACACTCACCACACACACTGCAACACTCACCACACACACTGCAACACTCACCACACACACTGCAACACTCACCACACACACTACAACACTCACCACACACACTACAACACTCACCACACACACTACAACACTCACCACACACACTACAACACTCATCACACACACTACAACACTCAGCACACTCACTACAACACTCAGCACACACACTACAACACTCACCACACACACTGCAACACTCACCACACACACTGCAACACTCACCACACACACTACAACACTCACCACACACACTACAACACTCACCACACACACTACAACACTCACCACACACACTGCAACACTCACCACACACACTACAACACTCACCACACACACTACAACACTCAGCTGACACATACTTGTGGCCTGAAGATCCTCGTAACACGGACATTAAATTCAGCTACTGCTCTTGGTAAGAATAAACTCCTTTAATGTTTGTATTTCTTCAGTATCTTTAAATTCCATCTTAAGTACATTATGGTTAACTGAGTACATCTTAGTAATTGATGTGGACTGAGTATAACTTAAAGACAAGTATGAATCCACATTTCGTACTTGTATACTGGTTACAGCTTGAAAACATCTAGTGTATCAGTTGAGCACATCTGTGTGGGTTGTGGTCAGGGGCGGGGTGGGTTGTGGTCAGGTACAGGGAGGGGCTGTGGTCGTCCGCAGGGTGGGTTATGGGTGGGTGCAAGGTGGGTTATGGTCGGGTGCAAGGCGGGTTATGGTCGAGTGCAAGGTGGGCTATAAACTCGTTCAATGCGTGCTGTGGGAAGTTACAGGAAGTTGCCGTCTACCTAGCTATAGTTGGGAGAGGGTTGGTGAATGCTGTGGGCAGGTGCTAAGTGGTGTGGGCTACCTCACCACTGGCGTATTAATGGACAGAACTATCGCTGCTTGTAAAGCGGTGTTATACATGGGGAGCCATGTACATACAGGATCTCTGAGGGAAGCCTGTGGTTCTCAACCAGACTGGTCATGTAACACTCATTATCCACACTGCAACTATCACCACCAACAATAGAATTCACTCCCACCATTTATGTGTATGGTGTTCTGTGCATGAAAGAATAGAAGGTGTCTTTCAGCTGAGATGTTTATAAAAGAAGGTAGGTGTGTCCAAGAATTATAGGATAATAAACTGTTTATACACCTCATCTTCTAATGCTTTAAGAGACTTGCAACAATTTTTAAAATAAGGACAATTTTTTTACAATAGGTAGAAACGAAAGGAATGGAACGAAATAGAATGACTTCAATAGTGTATAAATCTGTAGTGCAGGGAAAGTGGGGTAGGGTCAGCATAGGAAAGGTTGGAAGGAGGGGGTAAAGGAGGCTTTATGTGCGAGAGGCTTGGACTTCCAGCAGGCATGCGTGAGCATGTTAGATAGGTGCGAATGGAGACAAATGGTTTTTAGGACTTGACGTGCTGTTGGAGTGTGAGCAAGGTAACATTTATGAAGGGATTCAGGGAAACCGGCAGGCCGAGCTTGAGTTCTATAGATGGGAAGTACAGTGCCTGCACTCTGAAGGAGGGGTGTTAATGTTGCAGTTTTATAACTAGTGTAAGCACCCCTCTGGCAAGACAGTGATGGAGTGAATGATGATGAAAGTTTTCCTTTTTCGGGTTATCCTACCTTGGTGGGAAACGGCCGATGTGGTAATAATAATAATTATAAAAATAATTATAAAAGAAGACTAAGCTATATTTTTTTTACGCAGTTATTATAGGAAAATGTGTTTTGTAAGTGTGTTAGGTAAAGTATGTCACATGAAGACACAGTAAGATGACATAATTCATGTCAGCAGACGAACTATATATTTTAGATAGGAAATGAGTATGGTAATTAAGCTTTCAGTTGAAGCACTTAAACTACTGTTAAATAAGAGAAAGCAGCTGTTTGTTCCCTCTGTGTAAATGGCATAAGAAAAAATAGATGAAGGTACTGATGTTGCAAATACGTATATGTAATTGTAATAAGCTTGTATAAGCTGTGAAGAACTTTCAAGAGAGGTGTAAGGCACAAGTTAATGTTTGATAAAACATTCCACTCCATTAAGAGTGGTTCTTAAATGTAAGAAGCGTGACGTCGCCTAAGACGTGTTTATTAATGAGAGAATGAGAAGTGAATGCTCGTGTGTTCGGGACAGGTATCCTGAACGAAAACCAATCATCTTTCAAGTGGGAGTTGTCATAACTGATGTTAGAAGATGACAGAGTTATCATGAGATTCGGAAGAGTGATGCTTTTGAGCGGAGAATTTTATAAATGTTTATAGGTGAAGGACTGTATAACCCTTATGGGTTTAGCGATTATTTATGATTATAATAATATGGATGAAGGAAGGTCGAGGAAAGTCTGTAGGTAAGAATGGAAGAAATGTGGAGGAAGATAATGTATTGATATTCTCGGGACTGGCTGTATCACCACGCGGATTTATGAAAGATGAGACGATTTTCTATAATAGATGAAAACAAAAGTTGAAGTAATTTTGACAAATCTCTCGAATGAACTAAATTTGGATATGGATAAAAAAATGGAAAATATCGGAGCATTAACCTGCTGGCGGTTTGATAATATTGTGAAGCACAGTCTCTGATTACTGAGGAGGAGTGTGGAGGCAGTGGAAATACCTTCTTTTTGATCAAAATAATGTATGAATAGTATGCGAAGAAAACGTAATTAGAACATAAAAGATTATGTGAAGAAATAAAAGGTATAACGCACAGTGGGAAGATTTGTTGAGATGGTTTAATTATACAAAAATAATGGACCCAGATAGGTAGGTGTGTTACGTCTAGAGAAGATAGAACCGAGTGTAAGGAGCACCTGATAAAACGTAGGCAAGGAAATAAAGAAGTATTGAGATGTAGAGCTACAACATCCAGCAGAAATATATGAGCGAATTAGAATGGAATAGACGTGATTTGATATGTTGTTAGAGTAGCAGCATGATAATATCTATGAAAAGAATAGAGGTGATAAAGTTGAATTGGTTAACAGTAGACAATAATAACTTCACCTGCGACCTCTCCCGAGCCTAACTTCAATGTATTAACTCTTAGCCTTATTAGCTCGTGTGTGTGTGACGTTCTGAATTCTTGATAAAGTTCAGTCCTGGACTAAACGTTGTGTTAGTGCAAACACAGTGCATTATAAACTTAAGATATCTCTACTTTCCTGACATAGCAGCTAGAGAGAGCAGCAGAATGCTATTCACCCAAAAGGGTCATAGAGCACCTCTGGAAGAGATGATCAAGGTTGATCCGAGGAAGAGAAATGCAGCCCCAGTTCCGTGGGTCAAGAGCCCTTCATAAGCAAGAATAGATTTCCTTCGAAGTGTTGGGAGGTAGAGGGCACAGAATAACTTGAAAATTGGCTAGGAGGATTTCTTGATAGCTGGGTTATCATTGTTGATGGTTGGGTAATTATTGTTCATGGCTGAGTTATCCTTGATTATTGCTTGGATTATGGCTATGTAATCACTGTTGATCGCTGGGATATCACTGATGAAGGCCGGATTCAATGTTAATCCCGGGTTTATCATTGTTGATGGCTGAGTTACCATTCTTGCTGGCTGGTTATCACTGAATCTAGAGATTCATTTCCTGGAAAATCAACTAGTAAGTGAATAAAGATAAATGTGTTTTCTATTTTTTTTTTTTGCGGGGGGAAGGGAAGCGGGGGTTGTTACCCTCCTTTGATAATAAACACATGTTGCTGGTGATCACTAGGCATACACACTGTCTAGGAACCACTAGGCTGTTGTTACTCCTCCCAGCACAACGTTGTTAGTGTCAACTCCTAGAAATGAGAGCAACTATAATCGCTCTTAAACCTCTAAAGCGTACTTTAATTTTTTTAATTATGAGATTCGCTTAACCCGTGTAGGGTCCATAAAGCTCCTGGGAAATGGGAAATAATCAGTTTTGATTACTTCCCATTCCTTGCATCAATAACCTGTACACCGTGTATGTCAGGCCCATACTGGAGTATGCAGCACCTGTTTGGAACCCGCACTTGATAAAGCACGTCAAGAAACTAGAGAAAGTACAAAGGTTTGCGACAAGGATAGTTCCAGAGCTAAGGGGAATGTCCTATGAAGAAAGATTAAGGGAAATCGGCCTGACGACACTGGAGGACAGGAGGGTCAGGGGAGACATGATAACGACATATAAAATACTGCGTGGAATAGACAAGGTGGACAAGGACAGGATGTTCCAGGGAGGGGACACAGAAACAAGAGGCCACAATTGGAAGTTGAAGACACAAATGAGTCAGAGAGATATTAGGAAGTATTTCTTCAGTCATAGAGTTGTAAGGCAGTGAAATAGCCTAGAAAATGACGTAGTGGAAGCAGGAACCATACACAGTTTTAAGACGAGGTTTGATAAAGCTCATGGAGCGGGGAGAGAGAGGGTCCAGTAGCAACCGGTGAAGAGGCGGGGCCAGGAGCTAAGACTCGACCCCTGCAACCACAAATAGGTGAGTACAAATAGGTGAGTACAGCATCAAGTTTTCCTCCATAAAGGAGTATTTACAGCAGACGTGTGGCTGTGGGTTGTTGAGATCAACATGTGTTTCTCCCAGTACCCGAGGTGACGTATCATTCTACATCATCGTCTGTAGTGAACTTACTTGTGTTAGTACCTTTTTCTCGATTGTTTTGATAACATTCTTTAGCAGTGAATGAACTCTCTTTATTATGGTATTATGGTTTGTTCCATCATTTTATTACCAGTTGTTGAGATACATGTCGATACATACTAGGTTTGTTGTGCTAGTAGTGTGTGTGTGTGTGTACTCACATAGTTTTGTGTGTGTGTGTGTGTGTGTGTGTGTGTGTGTGTGTGTGTGTGTGTGTGTGTGTGTGTGTGCGTGTGTGTGTGTGTGTGTGCGCACGCGCGCGGGCCCAGTAGCAACCGGTGAAGAGGCGGGGCCAGGAGCTAAGACTCGACCCCTGCAACCACAATTAGGTGAGTACAAATAGGTGAGTACACATGACTTGTAGATCCACACGGCTTGGAGATCTATGTGGCCTTATCCACACGTGGCTTCATTATATACACGGCTTTGAATGACCTCGGGCACTCGGATACACGGTTCTGGCAAAGAATTCACAGAGAAAACAGCAGATAGGGAGTGAGTAACGTTGAGTAGTGTATGGTAGTAGGAGCGTGGAGTGTGGGTAGTGTATGGTGAAGTGAAAAGGAAAAAAAATGGGACATGCAACTTTGAGCATCTCAAAAAATGTAGCGACCTCCTGTATAAAGGAGTGTGTCGTTCTTCTTCCTGTACTTTCTTTCACCCAAAAATGTGTCACTCCTCGGTCCTCCAGAAGCAGTGTTACAACATCGACTGCCCTGCATACCATCTGAAAGGAACCAGGAGGCACAGACCCCACAAGACAAACAGCTACGACAACCCAACTCCAAGTGATTTTTTAGTGGCAGGAAACGGAAAAAGAAAATGGAAGGAAATAACAAAAATAGTCCACCTTGGAGCCTTGTTGGACTGGAGGTGCAGCCAGTGGCCCTCCAGAACTACAACTACTGATGCCAATAACAAAATCCCCCCAACAAACACAGAATACAACCTCGTTCATATTTGCTAATATACAGTTCCTTAAGCCATCCACCAACAACAAAATACCTTTTATCAGTAGACTTCTAGAGGAGTCTAATGCAATGTTTGCAGCCTTCACAGAGACTCACACAAAAGATCACTTTGACAATGAAATATGGATAAGTGGTTACAACCTTTTTAGATGCGACAGAATGAACAGGCAACAAGGAGGGGTTGGCCTGTATGTCAAAGAGTCCCTCATTTGCACGGAGTTGCTGAACACCACAAATGATGTAGTTGAAGTTCTGTCAATAAAGATCGAGAACCAAAACCTAGTCATTGTGGTTGTATATAAGCCACCAGATGCAACCTTCCAACAGTTCAAGGAAGAGCTACTGAAAATTGATTACTGTCTGGAAAACCTTCCAGCTCCATCCCCAAACATCTTACTGCTTCGTGATTTCAACCTAAGGCATACAAAATGGAAGAATGTAGCAAATAATGTTATAGCTGAAACAATCCCCGGAGGTAGCGCAGATGAAAGGTCACACACACATGAGCTACTAAGCCTCTGTGAAAAACACACCTTAAGCCAGCAGATAGTGGAGCCAACAAGACTAGAAAACACACTTGACCTTATCTTCACAAATAATGAGGACCTGATAAGACATAAGAATATCAAAAGCAACTAATTCCGATCACAACCTAATCGAAGTCCAGACGTACATGCATAGGGGTCCTGATCAGCAGAATGCATGTACCTGTGAAGGTGTCTTCACAAAATACAACTTCAACAACAAGAACATAAACTGGGACCAGGTAAACCATGTCCTAAATGAAACATGTTGGGAAGATATCTTAAATGACATGGATCCAAACCAGTACCTTGAAAGGATCAACTTCCTGGCAGCTGAAGCATGTTCTAGGCATATTCCCCTAAGAAAGAAGAAGAGCAGGAGTAAACTGGAGAGAGAAAGACCCTCCCTCTACAGAAGACGACAAAGAGTCACTGAGCTCCTCAGGAGTGCTAGAATATCTGATACATGAAAGGAGGCACTGACCAGGGAAGTGGAAACTATCGAACTTAAGTTAAATGACTCTTACAGGAACCAGGAGAGACAGGAGGAGCTTAAAGCTATTAGTGAAATTGAAAGAAATTCAAAATATTTCTTTTCATATACCAAAAACAAGGCAAATACCACATCTAGTATCGGGCCCTTACTCAGACAGGATGGGACTTACACAGATGACAACAAGGAAATGAGTGAAATACTGAAATCCCAGTACGACTCTGTGTTTAGTGAACCACTAATCAGTCTGAGGATCGACGACCCAAATGATTTCTTCATGAATGAGCCTCAAAACTCCATAAATGTATGCCAGATTTCCGACATTACCCTAACTCCGATAGATTTCGAAAAAGCCATTGACAACATGCCCATGCACTCAGCCCCGGGCCCAGACTCGTGGAACTCTGTTTTCATTAAGAACTGCAAGAAGCCCTTCTCGCGTGCCCTAAGTACACTATGGAGGAGGAGCTTGGACATGGGTGAAATTCCACAGTCACTTAAAACAACGGATATAGGTTAAGGTGGCAGCAAAGCATTAGCTAAGAACTATAGACCAATAGCTCTGACGTCCCACATCATAAAAATCTTTGAAAGAGTGCTAAGAAGCAGGATTGCAAATCACCTGGATTCCCAAAATCTGCACAATCCAGGGCAACATGGCTTCAGGGCAGGTCGCTCCTGCCTCTCACAACTACTGGATTACTATGATATGGCCTTGGATGCACTGGAAGAAAATCAGAATGCAGATGTAATATACACAGACTTTGCAAAAGCATTTGACAAATGCGATCATGGCGTAATAGCCCATAAAATACGTGCTAAAGGAATAACTGGGAAAGTGGGGAGATGGATCTTCAACTTCCTAACAAATCGAACACAAAGAGTAGTGGTCAACAGAGTTAAATCGGAGGCTGCCATAGTGAAGAGCTCTGTTCCACAAGGCACAGTACTCGCCCCATCTTATTCCTCATCCTCATATCAGACATAGACAGAGATATACATCACAGCACCGTATCATCCTTTACGGATGATACTAGGATCTGCATGAGGCTGTCATCTGCTGAGGACGCAGTTAACCTCCAAGAAGATATAAACAAAGATTTCCAGTGGCCAACGGTAAACAATATGATGTTCAATGAGGACAAATTCCAACTACTCCGTTATGGAAAACTGGAGGAGATAATAACTAGAACAGAGTATACTACAGACTCTGGCCATACAATAGAGCAGAAAAATAATGTAAGGGACCTGGGAGTAGTAATGTCTGATGATCTCACTTTCAAGGATTACAACAGTGCCACGATCGCACGTGCAAAGAAAATGATAGGATGGATAATGAGAACGTTCCAAACGAGAGATGCCAAGCCAATGATGATCCTTTTCAAATCACTTGTTCTCTCTAGGCTGGAATACTGCTGTACATTAACATCTCCATTCAAAGCAGGTGAAATTCCAGATCTAGAGAGTGTACAGAGATCCTTTACTGCACGTATAAGTTCTGTCAAGCACCTTAACTACTGGGAACGCTTGGAAGCACTTGACTTGTACTCGTTGGAATGCAAGAGGGAGAGATATATCATAATCTACAACTGGAAAATCCTGGAAGGAATGGTCCCAAATCTGCATACAGAAATCACTCCCTACGAAAGTAAAAGACTGGGCAGGCGATGCAAAATGCTCCCAATTAAAAGTAGGGGCGCCATTGGTACACTAAGGGAAAACACCATAAGTGTCCGGGGCCCAAGACTGTTCAACAGCCTCCCATCAAACATTAGGGGAATTGCCAATAAACCCCTGACTGCCTTCAAGAGAGAGCTGGACAGATACCTAAATTCAGTGCCGGATCAGCCGGGCTTTGGCTCGTAAGTATGGACTGCGTGATGCCAGCAGTAACAGCCTGGTTGATCAGGCCCTGATCCATCGGGAGGCCTGGTCATTGACCAGGTAATCCAGGTAACCAGGAGGCGAGGACTCCTCCGCTTCTTGGTACCTCAGACACACACTTGGAGATTCTACCACACTGGACGAAAAAATCACCACAATACTCGCCTTTGACTTGCTGAAGTAGCCGGGCTCATCTGCAACAAACAGGTCATGCTGAACACCTGATTTGAAAACAGTGTGGGACGCTGTAGAGTGGAGTTGCAGGGGACGCCGCTAAAATTTCTCGAAGAAATTCGGCAAATTTCGGCCTGTGTTTGATGAAAGTTGCAGACACAACATCAGGACAATTCGTAGAGAGACAGATGCTCCTTGTACTGGGCGATGAAGTAGACAATATCTTGAAATTTTTTCCTTCCCCCTCTCCGGGCAAACTCAGCTGCTGTGATCACCGCAAGCCTCCAATTATAATACAATTTGTGAGTGTTGATCTGGTAGTGGTGAATCATACTGGTTCTTATACACAGGCAGTGTGTTTAAGTGCCCTGGGGCCAGCCACACCCCAGCTGCAAAGGAGAAAAGAATAGGCTTGTTGTCTCTAGGCTGTCAGGTGCGTGAGTGAAGTAGAGTAAGTGTGGTGCGGGTTGAGCTTGGTAGGCCTGTTTCTCGCTAGATGTGAGCACTGGTGACGCAAAATATAAAGGACAGCCAGACGCGAAATATAAACCCCAACTGGGCGTATATATATATATATATATATATATATATATATATATATATATATATATATATATATATATATATATATATATAATATATATATATCCATCCTCTCTAATATAAATGTCACTCACAATCCAGCTACTTTCCCTTGTTCCTTCACCTACTTCTATCACCTGTATTCTTTCATTTCCTCCTCTCCTTCTTCATAACTCTTAGTGATAATAAATAATAGCTTTCTCTCTCTCATGTTTTATTTGCTAATTTCCCTCTTCTCCCCCACTCGAATCCACCACAATCTACTTGCTAATTCCTGGCTCAACTTTTGGGCATTGCCTGCTTCCAATGGGAAGCTCCCTCTACCCATGACAATGCCTTCTTTTGCTGGACCTCATCTGACAGTAGTATATATGCCCCAATCTTCTTGCCTGTGCTTAATAATAATAACAATAAAATAGTTGTAACTAATATCATAATTTTTAATGGGGTGGACCAGCACGCCAGTGGAAGGTCCCGGTCAGATGACCAAAAGCTCCAATGGCGGGTCATCATCTGACGAAGACCTGCGTCAGGAAACACACATCCTTTTACCTGGCGAATCTTACCTCTTGTCTGTGCTTCAGATTTTTCAAGATTACGGTACTCATCACCTGTTACTGTCCTGAGTGACTGATTACCTCGGCTTTTACAGTCTTCATATTTTGATAAAGCCATTGAATGGCAACACCTTTACAAAGTAAAGATACCCCGACATTGCACATGTTTCTAATTCTTCAGGGTAAGTCTTGCCTCACTAATCGTCTGGAGTTCTATAACAGAATAGCAGAAATCAAGCAATAAAGACAAGGGTGTGTTGACTGCATGTTCTTTGACTGTAAGAAACCAATTTGACACTGTACCCAACCAGAGACCGATTCACAAATTTGAGCACGTAGGGATATGAGGTAAAGTTATACAGTTGATCAAGGAATATCTAATAAACAGAAGACAGACGTTGGTTGTAGAAACAGGTGTTGCAAAAAGAGAAAGTGTAACAAGTGGGGTTCCACAAGGGTCAGTTCAAGACATTCATTATTCTTAATTAATATACGTAAATGACCTTCCAGAGGAGACTGATTCAAGTGTCTCATTATTTGCTGATTACGTGAAACTAATGAGAAGAATACAGACTGAAGAATATAAAGACGGACTGAAGGTAGGCTTAGACAAACTGCAAGAATGGTCAAACAAGTGGTTACTGGAGTTTAACCCTAGCAAGTGCAAGGTCATGAAAAATAGGGAGTATAGAGAGAGGTGACCAGGCACGGCACACAGCTTGAGACCCAAGAAACTACTGGAGAAAGTTCGTGAAGGAAACATCAAACCTAACATACCGCCAGAGGTCCACAAATATCGAATAACATCTGTAGCATATGCGAGTAAGGATAACATCAGAATTGCCTTCATAAACATTAATAAGGAATCTTTTAGGACACTTGTAATGCATTTATGATGTGTTAAGTAAATATATATGCTGGCGCCTTGTCTAGAGGCACTTAAAATATTAAAACATACCAACCTAGAGCTAAACTTGTTTCTTCACAAAAAGCGTTAAATAAATGGCCAATACTTATATTAACTATGACTTATTATTATAAATCCATTAGGGTCATATTAGTTACCAGGAAAGGCAATTAAATTCAACTATATAAAAACAACTGCTAATATTACCTTTAAATGTATAAAACACTACCTACCCTCTACATGTTGCAAAATAGCTCACTAGTAAACTGTTACTAGTTTAAAACATATTTAAACAGTGGGGCTCCATGACCCCCCCTTCCCTTCTGCCAGCCTTTTAGTCTACAAGCAAAAACACTTCACCTGTACTCTCCAAAACTTAAACAGACTCCCCTACATAATAGGGCCTCACAGGTAATACCATGAGAGTACAAACAAAATTACTAAAGCAACCTAAGGCCTAAAACTTACCCGAACTTGAACACCAGCACCAACCTTCTGTAATCACGGCTCTCCCAGTACTGATACACACCTCTCTTCTCTCTCGGCTGGCCACTCAGTTCAGGTCTAATACGCGTCCGTTTAGTGTTCAGTCTTCTTCAATGAAACTGTTTTAATGGAGCGTTTTTAATACACATTTTATTTTACAATCCAGTTACTTGCATAATAATCTCTACACGACACATGTCAAGCCCATCATGAAGTATGGAGAGCCAACACGAAGCTATCTCCTGATCAAACACGAAGCTATCTCCTGATCAAACACGAAGCTATCTCCTGATCAAACACGAAGCTATCTCCTGATCAAACATATGCTGCATGAAAACTAGAAAAGGTCCAAAGGTTTGCAACAAGACTAATCACAGAGCTTAGGGGATTGAATTATGAAGAAAGATTAAATCAACCAAATCTGACGAAAGATTAGAGGAGACATGATTACGATATACAATATACTCAGATGATTGACAGGCTTTTGAAATGTGAGGCATGAAGGCGAGAGGTCAGAGACTGAAAATGAAGACACAGATGAGCCACATAAAAGTTAAGATGTATTTTTTTTCAGTTCCAGTGTGGTAAATAAATGTAGTGACCAAGATCAGGATGTGGTAGAGGCAAACTCGATACGCGATTTCAAGAGTAAGCATGATAAGAGCCATGAGGCCAGGAATCAATAATACCGGCGATTGTTGTTAAAGAGGCGGGGACAGTAGCTCAGACTCGTCCACTCAAACACAATTCAGTGAGTACATCTCAGTGAGTACATCTCGGTGAGTACACACACACACACACACACACACACACACACAAACACACACACGAGTTTTACGACAAGGTGACAGAAGTAAGAGAGGAGAGAGAGAGGGGTGGGTAGACTGCATTGTCTTGGACTTTAAGAAGGCTTTCGACACATTTCCGCACAAGAGATTAGTGCAAAGGCTAGAGGAACAGGCAAGAATAACAGAAAAGGCACTGCAGTGAATCAGAGAATATTTGATAGGAAGGAAACAACGATTGATGGTACGTGACGAGGTGCCAGAGTGGGCGCCTGTAACGAGCCGAGTTCTACAAGGGTCAGTCCTAGGGCCGGTTCTGTTTCTGGGACAAGTGAAGGACATGACGGGAGGGATAGATTCAGAGGTGTCCCTGTTTGCAGACGATGTGAAGCTAATGCTGAGAATTCAAACGGAGGAGGATCAGGTAGGACTAGAAAGGGATCCGGACAGTCTGAAAACCTGGTTCAACAACTGGCTTCTGAAGTTTAACCCCACCACTTGCAAAGTCATGAAGATTGGAGGTCAGTGAAGACCGAAGACAGAGTACAGGCTAGGGGGCCAAAGGCTGAAAACCTCACTCAAGGAATAGGATCTTGGGGTGAGCACTTATCCTGAGGCTCGCATCAACCAAATAGTTGCTGCAGCATATGGCCGCCTGGCAAACTTAAGAATAGCGTTTCGACACTTGAGTAAGGTGTCATTCAAGACACTGTACACCAGGTACGTCAGGCCCATATTGAATTATACAGCACCGGTATGAAACCTACATCTGATCAAGCAGTTCACGAAATTAGAGAAAATGCAAACGTTTCCAACGAGACTAGTCCTGGAGCTACGAGGCGAGGTAAAGGAAAATCAACCTGTCGACACTGGAGGACATGAGGGATAGGGATGACACGATAACAATAAAATACTGAGAGGAATTGAAAATGTGGTGGACAGGGATTGAAGGATTCGGAGATGGGACACAGCAACAAGGGGTCACAGCAGGAAGTTGAAAATTCAAATAAGTCACTGGGATGTGGAAGTATTCGAAGAGTTGTCTGGAAGTAGAACAATCTGGAGAGTGATGTAGTGGAGGCAGGATCCGTACATAGCTTTAAGAAGAGACGATAAAGCTCACGAAGCAGGGAGAGAGTGGACCTAGTAGCGACCAGCAAAGAAGCAAGGCCAGGAGCTGTGAATCGACCCCTGAAACCACAAATAGGCGAGTACAAATAGGTGAGTACACACACATGATTTTGTGGGAAATCTGAGCGGAGCTATGTAATGGGTAAACTAAGTCCAAGGTACTAAGTACTTCAATATTTCTTCACCATGTATCCCAAGCATGAGTGGGTTTGGTCTGAGTAAGGGGGCGGTGATCCCCGGAACAAACTACGATCTTACTGAGTTCAGCTTTAATGTGGTAAAATCTTGACATTTTATGTGAAATGAAAATAAATGAAGTATTGCAATATTTTTCTTTTCTTTCTGCAATTTTTTTTTTCAAACACCTTTACGAAATTCCAATTGTTTTACCAAAATTAAGATATATAAGGTTAAAAACATCAATTTATGTCTTACACAAAGTTTCTATAGGAGACGAAGCATCATGGGAAAACTGAACAATACCCTTCCTCCCCCCCTTGAGACGGGAACACAAGGGACAACGTTTATCTTGGACGGTGTTATTGTGCGGGACGAGCAACCTAGCAGGTCCCCAACAGATGACTTTGTTCTCAGACACTGTCGCTCCGGGGAAATCTTATTGCCAACCACAAAATTTATCTCACGTTGCTGTCAGCATTAAGATTTTTCACCGGTGAGCCTCTGCGGTGTACCGGTTACTCTTGCCAAGGTCCAGTGGTCAAATGTGCGAGTGAGAAACGGAAGGCACTGGCATACAGACTGAAGGAACGGGCATAAAAATCGGGTGGTAGATAGCGTCATGCACCAGAGAGGGAAAGAAATGCGGAGTGTGCACTATAGACGGTGATGCTGAGGACAGTTATAACCACGTCTGGGAGACTAAGTTTAAGTTAGCGTCTCTAGATGTGCTCTCTTGTCGATTCCTTTATTACTTTATGTAGATGGAGAGGTCAGTGTTGTCAGTGTAAGTCAGACCAGCATCTGCCTCACACTGTCTCGCCAGTGCAGACATCTGCTAGGAGAGCATCTTAAAAGAAATATCGCCCTTTAATTTTATTCTGACTTATTGGAAGGAGAGTTGGGGAGTGGGCAGGAAGACTCTTAGATAATACAGTGTTATGGTCGAGTGGGGAAGACGAGGGGAAGGTGATGGGAAGGGTGATGTGGAATGGGAGAGACGAGGGGAGGGTGATAGGGAATGGGAGAGACGAGGTGAGAGTGATGGGGAATGGAAAAGATAAGCGGAAGGTGATGGGAAAGACGAGGGAAAGGTGATGGGGGATGGGAGAGACGCGTGGAGGATGATGGGGAATGGGAGAGACGAGGGGAGGATAATGGGGAATGGGAGAGACGAGGGGAGGATGAGGGGGAATGGGAGAGACGAGGGGAGGGTGATGGGGAATGGGAGAGACGAGGGGAGGGTGATGGGGAATGGGAGAGACGAGGGGAGGGTGATGGGGAATGGGAGAGACGAGGGGAGGGTGAATAGATGCAGAAAATAGATATATAACTTCGAGGACGCGACTATGAAGCGAGGGTGCCAGGACAGAGGCTTCTCCAGCGAGGGTGCCAGGACAGAGGCTTCTCCAGCGAGGGTGCCAGGACAGAGGCTTCTACAGCGAGGGTGCCAGGACAGAGGCTTCTCCAGCGAGGGTGCCAGGACAGAGGCTTCTCCAGCGAGGGTGCCAGGACAGAGGCTTCTCCAGCGAGGGTGCCAGGACAGAGGCTTCTCTAGCGAGGGTGCCAGGACAGAGGCTTCTCCAGCGAGGGTGCCAGGACAGAGGCTTCTCCAGCGAGGGTGCCAGGACAGAGGCTTCTCCAGCGAGGGTGCCAGGACAGAGGCTTCTCCAGCGAGGGTGCCAGGACAGAGGCTTCTCCAGCGAGGGTGCCAGGACAGAGGCTTCTCCAGCGAGCGTGCCAGGACAGAGGCTTCTCCAGCGAGGGTGCCAGGACAGAGGCTTCTCCAGCGAGGGTGCCAGGACAGAGGCTTCTCCAGCGAAGGTGCCAGGACAGAGGCTTCTCCAGCGAGGGTGCCAGGACAGAGGCTTCTCCAGCGAGGGTGCCAGGACAGAGGCTTCTCCAGCGAGGGTGCCAGGACAGAGGCTTCTCCAGCAAGAGTGCCGGGATGGAGGTTTCTCCAGCAAGGGTGCCAGGACAGAGGCTTCTCCAGCGAGGGTGCCAGGACAGAGGCTTCTCCAGCGAGGGTGCCAGGACAGAGGCTTCTCCAGCGAGGGTGCCAGGACAGAGGCTTCTCCAGCGAGGGTGCCAGGACAGAGACTTCTCCAGCGAGGGTGCCAGGACAGAGGCTTCTCCAGCGAGGGTGCCAGGACAGAGGCTTCTCCAGCGAGGGCGCCAGGACAGAGGCTTCTCCAGCGAGAGTGCCGGGATGGAGGTTTCTCCATCGAGAGCGCCGGGACGGAGGTTTCTCCAGCGAGGGTGCCGGGACCTCTGAGTATTATAGGCACTTGTCTGGCAGTGTCTGGCTTGAGTGTTCCGTACAGGTATCTTCATTACGATTCTTTAGTTGTTTTGAAAAATTCATTCACGTTTTCTTTCGTTCAAGAGTACTATTTTTTAAGTGTACTCTTACTGATAATTTTGTTCTGTAACCAAAACCTTGGCCGAATAGATGGCCGACGGACATTTGGCCGACAGACATTTCACCGACGGATATTTCACCGAAGGACATTTGGCCAAACGGACATTTTACCGAGCGGACATTTGACCGAATGAACATTTCACCCATTATAGGATAACTGGGTTAGGTTAAGTTAGGATAAGTTAGGTTAGGATAGGTTTGGTTCGGATAGGTTAGGATAGGATAGGTTAGGTTAGGTTAGGACAGGTTAGCTTAGGATACTTTAGGTTATTATAGGCTAGGGTAGGTTAGGATGGGATAGGATATGTTAGGATTGGTTAGGATAGGCTATGATAGGTTAGGATATGTTAGGTTAGGTTATCCGATATTCGGTAAAATGTCCGTTCGGCCAAATGTCTGTCGGCCATCTGTCCAGGAGCCCATTAAAACAGTCTCGAGGACACACCTGTGTCCTCTGACCAGTGTTTTCATAGGCTATTGTTTTTTTATGTGCATTTAGAGCTCCGTGTCGTGATGTGTTATTGCTTAGCGATGCCGTAAAGACTACCAGGAGGGTCTTTCAATGTTCTTGTTGTATCTTGCTTGTTTGTCGCACACTTCGTGGTAAGTGACACACAAGTGCTTGATACACAAGTGCTTGATACACAAGTGCTTGATACACAAGTGCTTGATACACAAGTGCTTGATACACAAGTGGCTTGATACACAGGTGGCTTGATACACAGGTGGCTTGATACACAGGTGGTTTGATACACAGGTGGCTTGATACACAGGTGGCTTGATACACAGGTGGCTTACTAGCTGGTCCTGCCCTGACCCATAAATTATTTCATATTAAATGGAAGACCTTCAGTGCTAAGCGGACGGTGGATCGAGCCTCTAAAACTTCTTGTTTTGAATGAACTCAAACTCGTTTAGTGCTTCTTATGAATAAAAAAAATGGAAAACTTGGAAATTCGTTTGTAGATCAATTTATCTTTACCTCTCCGCCGCTTTTGCTGTCTCCATATTAGTCACCTCTGAAGGTGTGTGCGTGAGAGAGAGAGAGGGAGAGACAGAGAGAGAGAGAGAGAGAGAGCAAGCGAAAGAGAGAGATTGCATGCGTTCGCGAGCGAGCGCGAAAGAAAGTCAAAACATTATCTCTCATTAATTAAGAATCAACATTTCTCACTTTTCCTTCAATCAAAATTGAAAGTACACTGTATACACCAATGTGAATATTTCAGTGTATATACATTCAGACTTGTTCCTCACACTGTGTATCCACACAGTCACATGTGACATGGAAAGGAAACAAAAGCAATATTAAATGAAGCCTCCTATGTAGGAAAAACGTTTCTGAGTAAAGATACCTAACTATTGCACATGTGTCTTAGGTACCCGTGGGTCCTGCGTACCAGTGTTATGTTGATACATAACTCAGCAATATATTAGAGGATACAAGCATCTTGTAACGTTTGATGAAATTCTGATATACCTTCAGATAACAGAGTCAGAGAGAGCGTGACACCTCATGAAACAATGTTAGTATTAAACGGCACCGGCTGACGATAACATTCTGTCAGTCTAAATGACAAAAAAAAAATTAGAAAATGTATATTTCCTCCATGTTGTGACTTTACAGTGCGCTACGCAACGCTGACTTGTATAAAATTTTATGCGCAATATGCAAATAAAATTATTAACGTCAATTCACGTAGAAACGTAAATTCTCTCAACTTTTACTTACATTCACTCTCTGAGTAGCATTTGATGTGGAAAATTTTCTGAAATCACAACTAATCAAAGTCTTGTTTTTCCGTTTAACACTCATTCTAGGTTCACTGGATGTTTCAGTTTCACTCTTCAAGCGAGATGCCTTGATGCTGGCGAAGGACTGTTAATTAACCCATGGAAATAGTGCTACCCACACCTTCGAATCAAAATTTAATTGTTTCCCATTACTAAGGCGCTGTGTGACCCTTTTGACTCTAGCGAGTCAACAAGAATATAACACTCATCTCGTTTTGTGCAACGAATGCTGTGAAGGTCTTGTTGCAACAAGCAGAACTGGTGGATACAACCAGAGCTGGTGGATGCAGCAACCAGAATTGGCCAGTCCGTTTTAGCTTATAAAGGAACTCGTCCAGATCTGAATAGAAACACATCAAGTAAGAGGAAGGCATCCTCTCGGAAGCGACTTGAGGAGTTGGTTGAAGAAGCTGGTTGGAGGAGGTGACTGAAGGAGGTGGAGGAGGTGGCTGGAAGAGCCAAGGAGTCACTTGCAACACAGTGCGTCTGGAGAACAAGGAGAAATCTCATTCTTGCGTCGATTACGTGTGCCTCTCTCTTGAGCCCTGGAAGACCCATTAGCCAAGGATGGGCACCAAAAGGAACGACCCTCCTGAAGACAGTTTCTGGAGACTAGCGAGATTCTTGAAGCCTGCTGGGTTCTTAGGCATTTAACGAGTTCATACGCTTGATGGGTTCTTCGGAATCTGGCGAGGCCCTTGAAATCTGTTGAATTCTTAGGAATCTAGTGAGGTCCTAAGCCTGATGGGTTCTATGTTCCTAGCTATTACAAGCACAGGTGTAGAATATAGGCCTGCACACCTTGCTGTAGCACAATAACCAATTAGGAACGAACGAAAAGTCAGCAGAGAGAATAAATGATTGTATTTCCTTCATCCTAATAAGATGGTATTTACAGTGTATATAGCTTATGTACATTATTTAAACTGTGTACAATGAGGCGAATGCGAGCACAAGATACGATGAGTCATAGTGACCACGAGGGAAGAAAAGTCTGCTGAAGCTGCTTCATGAGCGTTCCACGTCGCTTCACAGCTTTAGTGGGCTTCCTTGTGATTGGTGGGTTGAACCCAGACACTAGGATAACGCTGGGGCCCCTTTCACGTTAAACCCTTAGCACCTGGCTCGCTAGTAGGGAGGCAGCCTATATGAGTGCGTAATATATGCCAATAAAATGTATCACACTCTTAGTATGACACACTAGCAAAAAACTTGAAGCCTACTGGGATCTTAGGCTTTTAACGATGTCCTTGAAGCCTGCTTTGATCTCAGGCTTTTAACGAGGTCCTTGAAGCCTGATATGATCTTAGGTTTCTAGCGAGGTCCTTGAAGCCTTCTATAATCTTAGGCTTCTAATAAGGTTCTAGCGAGTGACTTGAAGCTTCACTGGCTGCTAGTGAAGCTCCACAATTTTTTTTTCCATTTTTATATGGAGAACAGTGTCAAAGATATATATTTAAGACTTCCTGAACTTCAATGTACCCGAAAGAAATAGTGCAGAGTACGGCATAAGTTTCTAATGCATTTAAATATTATCACTGAATATTTTGAAGCGAATCAAAAAAAGAATTCGTAAGTTATCATATAGGCATTAATATCCTTGTTTCAATAATAATAGCATATTAGGACATACACAGCCCAAAACTAATTTTATCTTTTCCCACTAACAAACGCCAGTTTTGGAGAGGTATTTTATCTCAGAGACCAATATCATGAAATACAACAGAATATAAATTTTGAATCCGTTCAGAAGTCGCGTATCTGGTTATCGGCGTTGAAAAGTTGAAATCAATCGGATGTAACACTCAGAAATTATCTCATAAAACCCAGTATTTAAATTTTCCCAATGTCTTCCTAAAAAATAAACGTAAAAATCAACCCAAACTTTTCTGTAAGAATGGCCAGTGTTTAAAATCAAGAAAATAATTAAATGATATTTTGGCGTTAACATAAATTTTTTTACAATAGTCTTGAGGGCACACATGTTTATGAGGACTTAAATGTATATTACATAGATTTAACTTATAACTTAGTATAGTCGAACACTGTGACGCTTTTCTGATCGGGAGAATCATCTCCTAGTTATTTAACAGAAACCAATTTGTTTAATAAAACTGCTACATTAAGACGCACAATCTAAAATTAAGACGAAGCTTCCGTCGAGAGGAAACACATCAGTCAGTTTACATCTACATCGACCAGAGTCAATACACAATTGATTCTCATTAAGATACAGCAACACTTACTAAACAAGACATTCTCTAGTTATTACATGGAAAACAATTTAATGAAATTGTTACATTAGAATTTACACGGCTCAGAGTGAAAAGCTTTCGTTTAATAAAGTCCATCGAAAATTAAAGTTTGAAGGTTATCAGAGAAGACATTCTCCAGTAATTGCTCTGAATCCAACTATTCCAAAATTTTCAACAAGATCAGTAAAATTTCAGATCTGGACCTACAGACTCGAAATTTATTGAGTGTCAGCCTTCTTATAGTGTCAGCCTTCTTATAGTGTCAGCCTTCTTATAGTGTCAGCCTTCTTATAGTGTCAGCCTTCTTATCGGATGTATTAGCATTCACATACTGAAGTCAATCTGAAGATATATTATTCAGTTAATGAATATAATGATCAATATTTACAAAGAAGTACTGGAAAATTTAGACTTATGAAGCCCAATAACGACATGAACCTTACGTCAAGAAACACACTGGTACTAAAAGTTTAAAGCCGATCAGAAGAGGCATCCTCCAGCTATGGCATGGATTTCAAAGATTCAGTTTTATAGCTGTTAATATATTGACAAATTTGCCCACACACAAACTTATCTTAATGGATACTTTCGTAGCCATAAGATGCATCAGTCATTAAATAATGAAGCTGAACAAAAGAGGTATACTCTAATATATTTAAGGGAATTTAACAGAACAAAATTTCACACAATTTTGCAAACAAAAATTGGCAGATGTGCATCTGCAGACTTGAGTTTCATTCTCTGCCATTGATGAATTTGGAGGCTCCTTGTCTGAACATTTTAACCTAAGCTACAAAGGGTTTTGAAAGTTATCATATCCATTTCAGGAATCTTAGAATAACATCAACAACTTTGAAGATAAGACACCTTCACATGCCAGTAGTTCCAAGAGTCTTGCCCAATTACTGTACATCATCCTTGAAAATTTAAAGTTGATCGAATGAAGTTTTCTCGTGTTATGAGCGAAACTAAAACTAAACAGTGTAGGAACAAAATCTGACAATTATTAAAAGGTATCCCGGATACTGAAATATTCAATACCCCCAGGAACCTGTCCTGCCTGCCGTTTGTGATCCTAACCTAACCTTTCTGAGGACTCTAGCGGACTATAAGACAAGTTGTCTTCTTGTCACTTGTAGCAGACCTCCATTGGAAAGTTCCTTCATTTATGTGCTGCAATTGAAGCTTAAAAATGGCTTCTTCATTTTATATAGTTTTGATAGTGGAATATATATTGGTCTGAAGTTTTTTTGCCTTTTATATTCTCTTATTCGAACGTTGTATCCTGACTTTCTCTCAGTAACTAAGGTGAGATCTTACATATCTTCCTCAAGTGGCTGTATATTTCTTCACCGGTTACTTCCGTTGTCATCAAAAAGACATAATTTTTTTTACATAGCGTTTGACATGGTTAGATTAAGGATCCCTAGCTCTATTGACAAGCTGTTTACAGGTTAAGGATTCCTAACTTGATTGAAAGCTTAGAGCTGTTACCTACATCAGCTCATTTGAAAGCGTTTTATTGTTATGAGACATACAAGTAGGGAACAGGATGAAGTTGGAGCCATCTGTGGGCCAGCATTTTCATCTGATCAACTGACTTTATCTCATTGACATCATAATGCTGTACGAATGTGTTCCATACACGAGTCATTCTGGGGATAAATGATCTCAGATGAAGTGATGTTGTGGAGAAGTGTACAGCCAGAGTGAAGTTGCTGCTTTCTGCCCGTCTTGTGGTATAGAAACTTGCTTCACGCCGTCCTCGAAGTGGATCCAAGTGTGGTACTTTGACAATGATGGCCTTGTACATAACAGTAAGGCCACTCACATCCCTCCTGTGATGAAGGCTCTGCTGAAATGATAGATCTATCCAGGATGGGTCCAGGCGAGAGACGAGACGCCTTGCTCTGTTCTCTACTCTGTCAAGCAATCTCTCTCTCTCTCTCTCTCTCTCTCTCTCTCTCAGATCTGGTAGTAATCGACCTGTTATGAGAACCTTCTCTATATTCACACATTCAAACACATTAATTGGTCTCTGTCTTTCAGAAGTCTAATCATATACTTATTTTTTACAATCTTCTTGTGTTTATTTACTGTAGAATTGCTTTTGAGTTTGATTTAAGGATATTTTCCTTCTTAAAATTAAGTATATATCTTTGGCATTCGTATTTTCCTTGTTGTACATTGTTTCTCAGTTTTTGTACAGCTATGTTTTCTTAAATCGTCTTTCTTGTTTAATGATAAACATTCAGCTTCCTGCTGCCTAGCAGTTGTGGGTAATATTGCCAATAATATCTATAGGTTTCTGCCTTGCATGTTAGTATACTGTAATCTATCCGAAGTCCCTTTATAAGACATCATACCCTTTCGTTGAACAAATGTTCATAGTTGTAAGCTAATGTAAGCATAGTTAGGGTGTAAATTGGTGCTTAAAACGCTAGTGTGTTTAAGTAACAATATCGCAATTATTTTTCACTAGTAAATATTTATTTTAAATAACCCGCACACATATGCATGTTTTCTTGTGGTATAATACTCTGTCGTTAAACATTTCTGCCTGGCACCAGTGCCAAGCCCGAGTGTTTATGAAGGTCCTGCTGACTCAGCAGTCAGTCGCGCCTCAGCTCTAACATCAGCCTCTCCTCAAAACCCAAAAGTTAATCAAGTTCTCCAGCTAAGTTCTTAGTCATTATTATTTCATAGACTTTTGCATACAGATGTTGTATAGCCCTTGTGGTTTAGCGCTTCTTTTTGGTTATAATAATAATTTACATAGAGATGATTATGGTAATGTAGGCTAGCAACGTTAGCATCATTAATTTACAAGTTTTCATTATACTGATAATAAAAATTTAAAGCATTATTAATTAATAATTCTTAATTAAAATTACCCGGTGTTGTAATTTTATATTTTTAATTGGTGTTTCCTTATTTACATATCCATATTAAGGCAGATAACAGGAATTAAACACTAAAAGTGAAACACCGGTGTATCAGTGATTGTGTCATGGTAGACTCTCTCATGTACCCTCACAGCCTCTCTGTTCCCAAGCTTCAGTCTCTCTCTCTCTCTCTCTCTCTCTCTCTCTCTCTCTCTCTCTCTCTCTCTCTCTCTCTCTCTCTCTCTCTCTCTCTCTCTCTCTCTCTCTCTCGCTCTCTCTCTATTATCCCATTCAGCACCTTCTCTAAGTACTCGAATACCAAAGAGCACTGAACGCTCCTGCATATCAGAACACTGAATTTTATCATACCTAAATACACTAGTATTGATCCAAGACAGTCCTCTCTTGGATGTGTGTGTGTGTACTCACCTATTTGTACTCACCTATTTGTGGTTGCAGGGGTCGAGTCACAGCTCCTGGCCCCGCCTCTTCGCTGATTGCTACTAGGTCCTCTCTCTCCCTGCCCCATGAGCTCTATCATATCTCGCCTTAAAACTATGTATGGTTCCTGCCTCCACCACATCACTTTCTAGGCTATTCCACGGCCTGACTACTCTATGACTGAAGAAATACTTCCTAACATCCCTTTGATTCATCTGAGTCTTCAACTTCCAATTGTGACCTCTTGTGTCTGTGTCCCATCTCTGGAACATCCCGTCTTTGTCCACCTCGTCTATTCCGCGCAGTATTTTATATGTCGTTATCATGTCTCCCCTGACCCTCCTGGCCTCCAGTGTCGTCAGGCCGATTTCCCTCAACCTTTCTTCATAGGACAATCCCCGTAGCTCTGGGACTAGTCTTGTTGCAAACCTTTGCACTTTCTCTAATTTCTTGACGTGCTTGACTAGGTGTGGATTCCAAACTGGTGCTGCATACTCCAGTATGGGCCTGACGTAGATGGTGTACAGAGTCTTAAACGAATCCTTACTGAGGTATCGGAACGCTATCCGTAGGTTTGCCAGGCGCCCGTATGCTGCAGCAGTTATCTGATTGATGTGCGCCTCAGGAGATATGCTCGGTGTTATACTCACCCCCAGATCTTTTTCCTTTAGTGAGGTTTGCAGTCTTTGGCCATCTAAACTATATTGTGTCTGCGGTCTTCTTTGCCCTTCCCCAATCTTCATGACTTTGCATTTGGCAGGGTTAAATTCAAGGAGCCAGTTGCTGGACCAGGCTTGTAGCCTGTCCAGATCTCTTTGTAGTCCTGCCTGATCCTCGTCCGATTCGATTCTTCTCATTAACTTCACATCGTCTGCAAACAAGGACACTTCTGAGTCTATCCCTTCCGTTATGTCGTTCACGTATACCAAGAACAGCACAGGTCCTAGGACTGACCCCTGTGGAACCCCGCTTGTCACAGGCGCCCACTCTGACACCTCGTCGCGTACCATGACTCGTTGTTTCCTCCCTGTCAGATATTCTCTGATCCATTGCAGTGCCTTTCCTGTTATGTGTGCCTGGTCCTCTAGCTTTTGCAGTAACCTCTTGTGAGGAACTGTGTCGAAAGCCTTCTTGCAGTCCAAAAATACGCAGTCGATCCACCCCTCTCTCTCTTGTCTTACTTCTGTCACCTTGTCATAAAACTCTAGTAGGTTTGTGACACAGGATTTTCCTTCCCTGAAACCGTGCTGGTTGTCAATTATACACTTGTTTCTTTCCAGGTGCCCCACCACTCTCCTCCTGATGATCTTCTCCATGACCTTGCATACTATACACGTTAGAGATACAGGTCTGTAGTTTAGTGCCTCATGTCTGTCTCCCTTTTTAAAAATTGGGACTACATTTGCCATTTTCCATACCTCAGGGAGTTGCCCAGTTTCAAATGATGTGTTGAAGATCTTTGTTAATGGCTCACACAATATCTCTGCTCCCTCTTTAAGGACCCATGGAGAGATGTTGTCTGGTCCCACCGCCTTTGAGGTGTCAAGTTCGCATAGCAGCTTCTTCACCTCCTCCTTGGTTATATGTACCTCATCCAGCACTTGCTGGTGTGCCCCCCTGTTCTGATTTCTTGGAGTCCTACTGGTTTCCACTGTAAATACCTCTTTAAATCTTGTGTTGAGCTCCTGACATACCTCTCGGTCGTTTCTTGTGAATTCCCCATCACCCTTCCTCAGTCTGATTACCTGGTCCTTGACTGTTGTTTTCCTCCTGATGTGGCTGTACAACAGCTTCGGGTCAGTCTTTACTTTTGATGCTATGTCATTTTCATATTGTCTCTGAGCCTCCCTTCTTATCTGTGCATATTCGTTTCTGGCTCTTCGGCTGATTTCTTTATTTTCCTGAGTTCTCTGTCTTCTGTACCTTTTCCATTCTCTAGTACACCTAGTTTTTGCCTCCCTACACCTTTGGGTGAACCAAGGACTCGTTCTGTTCTTCCCATTATTTCTGTTTCCCTTGGGAACAAACCTCTCCTCTGCCTCCTTGCATTTTGTTGCTACATAGTCCATCATTTCTTGTACTGGTTTTCCTGTCAGTTCCCTCTCCCACTGAATGTCTTGAAGGAAGTTCCTCATGCCTGAGTAGTTCCCCCTTTTGTAGTTTGGTTTTTCCCAGCCTATTCCTGCTACTCTCTCCACTTGGAGCTCAACTATGTAGTCGAAGCACAGAACCACATGATCACTAGCTCCCAGGGGCCTTTCATACATGATACCCTCGATGTCTGAACTACTCATGGTGAATACAAGGTCCAACCTTGCTGGTTCATCCTCTCCTCTCTCTCTGGTAGTGTCTCTAACATGTTGATGCATGAGGTTCTCCAGTACCACATCCATCATCTTGGCTCTCCATGTTTCGGGACCCCCATGGGGCTCCAGGTTTTCCCAGTCAATCTCCTTGTGATTGAAATCACCCATAACTAGTAACTTTGCTCCCCCCATGTGTGCTCTCCTGGCCACCTCGGCTAGTGTGTTGATCATTGCTCTGTTGCTCTCATCGTATTCTTCTCTTGGCCTCCTGCAGTTCTGTGGTGGGTTGTACATTACTGCAATTATCACCTTATGTCCCTCAGACTGGATTGTTCCTACTAAGTAGTCCCTTTCGCCCATGCCATCCATTCCTTCCATTTTCTCAAAACCCCACTGGTTTTTAATGAGCAGTGCAACTCCTCCTCCCCCTCTCCTCCCTCTGTCTTTCCTGAAGATTTGATATCCGGATGGAAAGATTGAATCTGTTATTATTCTGGTGAGTTTTGTTTCTGTGAGTGCTATTATGTCTGGGGATGTCTCTTTGATTCTTTCGTGCCACTCCTCATACTTGTTTGTTATTCCATCTGCATTTGTATACCACACCTTCAACTTCTTTTCTAAGACTGTGGTCTGGGAAGTATATTGGGGTTGGGGAAGTGGGAGACCTGGTGAGGAACTATGGGTTGTTGCTGTGGGGGTGAAGTTTGTAATGTAGTGGGTGGGGGCATTGGATGTGGCATGGGTGTTTTGATTTAGAGTGTTTGGTTGCACTGGGGTTGACCTGGTTGGGAGGCTTCTATAGAAAGTGAAACACCGGTGTATCAGTGATTGTGTCATGGTAGACTCTCTCATGTACCCTCACAGCCTCTCTGTTCCCAAGCTTCAGTCTCTCTCTCTCTCTCTCTCTCTCTCTCTCTCTCTCTCTCTCTCTCTCTCTCTCCTCTCTCTCTCTCTCTCTGTGTGTGTGTGTGTGTGTGTATGTGTGTGTGTGTGTGTGTGTGTGTGTGTGTGTGTGTGTGTGTGTGCGTGTGTGTGTGTGTATGTGTGTGTGTGTGTGTGTGTGTGTTTATGTGTGTGTGTGTGTGTATGTGTGTGTGTGTATGTGTGTGTATGTGTGTGTGTGTGTGTGTGTTTACGTGTGTGTGTGTGTGTGTGTGTGTGTATGTGCGTATGTGTGTGTGTGTGTATGTGTGTACTCACCTATTTGTGGTTGCAGGGGTCGAGTCATAGCTCCTGGCCCCGCCTCTTCACTGATTGCTACTAGGTCCTCTCTCTCCCTGCTCCATGAGCTTTATCATACCTCTTCTTAAAACTATGTATGGTTCCTGCCTCCACTACTTCACTTGCTAGGCTATTCCACTTGTTGACAACTCTATGACTGAAGAAATACTTCCTAACGTCCCTGTGACTCGTCTGAGTCTTCAGCTTCCAGTTGTGGCCCCTTGTCCCTGTGTCCCCTCTCTGGAACATCCTATCTCTGTCCGCCTTGTCTATTCCCCGCAGTATCTTGTATGTCGTTATCATGTCTCCCCTGACCCTTCTGTCCTCCAGTGTCGTCAGTCCGATTTCCCTTAACCTTTCCTCGTACGACATTCCCTTGAGCTCTGGGACTAGCCTTGTTGCAAACCTTTGTACTTTATCTAACTTCTTGACGTGCTTGACCAGGTGTGGGTTCCAGACTGGTGCTGCATACTCCAGTATGGGCCTAACATACACAGTGTACAGTGTCTTGAACGATTCCTTATTAAGGTATCGGAACGCTATTCTCAGGTTTGCCAGGCGCCCGTATGCTGCAGCAGTTATTTGGTTGATGTGTGCCTCCGGTGATGTGCTCGGTGTTATGGTCACCCCAAGGTCTTTCTCCCTGAGTGAGATCTGTAGTCTTTGTCCACCTAGCCTATACTCTGTCTGCGGTCTTCTTTGCCCCTCCCCAATCTTCATGACTTTGCATTTGGCTGGATTGAATTCGAGAAGCCAGTTACTGGACCACATGTCCAGCCTGTCCAGGTCTCTTTGCAGTCCTGCCTCATCCTCGTCCGATTTAATTCTTCTCATCAACTTCACGTCATCTGCGAACAGGGACACTTCAGAGTCTATTCCTTCCATCATGTCGTTCACATATATCAAAAATAGCACTGGTCCTAGAACTGACCCCTGTGGGACCCCGCTCGTAACAGGCGCCCACTGTGATACCTCTTCACGTACCATGACTCGTTGCTGCCTCCCTGTCAGGTATTCCCTTATCCATTGCAGTGCCCTCCCTTTTACATGCGCCTGATCCTCCAGCTTCTGCACTAATCTCTTGTGGGGAACTGTGTCAAAGGCCTTCCTGGAGTCTAGGAAAACGCAATCTACCCACCCCTCTCTTTCGTGTCTTACTTCTGTTACCTTGTCATAAAACTCCAGGAGGTTTGTGATACAGGATTTGCCTTCCATTTCCTGCAGTCTAGGAAAACGCAATCTACCCACCCCTCTCTCTCGTGTCTTACTTCTGTTACCTTGTCATAAAACTCCAGGAGGTTTGTGATACAGGATTTGCCTTCCATGAACCCATGCTGGTTTTCATTTATAATCTTGTTCCTTTCCAGGTGTTCCACCACTCTCCTCCTGATAATCTTCTCCATGACTTTGCACACAATACATGTCAGAGACACAGGTCTATAGTTTAGTGCCTCGTTTCTGTTTCCTTTCTTAAATATGGGGACTACATTAGCTGTCTTCCATTTCTCAAGTAGTTGCCCAGTTTCAAGGGATGTGTTGAAGATTGTGGTTAGAGGCACGCACAGCATCTCTGCTCCTTCTCTAAGGACCCATGGGGAGATGTTGTCCGGTCCCATCGCCTTTGAGGTGTCAAGGTCACTTAAGAGATTCTTCACCTCCTCCTCAGTTGTTCGTATGTCATCCAACACTTGTTGGTATATTCCCTCTTGATGTTCCCTTCTGTGCTGTCTTCCCACAGCCCTTCCTGTCTCTACTGTAAAAACTTCCTTAAATCTCCTGTTCAGCTCCTCACGTACCTCCTGATCATTTCTTGTGAGTTCTCCACCTTCTGTCCTTAATCTGATCACCTGGTCTTTGACTGTTGTCTTCCTCCTGATGTAGCTATACAACAGTTTCGGGTCAGTCTTGATTCTCGATGCTATGTCATTTTCATACTGTCGCTGGGCCTCCCTCCTTACCTGTGCATACTCATTCCTGGCTCTGCGACTGATCTCCCTATTTTCGTGTGTTCTCTGCCTTCTGTACTTTTTCCATTCTTTATTGCACTTTGTTTTTGCCTCCTTACACCGTCGGGTAAGCCAGGGGCTCGTTCTGGTCTTCCCGTTGTTACTGTTGCCCTTGGGAATAAACTTTTCCACTGCCTCCTTGCATTTTGTTGTTACATATTCCATCATTTCATTTACTGGCTTTCCTGCCAGTTCTCTGTCCCACTGGACCTCCCGCAGGAAGTTCTTCAACCCTATGTAGTCCCCTCTTTTATAGTTAGGCTTTTCCCATTCAACTCCTGTTATTCTCTCCACTTGCAGCTCTACTATGTATTCAAAGCACAGAACCACGTGGTCGCTAGCTCCTAGGGGACTCTCATACTTGATGTCCTCAATGTCTGAGCTGCCCAGGGTGAACACAAGGTCCAATCTTGCTGATTCATCCTCCCCTCTCACTCTGGTAGTGTCCTTAACATGTTGGTGCATGAGGTTTTCCAGCACCACGTCCAACATCCTGGCTCTCCATGTTTCGGGACCCCCATGTGGCTCCAGGTTTTCCCAGTCGATCTCCCTGTGGTTGAAATCCCCCATAACCAGCAACTTTGCTCTGCTGGAATGAGCTCTTCTTGCCACCTCAGCAAGTGTGTCTACCATTGCTCTGTGTGTGTGTGTGTATGTGTGTGTGTGTGTGTGTGTGTGTGTGTGTGTGTGTGTGTGTGTGTGTGTGTGTGTGTGTGTGTGTGTGTGTACTCCCGGGCCGGTCACCGAGGAAAACAGAATTATTAATTTTGTGGTAGGGAAATCAAAGCCTGGCTTAGCTTACTGAGGATCGAGTCTGGACCACTTCTTGCACTGAATAACCCACACGGGTGTAGCGCTTCAGGTATATAAGGGAGTGAGCGACGACATAATAGATGATGGGAAGAGTATATTAGAGAATGGAAGCAGTACATAAGGAAGGTGATGGTTGTAGAAAGAATAAAGAGATGGGTAGTGAACAAAGTGGTAGTGAACAAAGTGGTAGTGAACAAAGTGGTAGTGAACAAATTGGTAGTAAACAAAGTGGTAGTGAACAAAGTGGTAGTGAACAAAGTGGTAGTAAACAAAGTGGTAGTAAACAAAGTGGTAGTAAACAAAGTTGTAGTGAACAAAGTGGTAGTGAACAAAGTGGTAGTGAACAAAGTGGTAGTGAACAAAGTGGTAGTGAACAAAGTGGTAGTGAACAAAGTGGTAGAGAAAGCGGTAGTAAACAAAGTTGTAGTGAACAAAGTGGTAGTAAACAAAGTGGTAGTGAACAAAGTGGTAGTAAACAAAGTGGTAGTGAACAAAGTGGTAGTAAACAAAGTGGTAGTAAACGAAGTTGTAGTGAACAAAGTGGTAGTAAACAAAGTGGTAGTAAACAAAGTGGTAGTAAACAAAGTGGCAATAAACAAAATGGTAGTAAACAAAGTGGTAGTGAACAAAGTGGTAGTGAACAAAGTGGTAGTAAACAAAGTGGTAGTAAACAAAGTGGTAGTGAACAAAGTGGTAGTAAACAAAATGGTTGCAAAGTGGTAGTAAACAAAGTGGTAGTAAACAAAGTGGTAGTGAATAAAGTGGTGGTAAACAAAGTGGTAGTAAACAAAGTGGTAGTGAATAAAGTGTTGGTAAACAAAGTGGTAGTAAACAGTGGTAGTAAACAAAGTGGTAGTGAATGAAGTGGTGGTAAACATAGTGGTAGTAAACAAAGTGGTAGTGAATAAAGTGGCAATAAACTAAGTGGTAGTAAACAAAGTGGTAGTGAACAAAGCGGTAGTAAACTAAGTGGTAGTAAACAAAGCGGTAGTAAACTAAGTGGTAGTAAACTAAGTGGTAGTGAACAAAGCGGTAGTAAACTAAGTGGTAGTAAAGAAAGCGGTAGTAAACTAAGTGGTAGTAAACAAAGTGGTAGTGAACAAAGCGGTAGTAAACTAAGTGGTAGTGAACAAAGCGGTAGTAAACTAAGTGGTAGTAAACAAAGCGGTAGTGAACAAAGCGGTAGTGAACAAAGCGGTAGTAAACTAAGTGGTAGTAAACAAAGTGGTAGTGAACAAAGCGGTAGTAAACTAAGTGGTAGTAAACAAAGTGGTAGTGAACAAACCGGTAGTAAACTAAGTGGTAGTGAACAAAGCGGTAGTAAACTAAGTGGTAGTAAACAAAGTGGTAGTGAACAAAGCGGTAGTAAACTAAGTGGTAGTAAACAAAGTGGTAGTGAACAAAGCGGTAGTAAACTGAGTGGTAGTAAACTAAGTGGTAGTAAAAAAAAGTGGTAGTGAACAAAGCGGTAGTAAACTAAGTGGTAGTAAACTAAGTGGTAGTAAAAAAAGTGGTAGTGAACAAAGCGGTAGTAAACTAAGTGGTAGTAAACTAAGTGGTAGTAAACAAAGTGGTAGTGAACAAACCGGTAGTGGAGAAAGCGGTAGTGAATACAAAGTGGTAGTAAACTAAGTGGTAGTAAATGAAGTGGTAGTAAGCTAAGTGGTAGTAAAGTGGTAGAAAACTGTGTGGTAGTAAAGTAAGTGGTAGTAAATTGAATAGTAGTAAATTAAGTGGTATTTAATTGAATGGTAAACTAAGTGGAAGTAAAATAAGTGGCAGTGAACTGAGTGGTATTAAATTAAGCGGGAGAACACAACAGTAAGTGGAGAATGCTGACAGGAAAGGAATCAGGGATAGCTGGCAGGGATGGCTGGCAGGGATGGCTGACAGGGATGGCTGGCAGCGATGGCTGGCAGGGATGGCTGGCAGGGATGGCTGGCAGGGCTGGCTGGCAGGGATGGCTGACAGGGATGGCTGACAGGGATGGCTGGCAGGGATGGCTGGCAGGGATGGCTGGTAGGGATGGCTGGCAGGGATGGCTGACAGGGATGGCTGGCAGGGATGGCTGGCAGGGATGGCTGGCAGGGATGGCTGACAGGGATGGCTGACAGGGATGGCTGGCAGGGATGGCTGGCAGGGATGGCTGGCAGGGATGGCTGACAGGGATGGCTGACAGGGATGGCTGGCAGGGATGGCTGGCAGGGATGGCTGGTAGGGATGGCTGGCAGGGATGGCTGACAGGGATGGCTGGCAGGGATGGCTGGCAGGGATGGCTGACAGGGATGGCTGGCAGGGATGGCTGGCAGGGATGGCTGACAGGGATGGCTGACAGGGATGGCTGGCAGGGATAGCTGGCAGGGATGGTTGGCAGGGATGGCTGGCAGGGATGGCTGACAGGGATGGCTGGCAGGGATAGCTGGCAGGGATGGCTGGCAGAGATGGCTGACACTGATGGCTGGCAGAGATGGCTGACAAGGATAGCTGGCACGTATGGATGGTAGTGATGGCTGACAGATATGGATGGTAGTGATGGCTAGCAGGTATGGACGTTAATGATAGGTGGCAGGTATGGATGGTAGTGATGACTGGCAAGTATGGATGGTAGTGATGGCTGGCAGGTATGGATGGTAGTGATGGCTGGCAGGTATGGATGGTAGTGATGGCAGGCAGGTATGGATGGTAGTGATGGCTGGCAGGTATGGATGGTAGTGTTGGTTCTCAAATACGGATGGTAGTGATGGCTGTCAGGTATGGATGGTTGTCAGGTATGGATGGTAGTGATGGCTGGCAGGTATGGATGGCAGTGATGGCTGGCAGGAATGGATAGTAGTGATGACTGGCAGGTATGGATGGTAGTGTTGGCTGTCAGGTACGGATGGTAATGACAGCTGTCAGGTATGGATAGTTGTCAGATATGGATGGTAGTGATGGCTGGCAGATATGGATGGTAGTTTGTTACCTGTCACGTATGGATGGCAGTGATGGCTGTCAGGTATGGATGGTAGTGATGGCTGTCAGGTATGGATGATAGTGATGGCTGGCAGGTATGGATGGTTCTCAGGTATGGATGGTAGTGATGGCTGCTAGGTATGGATGGAAGTGATGGCTGGCAGGTAAGGATGGTAGTGATAGCTGGCAGGTATGGATGGTAGTGATGGCTGGCAGGTATGGATGGTAGTGATGGCTGGCAGGTATAGATGGTAGGGATACATGGCAGATATGGATGGTAGTGTTAGCTGTCAGGAATGGATGGTAGTGATGGCTGTCAGGTATGGGTAGTAGTTATGGCTGGCAGGTATGGGTGGTAGTGTTACCTGTCACGTATGGATGGTAGTGATGGCTGGAAGGTATGGATGGTTGTCAGGTGTGGATGGAAGTGATGGATGGGAGGTATGGATGGCAGTGATGGCTGGCAGGTATGGATGGTAGTGATGGATGGGACGTATGGACGGTAGTAATGGCTGGCAGGTATGGATTGGAGAGATGGCTGGCAGGCATTGATGGTAGTGATGGCTGGCAGGAATGGATGGTAGTGATGGCTGGCAGGTATGGATGGTAGTGATGGCTGGCAAGAATGGATGGGAGTGTTGGCTAGCAGATGTGTATGGTAGTGAAGGCTGTCAGGTAGTGATGGTAGTGATGGCTGTCAGGTATGGGTGGTAGTGATGGCTGTCAGGTATGGATGGTAGTAATGGTTGTCAGGTATGGATGGTAGTGATGGCTGGCAGGTATGGGTGATAGTGATGGCTGGCAGGTATGGATGGTAGTGATAGCTGGCAGGTATGGATGGTAGTGATGGCTGGCAATTATAGATGGTAGTGATGGCTGGCAGGTATGGATGGTAATGATAGCTGGCGGGTATGGATGGTAGTGATTACCGGCAATTATTGATGGTAGTGGTGGCTGGCAGGTATGGATGGTAGTGATAGCTGGCAGGTATGGATGGTAGTGATGGCTGACAGGTATGGATGGTAGTGATGGCTGGCAGGTATGGATGGTAGTGATGGCTGGCAGGTACGGATGGTAGTGATGGCTGGCAGGTACGGATGGTAGTGATGGCTGGCAGGTATGGATGGTAGTGATGGCTGGCAGGTATGGATGGTAGTGTTCGCTGTCAGGTATGGATGGTAGTGATGGCTGGCAGGTATGGATGGTAGTGATGGCTGGCAGGTATGGATGGCAGTGATAGGTGGCAGGTATGGATGGTAGTGATGGCTGGCAAATATGGATGGTAGTGATGGCTAGCAGGTATGGATGGCAATGATAGGTGGCAGGTATGGATGGTAGTGATGGCTGGCAAATATGGATGGTAGTGATGGCTGGCAGGTATGGATGGTAGTGATGGCAGGCAGGTATGGATGGTAGTGATGGCTGGCAGGTATGGATGGTAGTGTTGGTTCTCAAATATGGATGGTAGTGATGGCTGTCAGGTATGGATGCTTGTCAGGTATGGATGGTAGTGATGGCTGGCAGGTATGGATGGTAGTGATGGCTGGCAGGTATGGATGGTAGTGATGACTGGCAGGTATGGATGGTAGTGCTGGCTGTCAGGTATGGATGGTAATGACAGCTGTCAATTATGGATAGTTGTCAGGTATGGATGTTAGTGGTGGCTGGCAGGTATGGATTGTTGTGTTACCTGTCACGTATGGATGGTAGTGATGGCTGTCAGGTATGGATGGTAGTGATGGCTGGCAGGTATGGATGGTAGTGATAACTGGCAGGAATGGATGGTAGTGATGGCTGGCAGGTATGGATGGTAGTGTTGGCTGTCAGGTATGGATGGTAGTGATGGCTGTCAGGTATGGATAGTTGTCAGGAATGGATGGTAGTGATGGCTGGCAGGTATGGATGGTAGTGATGGCTAGCAGGTATGGATGGTAATGATGGGTGGCAGGTATGGATAGTAGTGATGGCTGGCAAGTATGGATGGTAGTGATGGCTGGCAGGTATGGATGGTAGTGATGGATGGCAGGTATGGATGGTAGTGATGGCTGGCAGGAATGGATGGTAGTGTTGGCTGTCAGATATGGATGGTAGTGAAGGCTGTCAGGTATGGATGGTTGTCAGGAATGGATGGTAGTGATGGCTGGCAGGTATGGATGGTAGTGATGGCTGTCATGTATGGATGGTAATGTTGGCTATCAGGTATGGATGGTAGTGATGGCTGTCAGGTATGGATGGTAGTGATGGATGTCAGGTATGCATGGTAGTGATGGCTGTCAAGTATTGATGGTAGTGATGGCTGTCAGGTATGGATGTTAGTGATGGCTGTCAGGTATGGATGGTAGTGATGGTTGTCAGGTATGGATGGTAGTGTTGGTTGGAAGGTATGGATGGTAGTGATGGCTGGCAGGTATGGATGGTAGTGATGGCTGTCAGGTATCAATGGCAGTGATGGCTCTCAGGTATGGATGGTAGTGATGGCTGGCTTGTATGGATGGTAGTGATGGCTGGCAGGTATGGATGGTAGTGATGGCTGGAAGGTATGGATGGTAGTGATAGCTGGCAGGTATGGATGGTAGTGATGGCTGGCAGGAATGGATGGTAGTGATGGCTGGCAGGTATGGATGGTAGTGATACCTGGCAGGTATGGATGGTAGTGTTAGCTGTCAGGTATGTATGGTAGTGATGGCTGTCAGGTATGGATGGTTGTCAGGTAAGGATGGTAGTGATGGCTGGCAGGTATGGGTGGTAGTGATGGCTGGCAGGTATGGATGGTAGTGTTAGCTGTCAGGAATGGATGGTAATGATGGCTGGCAGGTATGGATGGTTGTCAGGTCTGGATGGTAGTGATGGCTGTCAGGTATGGTTGGTAGTGACGGTTGTCAGGTATGGATGGTAGTGTTGGCTGTCAGGTATGAATGGCAGTGATGGCTGTCAGGTATGGATGGTAGTGATGGCTGGCAGGTATGGGTGGTGGTGATGGCTGGCAGGTATGGGTGGTAGTGATGGCTGGCAGGTATGGATGGTAGTGATGGCTGGCAGGTATGGATGGTAGTGATGGCTGGCAGGTATGGATTATAGTGATGGCTGACAGGTATGAATGGTAGTGATGGCTGGCAAGTATGGATGGTATTGATGGCTGGCAGGTATGGATGGTAGTGATGGCTGGCAGGTATGAATGGTAGTGATGGCTGGCAGGTATGGATGGTAGTGATGGCTGGCAGGTATGAATGGTAGTGATGGCTGGCAGGTATGAATGGTAGTGATGGCTGGCAGGTATGGATGGTAGTGATGGCTGGCAGGTATGGGTGGTAGTGATGGCTGGCAGGTATGGATGGTAGTGATGGCTGTCAGGTATGGATGGTTGTCAGGTAAGGATGGTAGTGATGGCTGGCAGGTATGGGTGGTAGTGTTGGCTGTCAGGTATGAATGGCAGTGATGGCTGTCAGGTATGGATGGTAGTGATGGCTGGCAGGTATGAATGGCAGTGATGGCTGTCAGGTATGGATGGTAGTGATGGCTGGCAGGTATGGATGGTTGTCAGGTCTGGATGGTAGTGATGGCTGGCAGGTATGGATGGTAGTGATGGCTGGTAGGTATGGATGGTAGTTATTTCTGTCAGGTATGGATGGTAGTGTTGGCTGTCAGGTATGGATGGTAGTGATGGATGTCAGGTATGGATGGTAGTGATGGATGTCAGGTATGAATGGCAGTGATGGCTGTCAGGTATGGATGGTAGTGATGGCTGTCAGGTATGGTTGGTAGTGACGGTTGTCAGGTATGGATGGTAGTGTTGGCTGTCAGGTATGAATGGCAGTGATGGCTGTCAGGTATGGATGGTAGTGGTGGCTGTCAGGTATGAATGGTAGTGATGGCTAGCAGGTATGGATGGTAGTGATGGCTGGCAGGTATGGGTGGTAGTGATGGCTGGCAGGTATGGATGGTAGTGATGGCTGGCAGGTATGGATGGTAGTGATGGCTGGCAGGTATGGATTATAGTGATGGCTGGCAGGTATGGATTATAGTGATGGCTGACAGGTATGAATGGTAGTGATGGCTGGCAAGTATGGATGGTATTGATGGCTGGCAGGTATGGATGGTAGTGATGGCTGGCAGGTATGAATGGTAGTGATGGCTGGCAGGTATGGATGGTAGTGATGGCTGGCAGGTATGGATGGTAGTGATGGCTGGCAGGTATGGATGGCAGTGATGGCTGGTAGTGATGGCTGGCAGGTATGGATGGTAGTGATGGCTGGTAGTGATGGCTGGCAGGTATGGACGGTAGTGATGGCTGGTAGTGATGGCTGGCAGGTATGGATGGTAGTGATGGCTTGTAGTGATGGCTGGCAGGTATGGATGGTAGTGATGGCTGGTAGTGATGGCTGGCAGGTATGGATGGTAGTGATGGCTGGTAGTGATGGCTGGCAGGTATGGATGGTAATGATGGCTGGTAGTGATGGCTGGCAGGTATGGATGGTAGTGATGGCTGGTAGTGATGGCTGGCAGGTATGGATGGTAGTGATGGCTGGTAGTGATGGCTGGCAGGTATGGATGGTAGTGATGGCTGGTAGTGATGGCTGGCAGGTATGGATGGTAGTGATGGCTGGTAGTGATGGCTGGCAGGTATGGATGGTAGTGATGGCTGGTAGTGATGGCTGGCAGGTATGGATGGTAATGATGGCTGGTAGTGATGGCTGGCAGGTATGGATGGTAGTGATGGCTGGTAGTGATGGCTGGCAGGTATGGATGGTAGTGATGGCTGGTAGTGATGGCTGGCAGGTATGGATGGTAGTGATGGCTGGTAGTGATGGCTGGCAGGTATGGATGGTAGTGATGGCTGGTAGTGATGGCTGGCACGTATGGATGGTAGTGATGGCTGGTAGTGATGGCTGGCAGGTATGGATGGTAGTGATATCTGGTAGTGATGGCTGGCAGGTATGGATGGTAATGATGGCTGGTAGTGATGGCTGGCAGGTATGGATGGTAGTGATGGCTGGTAGTGATGGCTGGCAGGTATGGATGGTAGTGATGGCTGGTAGTGATGTCTGGCAGGTATGGATGGTAGTGATGGCTGGTAGTGATGGCTGGCAGGTATGGATGGTAGTGATGGCTGGTAGTGATGGCTGGCAGGTATGGATGGTAGTGATGGCTGACAGGTATGGATGGTAGTGATGGCCAGTAGTGATGGCTGGTAGTGATGGCTGGCAGGTATGGCTGGTAGTGATGGCTGGCAGGTATGGCTGGCAGGTATGGCTGGCAGGTATGGCTGGCAGGTATGGCTGGCAGGTATGGCTGGCAGGTATGGCTGGCAGGTATGGCTGGTAGTGATGGCTGGCAGGTATGGCTGGCAGAGGTTGTCTTTGCTACATCTGTTAATGATCTTCGTTATTTGTGTCCTTGTTGGAGTCGTCGTCATCTATGTCGTCTTTGTTCAGTGTTGCCTTTGATGCCACTAAGCCAGCTGACACTCTTGCTATAATGACGTCAGTGATGTCGCTGATGATCATGCCATTGATATCACTTGAAGTAACTGCCGATCTTGTTATTGGTGTCATTGATATAGTTGATAATCCTATTAGCCCAGGCACACACACACACACACACACACACACACACACACACACACACACACACACACACACACACACACACACACACACACACACACACACATACACACACTTCAAGTAGGTAAGCTTCCCCTTATTTTGCTATATGTTGACAACCTATTCAGCTAGAAGTTCACCTGCTGATAGTTTGAGAGGTCATTGGTCTTCACAACCCCCGCCAGGTCTCGGGTCAGTCCTCGCGTTGAGTGCTTAGAGGGGGGTGGTGTTTGCGGAGGCCGCAACAGCCTGAATGATCAGAACTAACTGCAGGTTTGGTAATTCACCTACAATGGGATTGCCTTGTTTCCATTGGATGGTAGTATGTCTGGTCAAGTACAATGGAGGGTGATATTCATGGTAGTATCTCTGGTCAGGTACAATGAAAGGTGAGGTTCATGGTAGTATGTATCGTCAGGTACCATGAAATGTGAGTGAGGTTCATGGTAGTATGTATCGTCAGGTACTATGAAAGGTGAGTGAGGTTCATGGTAGTATGTATCGTTAGGTACCGTGAAAGGTGAGTGAGGTTCATGGTAGTATCTCTGGTCAGGTGCAATGGAAGGTGAGATTCATGGTATCTAGGGATGAGGTGAGGGAGCACTGCAGGGTGGAGGAACGAGACAGGCGTGAACACTGCAGGGTGGAGGAACGAGGCAGGCGTGAACACTGCAGGGTGGAGGAGCGAGACAGGCTTGAACACTGCAGGGTGGATGAACGAGACAGGCTTGAACACTGCAGGGTGGATGAACGAGACAGGCTTGAACACTGCAGGGTGGAGGAACGAGGCAGGCGTGAACACTGCAGGGTGGAGGAACGAGGCAGGCGTGAACACTGCAGGGTGGAGGAACGAGGAAGGCGTGAACACTGCAGGGGGAGGAACGAGACAGCCGTGAACACTGCAGGGTGGAGGAACGAGACAGCCGTGAACACCGCAGGGTGGAGGAACGAGGAAGGCGTGAACACTGCAGGGTGGAGGAACGAGACAGCCGTGAACACCGCAGGGTGGAGGAACGAGGAAGGCGTGAACACTGCAGGGTGGAGGAACGAGACAGGCGTGCAACACTTGGGTATCTTTATTGTCGGCAATTAAGACACCCAGATGTTGCACAAGTATCTTTTTCTTCAACCTGTCGGCATTGTAAACCAATAATAATATACACCGCAGAGGTGTACACCAAGTGTACACTAGACTATTTTGTTGACACCAGGTTCTATGTGACAGTTTTGGAAGCGATGTGAAATTTTATTGTGGCAGCGCTGCGCTCTCCAGGAGTTTTGTAAAGCCGCTAGAGAGCGAAACGTTGCCATAAAAATAGTGTCTCACTACCTAACATATTTTCGGTAAGTCTACCAACATTATTAGTGTTGGAAATGCTCATAATAGGAGATTCTGAAGTTTTTGCCTGGTTCTTTGATAACTAGTTCAACATTCACCCATTTCATGAAGTGGCTGTTGTTGCCTCGATTGTATTATACATTCTGCTTGCATAATGGTTCTTCTAGACCCTTGTGACGATATCCCATGACTTTTTCATCTTATGTAACGCTTGTCACTGCAAGGAGTCTACAATATTCCTCGAAACTGATGGATTGAATACATCGACTCCCACTGAGGGACCGACAGCCTCAAACTTCTCGACTTCCACCGTTCTTCTCTGTATTGGACTGAAGAAGAAGCCACTGACTGGCGAAACGTTTCCACCATAAATACTTCCAAATGTTGCACATGTATCTCGTTCTTCACTCCCTGTAATGAACGTGACGATCATTACACTGGGTGGGACCAATGTCTCACGAGTTACAGAAGGGAATGACTCACACACATGTGCAACATTTTGGTATCTTTATTTTCTAAACGTTTCGCCCGCACTGCTGGCTTCTTCAGTCGAATACAGAGGTGGCTACTGTACTGGGCACAGTTGTAGATGAATGGTTCACAAAACCGACACGTTGATTAATTAGACACATGTGCAGCTCTTGGGTATCTTTATTGATATTGATAAAGATACCCAAGAGTTGCGCATGTGTCTAATTTATCACTGGGCACAGTTGAAGATGAGTTTGAATCTGTCAGTCCCTCATCCGTCGTAGAATTATTCATTAAAATTCGTTGATCACTGTGAAGTAGAGGACGTAGAGGGCGCTATATATGCTGGACCAGTTTATGTAACACCTGTAGTAAGGCTCCTTTACACTACTCCTGTGGTTAGTTAGGTCCCTCCGCACTACTCCTGTGGTTAGGTAGGTCCCTTCACACTACTCCTATGGTTAGGTAGGTCCCTTCACACTACTGTGGTTAGGTAGGTTCCTTTCGTCCTAGCCACTGCAACCCGATACGCTAATTACCTCTATCCGTCACTCTAATAAGCCCATTTGTTACTAGCCGCCTCGATCCACCTCGGCAAATTTTGAAAAACTTCCCTCGGCTCATATCCTGCACGATAAACCAGCGTCTACTTTAAAGCCCGCCGGATCTTAATTTTGAGAGAGTAAAGCTAATCTTCGCTAGGGAGATATTACCCATAAAGTTACTTCTGAGCTCGGAAAATAACGCGACCACGTATTTTGCCAACGTTGTGACCGTGGGCTGATCTCTCGCTCGCCCTCACCTGCTGTCACCCGCTCTTGCTCTCACTCGCTCGTGCTGTCTCGTGCTCCTGCTGTCACTCGCTCTTGCTGTCATTCGGCTCTTGCTCTCATTCGTTCTTGCTTGTCACTCGCTATTGCTGCCACTCGCTCTTGTTGTCACTCCCTCTTGTTGTCACGCGCTCTCACTCTCTCATAAACATAGAAGTAGTGTCGCATGACGATGCTGCAGAAGTGGTGCCCTTACCTCTACCTCTGATAAGTTGCGAGAGCTTTCCTACTCTCGTAACGCGGGCCTTGACTCAGGCTTCTCTGGTGCTTGCCTGGTTAATCAGGCTGCTCCTGCTGGCGGCGCGTTGCCCCACAGCCTGCCTGATCTGGCACTTGAAGGAAATTTTGTCTACTTTTCTTTTAAAGACCTCTACATTTGCTCCAGCGGTGTTTTTGATATCTTTTGGCAGGATGTGAAATAGTCTGAAACTGTGGATGTTGATATAATGTTCTCTCATCGTGCCCACGGCGTTCCTGCCCTTCAAGGAGCTTATTTTACACATTCTCATATATCTCTCACTCTACTACGGTGTTATGGAAGGTTGAAGATATGAGCTCAGGCCCTCAAGCACCTTCCACGTATATATTATGTATCTCTCTCCACCGCTCCGGTGTGTACACTTTTATTGTAGAATTTTGAAGCGTTTCCAGTAAATTAAAGGCGTTATTGGCTCTATGCAGGGTCGTAAAAGATACAGAATCTGTTTCAGCTCTGATCTCTCTCCTGCTTTGAATGGAGCCGTCGACACCAAACAGTACTCCAATCGAGAGAGCACAAGTGATTTGAAAAGTGTCACCATTGACATTATTTCCCCAGTCCTGAACGTCCTCCTTGTCCATTCCATTCTTATCCTTACCACCGTGACATTTGAAGTATTGTGTTCTTTGAAAGAAAGGTCATATGACAATACTACAATAAGACCATTCACAGGTACCTTTCGTTCTGGTTGGTCCTCCTCTTTCTTTTTATATAGCCTTCACTTTTAGGTCTTCACTTTTTTCCGTACATCAGCAATTGAAACTCGTCACCACTGAAAGTCGTCATGTTATTTTCCAATGTCCACTGAAAAATTTCCCTTATATCTTCTTGCAGTTTTTATGCGTCTTCTACCGAGGTGATTTTTCATGCTTATTTTGATATTTGCAAAGGATGACACGAAGCTGCGGCTACGGTGGTGGTGGTGGTGGTGATTTTCCTGGGCAGGCGCTGCTACAGTGTCTGGTAACCAACTAATGAAAACAAACTAGAAGTGTCCTGAAGAAAAATAAATACGAGAACCTGCTGTAGGTTGGATAGCCCAACACGGAGGAGGTTTTACGAGTTATGATGTGAGATGATTTGAGAGGCTGCGCTCCAGACTACCACATTGTGAGAGCCTTCTGTGAGCTTGACTATGAACTAGAGTGAACATACTTGGTGCGGATCCAGGTTTTGTGACAGTGTTTCTAGGTGGAGCCTTGCTTAGACATTGAATTTATAAAGCTCAACACTGAACGAAACGTTGGCACAATAATAGCTAGCATTGCGCCGGGGTTATCCTCATTACTGTCGTCAATTGTATTTTACGACTGTTGCATTTCAAATTGAGGATGTCAGTCCTGCTGGGCGTCTCTAGTCAAATATCTTTCAAGGATAAACTTATAGTAACCAGGTCACCGTGTGTGTGTGTGTGTGTGTGTGTGTGTGTGTGTGTGTGTGTGTGTGTGTGTGTGTGTGTGTGTTTGTGTTTGTGTTTTACTTCTTTCTACCCATCATTCATCTCTTATTAACTCCTATTTGCTTCCCTAACCATTTCTTCCCATAAGACACTTTGAAGGAAGCATTTACAAAATACAGAGGGAAAACTGCCGTTTAAATGTGGGAATTCCCAAATCTCCAATTTGTCAGCTTTAGTTGTGACGGAAGGGAGAGGAGAGGAGAGAGGGAGAGAGGAGAAGGGAAAGAGGGAGGTAAGGGGGAAAGGGAGAGGTGAAGGGAGGAAAGGGGAACGTGAGACAATGGGATTTCGGGAGGTTGTTGCTGGTAATCCACGAAACAGATGGAGTGTGCTAGGCTGGAGGGTGCTAGGATGGAAGATGCTGGGATGGAGTGTGTTGGGATGGAGTGTGCTAGGATGTAGTGTGCTGGGATGGAGGGTACTGGGATGGAGTATGCTGGGTTGGAGGGTGCTAGGATGAAGAGTGTTGGGATGGAGGGTGCTGGGATGGAGAGTGCTGGGATGGAGGGTGCTGGGATGGAGGGTGCTGGGATGGAGGGTGTTGGGATGGAGGGTGCTGGGATGGAGAGTGCTGGGATGGAGAGTGCTGGGATGGAGGGTGTTGGAATGGAGGGTGCTGGGATGGAGAGTGCTGGGATGGAGGGTGCTGGGATGGAGGGTGCTGGGATGGAGAGTGCTGGTATGGAGGGTGCTGGGATGGAGAGTGCTGGGATGAAGAGTGTTGGGATGGAGGGTGCTGAGATGGAGGGTGCTGGGATGGAGGGTGCTGGGATGGAGAGTGCTGGGATGGAGGGTGCTGGGATGGAGAGTGCTGGTATGGAGAGTGCTGGGATGGAGGGTGCTGGGATGAAGAGTGTTGGGATGGCGAGTGCTGGGATGGAGAGTGCTGGGATGGAGGGTGCTGGGATGAAGAGTGTTGGGATGGAGGGTGCTGGAATGGAGGGTGCTGGGATGGAGAGTGCTGGGATGGAGGGTGCTGGGATGGAGGGTGCTGGGATGAAGAGTGTTGGGATGGAGGGTGCTGGGATGGAGGGTGCTGGGATGGAGGGTGCTGGGATGGAGGGTGCTGGGATGAAGAGTGTTGGGATGGAGAGTGCTGGGATGGAGGGTGCTGGGATGGAGAGTGCTGGGATGGAGGGTGCTGGGATGGAGGGTGCTGGGATGGAGCGTGCTGGGATGGAGGGTGCTGGGATGGAGGGTGTTGGGATGAAGAGTTTTGGGATGGAGGGTGCTGGGATGGAGGGTGCTGGGATGGAGAGTGCTGGGATGAAGGGTGCTGGGATGGAGGGTACTGGGATGGAGGGTGCTGGGATGGAGGGTGCTGGGATGGAGGGTGCTGGGATGGAGGGTTAGATCATGTTAGCTTTTAGGGTAAGATACTTTAGGCTTTGTCAGGATTGTTGTTGCTAGGTTAGAGTAGTCAACCCATGGCATGTCAACCCATGGTGCAGGAACTATAGTGTGTCAACCCATTACGTGTCAACCCATGGTGCAGGAACTCTGGTGTGTCAACCCATGGCGTGCCAACCCATGGCGCAGGAACTGTGGTGTGTCAACCCATGGCGTGACAAACCAAGGTGCAGGAACTGTGGTGTGTCAACTCATGGCGTGTGAACCCATGGTACAGGAAGTGTGGTGTGTCAGCCCATGGTGCAGGAACTTTGGTGTGTCAACCCATGGCGTGACAAACCAAGGTGCAGGAACTGTGGTGTGTCAACTCATGGCGTGTGAACCCATGGTACAGGAAGTGTGGTGTGTCAGCCCATGGTGCAGGAACTGTGGTGTGTCAACCCAAGGCGTGCCAACCCGTGGTGCAGAAACTGTTGTGTGTCAACCCATTGCGTGCCAACCCATGGTACAGGAACTCTGGTGTGTCAACCCATGGTGTGTCAACCAATGGTGTGTCAATCCATGATGCGTCAACCAATAGTGTGTCAAGCCATGCTGCGTCAACCCATGGTGTGTCAACCCATGGTGATGGAACTGTGGTATGTCAACCCATGGTGCTGGAACTGAGGTGTGTCAACCCATGATGAGTCAACCGATGGTGTGTTAACCCATGGTGTGTCAACCCATGGTTTATCAATCAATGGTGTGTCAACCCATGGTATGTCAACCCATGGTGTGTCAACCCATGGTGTGTCAACCCATGGTGTGTCAACCCATGGTGTGTCAACTCACTGAGTGTCAACGCATGCTGTGTCAACCCATGGTGTCATCCCATGGTGTGTCAACCCATGGTGTGTCAACCCATAGTGTGTCAACTCATTTTGTATCAACCCATGATGTGTCAACAAATGGTGTGTCAACCAATGGTGTATTAACCAATGGTGTGTCAACCCATGGTGCTAGAACTGGGGTGTGTCAATCCATGGTGCAGGAACTGTGTGTCAACCCATGGTGCAGGAACTGTGGTGTGTCAACCCATGGTGCAGGAACTGTGGTGTGTCAACCCATGGTGCAGGAACTGTGGTGTGTCAACCCATGGTGCCGGAATTGTGGGGTGTCAATCCATGGCCAGTCAACCCATGGTGCAGGAACTGTGGTGTTTCTGCCCATCATGCAGGAAGTGTGGTGTGTCAACCCATGGCGTGTGAACCCATGGTGCAGGAACTGTGGTGTGTCAACCCATGGCGTGTGAACCCATGGTGCAGGAACTGTGGTGTGTCAACCCATGGCGTGTCAACCCATGGTGCAGGAACTGTGGTGTGTCAACCTATGGCGTGTCAACCCATGGTGCAGGAATATGGTGTATCAGCCCATGGTGCAGGAACTGTGGTGTGTCAACCCATGGTGCTGGAACTATGGTGTGTCAATCCATGGTGCTGGAACTGTGGTGTGTCAACCCATGGTGCTGGAACTGTGGTGTGTCAACTCATGGTGCTGGAACTGTGGTGTGTTAACCCATGGTGCAGGAATTGTGGTGTGTCAACACCTGGTGTGTCAACCCATGGTATGTCAACCCATGGTGTGTCAACCCATTGTGTGTCAACCCATTGTGTGTCAACCCATGGTGAGTCAACCCATGGTGTGTCAACCAATGGTGTGTCAACCCACGGTGTGTCAACCCACGGTGTGTCAACCTACAGTGTGTCAACCCATGGTGAATCAACCCATGGTGTGTCAGCCCATGGTGTATCAACCCATGGTGTGTCAGCCCATGGTGTGTCAGCCCATGGTGTGTCAACCCATAGTGTGTCAACCCATGGTGTGTCAACCCACGGTGTGTCAACCCACGGTGTGTCAACCTACAGTGTGTCAACCCATGGTGAATCAACCCATGGTGTGTCAGCCCATGGTGTATCAACCCATGGTGTGTCAGCCCATGGTGTGTCAGCCCATGGTGTGTCAACCCATGGTGTGTCAACCCATGGTGTGTCAACCCATGGTGTGTCAACCCATAGTGTGTCAATTAACGGTTTCAACCCATGGTGGGTCAGCCCATGGTGAGTCAACCCATGGTGTGTCAACCCACGGTGTGTCAACCCACGGTGTGTCAACCTACAGTGTATAAAGGACTTGTTTGGTAGCTGTAGAGCGGGTAGTTAAATGATATACTTCTTCGGAGGCTTCTTAGTTTATTGACAAGTAGTGGTGGGTTACACAGGCTTGTGTGTTTGTGCCCATGGCCCGGGCAGGGCCATGCCCGCGAGAGAGAGATGAGAGTACTTGTGTGTTGATGCCAGGCCGCTGTGTGAGTGAGAGCGAGGCAAGTCTGGGCATACTGAAGTGGCAAGGCCTATAGATGGCAGCACCTGAGTGGCGCGAAATATGAACTAAGCTGGCAGACAGCATGGGCTGTCTGTGCAGACAGTACAGGCTGTCTACATACGCTCGGCCACCTACCGCGCGTCGTCCCGACGCGACAATACTGGTAGTAAAAGAAACTCGGTCTCTCTCTCGTAGGAACAGGGCACAGAACACAAAATAAAAACATATATATACATATGGACATGGAAAAAAAAAACTTCCTACAGGGAGGGAAGAAAAAAACATGTGGGGTGTGCTAAACATCGTGGTCATAGGCAGTGAGCGTCGAAGTGCATCACTGCACGCCTTCCTGCGTCTGGACAGATACTGCAACACAGGAGACATCGCTGCGGCTGAGCTGTGACGTAACAGGGTACGGTCTCCTCTGGAACGGTGAAGCAGACATCGTAGGAGTCGCTGCAGGTTTTCACTCAACCTGGGGCACGACATGCTGGTGCCCTTGAGTGAGGCGTCGACAAAACTCGGCAACTGGGCAGGACTTCTGGCAAGCGACTCAGGAGGACACTTCTCGACTGGTACTGTCGCTGGGCTATCACTGCCGGCGAGCGTGGAGCGAGTTGTGGAGCGAGTCGTGGCAGAGACGACTGGGCGAAACATCTGGGAGTCGTAACATCATACACCAGACTGCAGTGAGAGAGCTAGCAGTCAAAGTGACGACATCTTTGTGCAGGCTGCTCACTGAAGCTTGTGACACGAGGCTGACACAGCGCCTGCCGACAGGCCTGGCTGCGGCTTGACGAGTATCATCTCTCGACAGTTGAGTTATAGCAGAGGTTAGTCTAAGCGTCCCCAGACTTGTTTCTCTACATATAACTGCACTCTGAAGGTCTGGAGGTGAAGTGAAACAAATCTCGATGGGAATCGTAGCAGGTACGATTCTACAGAACATCACGAGCGACGAGCATAAAAGCTTTCTGTACAAGAGGGCTCGTACGCTCAGGGCTGAGTAATCAGCAGTCAAACACACTGGTCACGGGTGACTTAGTGGTACAACTCAAGGGTCTGACCACAGACCTCACTGGACACACGGAAAACTTACAAACACACCGCTGTACATACGGTACAACATGGCTTAACTAGCAAATGATGCTTTTCTGCGCATAAAACTGACTAAGACATACTAAAATGTGAGAACACTGACTGAGAGGAATTAATTAACACACGACATATATCTTCTCTCAATCTTCTCGACAATACTTAAATAATTACTAGAACACTCGATGTGACATCATGTGATGTCAGGCGTGATGTCGCGAGGTGACGTCAGCAGCAGTGACGTCAACAGACATCTCGAGGTGACGTCAGGCAGACATCGTAAGGTGACGTCAGCAGACATCGTGAGGTGACGTCAGCAGACATCGTGACGTCATGAAGTCGGGCAGCATCGTGGGTGGCGTCGATGTGATGCGGGCAGCAGACCACAGCATGAGGCCTTGGGACATCTGGTAACTCACGTGGCTTTGTAGGTCTACGTGACATCGGCCACACCCACGTGACGTCGTAATCCACGTAGCTTCGAGTGGCCTCGGGCACTCGGATACACAGCACTGGCAATGAATTCATACGAAAAACAGCAGAAAACACAGCAGAGGGAGAGATGGCGTGGTGGTGTATGGTAGTGTGGTGGCGAGGAGCGTGGGTGAGTGTACGGCGAGGGAGGATCTGGCAACTTCCTCCTCTCAAACCCAAAACACGGCGAAACGCACACTGGACGCAGAAATCACCACAAAACTCACCTCTGGCTCGCTGAAACAGCTGTGCTGAGCTGAACAACAACAGCAACATACAAGTGACGCTGAACACGTGACTTGAGAAACAGCGTGGGGTCACTGGGACGCCACTTACAATTCTCGTAGAATTTCGATAAATTTCGGCTGGATCCTGCTTGTACCTGTGTCTGGATGCTCAAACGTGCAGACACGACATCAGGATAACTCGTTGAGAGACGGATGCTTCTTATGTAGGGTGATGAAGTGAAGGTGACTTCATACCTCTCCTTCCTCTCTCCAGGGTAAACACAACGCTGCGACCACCGCTGGTACCAATATAAAGGACTTGTTTGGTAGCTGTAGAGCGGGTAGTTAAATGATATACTTCTTCGGAGGCTTCTTAGTTTATTGACAAGTAGTGGTGGGTTACACAGGCTTGTGTGTTTGTGCCCATGGCCCGGGCAGGGCCATGCCCGCGAGAGAGAGATGAGAGTACTTGTGTGTTGATGCCAGGCCGCTGTGTGAGTGAGAGCGAGGCAAGTCTGGGCATACTGAAGTGGCAAGGCCTATAGATGGCAGCACCTGAGTGGCGCGAAATATGAACTAAGCTGGCAGACAGCATGGGCTGTCTGTGCAGACAGTACAGGCTGTCTACAAGTGTGTCAACCCATGGTGAATCAACCCATGGTGTGTCAGCCCATGGTGTATCAAACCATGGTGTGTCAGCCCATGGTGTGTCAGCCCATGGTGTGTCAACCCATGGTGTGTCAACCCATGGTGTGTCAACCCATGGTGTGTCAACCAGTGGTGTATCAAATCATGGTGTGTTAGCCCATGGTGAGCCAATCCATGGTGTGTCAATCCATGGTGTGTCAATCCATGGTCTGTAAATCCATGGTGTGTCAAACCATGGTGTGTCAACCCATGGTGTGTCAACCCATGGTGTGTCAACCCCTGGCGAGTCAACCCATGGTGTGTCAACCAATGGTGTGTCAACCCATGGTGTGTCAACCCATTGTGTGTCAACCCATGGTGTGTCAACCAATGGTGTGTCAACCCATTGTATGTCAACCCATGGTGTGTCAACCCATGATGTGTCAACCAATGGTGCGTCAACCCATGGTATGTCAACCCCTGGTGTGTCAACCCATGGTGTGTCAACCAATGGTGTGTCAACCCATTGTATGTCAACCCATGGTGTGTCAACCCATGGTGTGTCAACCAATGGTGTGTCAACCCATGGTATGTCAACCCATGGTGTGTCAACCCATGGTGTGTCAACCAATGCTGTGTCAACCCATGGTATGTCAACCCATGGTGTGTCAACCATGGGGTGTCAACCAATGGTGTGTCAACCCATGGTGTGTCAACCAATGCTGTGTCAACCCATGGTATGTCAACCCATGGTGTGTCAACCCATGGTGTGTCAACCAATGCTGTGTCAACCCATGGTATGTCAACCCATGGTGTGTCAACCATGGGGTGTCAACCAATGGTGTGTCAACCCAGGGTGCAATCAAGAAGGAAGTGTCACTGATGTAGTTGCAAAAATCGGTGAAAATGAATTAAAATTGAAAGTTGAAGTTCACTTGCAATCTCACTGCATGATTCACCAGCAGCTGTGTGAAGCAACAATCTAACTGGATGATTCACCAGCAGCTGTGTGCAGCAACAATCTCACTGGATGATTCACCAGCAGCTGTGTGCAGCAACATTCTCACTGGATGATTCACCAGCAGCTGTGTGCAGCAACATTCTCACTGGATGATTCACCAGCAGCTGTGTGCAGCAACAATCTCACTGGATGATTCCCCAGCAGCTTTGTGCAGCAATATTCTCACTGGATGATTCACCAGCAGCTGTGTGCAGCAACATTCTCACTGGATGATTCACCAGCAGCTGTGTGCAGCAACAATCTCACTGGATGATTCACCAGCAGCTGTGTGCAGCAACATTCTCACTGGATGATTCACCAGCAGCTGTGTGCAGCAACATTCTCACTGGATGATTCACCAGCAGCTGTGTGCAGCAGCATTCTAACTAGATGATTCACCAGCAGCTGTGTGCAGCAACATTCTCACTTGATGATTCAGCAGCAGCTGTGTGCAGCAACAATCTCACTGGATGATTCACCAGCAGCTGTGTGCAGCAACATTCTCACTGGATAATTCCCCAGCAGCTGTGTGCAGCAACATTCTCACTGGATGATTCACCAGCAGCTGTGTGCAGCAGCATTCTCACTAGATGATTCACCAGCAGCTGTGTGCAGCAACATTCTCACTTGATGATTCAGCAGCAGCTGTGTGCAGCAACAATCTCACTGGATGATTCACCAGCAGCTGTGTGCAGCAACATTCTCACTGGATAATTCCCCAGCAGCTGTGTGCAGCAACACTCTCACTGGATAATTCCCCAGCAGCTGTGTGCAGCAACAATCTCACTGGATGATTCACCAGCAGCTGTGTGCAACAACAATCTCACTGGATGATTCACCAGCAGCTGTGTGCAGCAACATTCTCACTGGATGATTCCCCAGCAGCTGTGTGCAGCAACATTCTCACTGGATGATTCACCAGCAGCTGTGTGCAACAACAATCTCACGGGATGATTCACTAGCAGCTGTGCGCAGCAACAATCTCACTGGATGATTCACCAGCAGCTGTGTGCAACAACAATCTCACTGGATGATTCACCAGCAGCTGTGCGCAGCAACAATCTCACTGGATGATTCACCAGCAGCAGTGTGCAGCAACAACCTCACTGGATGATTCACCAGCAGCTGTGTGCAGCAACATTCTTCGCTTGGAAAATTTGATGAATGTTGAGTGAAGTGTGAATGTGATCAGACCTCGTGCACTCGGACTTCAGCACTTTCTGCTCTTCTTTTTTGAGACTGATTCAAACTATCGTTATGTGGTCCACTCAGGTGGATGAGCAGGGGGAAAGGTAGACTCAGGTGGATGAGCAGGGGGAAAGGTCCACTCAGGTGGATGAGCAGGGGGTAAGGTCCACTCAGGTGGATGAGCACGGGGAAAGGTCCACTCAGGTGGATGAGCAGGGGGTAAGGTCCACTCAGGTGGATGAGCAGGGGGTAAGGTCCACTCAGGTGGATGAGCTGGGGGAAAGGTAGACTCAGGTGGATGAGCAGGGGGAAAGGTCCACTCAGGTGGATGAGCAGGGGGTAAGGTCCACTCAGGTGGATGAGCAGGGGGAAAGGTAGACTCAGGTGGATGAGCAGGGGGAAAGGTAGACTCAGGTGGATGAGCGGGGGGTAAGGTCCACTCAGGTGGATGAGCGGTGGGTAAGATCCACTCAGGTGGATGAGCAGGGGGTAAGGTCCACTCAGGTGGATGAGCAGGGGGAAAGGTAGACTCAGGTGGATGAGCGGGGGGTAAGGTCCACTAAGGTGGATGAGCGGTGGGTAAGATCCACTCAGGTGGATGAGCAGGGGGTAAGGTCCACTCAGGTGGATGAGCAGGGGGAAAGGTAGACTCAGGTGGATGAGCGGGGGGTAAGGTCCACTCAGGTGGATGAGCGGTGGGTAAGATCCACTCAGGTGGATGAGCGGGGGGTAAGGTCCACTCAGTTGGATGAGCAGGGGGAAAGGTAGACTCAGGTGGATGAGCGGGGGTAAGGTCCACTCATGTGGATGAGCGATGGATAAGATCCACACAGGTGGATGAGCATGGGGTAAGGTCCACTCAGGTGGATGAGCGGGGGGTAAAGTCCACTCAGGTGGATGAGCGGGGGGTAAGGTCCACTCATGTGGATGAGCGATGGATAAGATCCACACAGGTGGATGAGCGGGGGGTAAAGTCCACTCAGGTGGATGAGCGGGGGGTAAGGTCCACTCAGGTGGATGAGCGGGGGGTAAGGTCCACTAAGGTGGATGAGCGGTGGGTAAGATCCACTCAGGTGGATGAGCAGGGGGTAAGGTCCACTCAGGTGGATGAGCAGGGGGAAAGGTAGACTCAGGTGGATGAGCGGGGGGTAAGGTCCACTCAGGTGGATGAGCGGTGGGTAAGATCCACTCAGGTGGATGAGCGGGGGGTAAGGTCCACTCAGTTGGATGAGCAGGGGGAAAGGTAGACTCAGGTGGATGAGCGGGGGTAAGGTCCACTCATGTGGATGAGCGATGGATAAGATCCACACAGGTGGATGAGCATGGGGTAAGGTCCACTCAGGTGGATGAGCGGGGGGTAAAGTCCACTCAGGTGGATGAGCGGGGGTAAGGTCCACTCAGGTAGATGAGCAGAGGGTAAGGTCCACTCAGGTGGATGAGCGAGGTGTAAGGTCCACTCAGGTGGATGAGCGGGGTGTAAGGTCCACTCAGGTTGATGAGCGGGAGGGTAAGGTCCACTCAGGTGGATGAGCGGGGTGTAAGGTCCACTCAGGTTGATGAGCGGGAGGGGTAAATCCACTCAAGTGGATGAGCGGGGAGTAAGGTCCATTCAGGTGGATGAGCGGGGGGAAAGGTAGACTCAGGTGGATGAGCGGGGGTAAGGTACACTCAGGTGGATGAGCGGGGGTAAGGTCCACTCAGGTGGATGAGCAGGGGGAAAGGTAGACTCAGGTGGATGAGCGGGGGTAAGGTACACTCAGGTGGATGAGCGGGGGTAAGGTCCACTCAGGTGGATGAGCGGGGGAAAGGTACACTCAGGTGGATGAGTGGGGGTAAGGTACACTCAGGTGGATGAGCGGGGGTAAGGTACACTCAGGTGGATGAGTGGGGGTAAGGTACACTCATGTGGATGAGCGGGGGTAAGGTACACTCAGGTGGATGAGTGGGGGTAAGGTCCACTCAGGTGGATGAGCGGGGGTAAGGTACACTCAGGTGGATGAGCGGGGGTAAGGTACACTCAGGTGGATGAGCGGAGGTAAGGTACACTCAGGTGGATGAGTGGGGGTAAGGTCCACTCAGGTGGATGAGCGGGGGTAAGGTACACTCAGGTGGATGAGTGCGGGTAAGGTCCACTCAGGTGGATGAGCGGGGGTAAGGTACACTCAGGTGGATGAGCGGGGGTAAGGTACACTCAGGTGGATGAGTGGGGGTAAGGTCCACTCAGGTGGATGAGCGGGGGTAAGGTCCGCTCAGGTGGATGAGCGGGGGTAAGGTACACTCAGGTGGATGAGTGGGGGTAAGGTCCACTCAGGTGGATGAGCGGGGGTAAGGTACACTCACGTGGATGAGTGGGGGTAAGGTACACTCAGGTGGATGAGCGGGGGTAAGGTACACTCAGGTGGATGAGCGGGGGTAAGGTACACTCAGGTGGATGAGTGGGGGTAAGGTACACTCAGGTGGATGAGCGGGGGTAAGGTCCACTCAGGTGGATGAGCGGGGGTAAGGTCCACTCAGGTGGATGAGCGGGGGTAAGGTACACTCAGGTGGATGAGCGGGGGTAAGGTACACTCAGGTGGATGAGTGGGGGTAAGGTACACTCAGGTGGATGAGCGGGGGTAAGGTACACTCAGGTGGATGAGTGGGGGTAAGGTCCACTCAGGTGGATGAGCAGGGGTAAGGTACACTCAGGTGGATGAGTGGGGGTAAGGTACACTCAGGTGGATGAGCGGGGGTAAGGTACACTCAGGTGGATGAGTGGGGGTAAGGTACACTCAGGTGGATGAGCGGGGGTAAGGTACACTCAGGTGGATGAGTGGGGGTAAGGTACACTCAGGTGGATGAGCGGGGGTAAGGTCCATTCAGGTGGATGAGCGGGGGTAAGGTCCACTCAGGTGGATGAGCGGGAGTAAGGTACACTCAGGTGGATGAGCGGGGGTAAGGTACACTCAGATGGATGAGCGGGGGTAAGGTACACTCAGGTGGATGAGCGGGGGTAAGGTACACTCAGGTGGATGAGCGGGGGTAAAGTACACTCAGGTGGATGAGCGGGGGTAAGGAACACTCAGGTGGATGAGCGGGGGTAAGGTACACTCAGGTGGGTGAGCGGGGGTAAGGTACACTCAGGTGGATGAGCGGGGGTAAGGTACACTCAGGTGGATGAGCGGGGGTAAGGTACACTCAGGTGGATGAGCGGGAGTAAGGTACACTCAGGTGGATGAGCGGGAGTAAGGTACACTCAGGTGGATGAGCTTGGGTAAGGTACACTCAGGTGGATGAGCGGGGGTAAGGTCCACTCAGGTGGATGAGCGGGGGTAAGGTCCACTCAGGTGGATGAGCGGGGGTAAGGTCCACTCAGGTGGATGAGCGGGGGTAAGGTACACTCAGGTGGATGAGCGGGAGTAAGGTACACTCAGGTTGATGAGCGGGGGTAAGGTCCACTCAGGTGGATGAGCGGAGGTAAGGTACACTCAGGTGGATGAGCGGGGGTAAGGTCCACTCATGTGGATGAGCGGGGGTAAGGTCCACTCAGGTGGATGAACGGGGGTAAGGTACACTCAGGTGGATGAGCGGGAGTAAGGTACACTCAGGTGGATGAGCGGGGGTAAGGTACACTCAGGTGGATGAGTGGGGGTAAGGTCCACTCAGGTGGATTAGCGGGGGTAAGGTCCACTCAGGTGGATGAGCGGGGGTAAGGTACACTCAGGTGGATGAGCGGGGGTAAGGTCCACTCAGGTGGATGAGCGGGGGTAAGGTCCACTCAGGTGGATGAGCGGGGGTAAGGTACACTCAGGTGGATGAGCGGGGGTAAGGTCCACTCAGGTGGATGAGCGGGGTTAAGGTCCACTCAGGTGGATGAGCGGGGGTAAGGTACACTCAGGTGGATGAGCGGGGGTAAGGTCCACTCAGGTGGATGAGCGGGGGTAAGGTACACTCAGGTGGATGAGCGGGGGTAAGGTACACTCAGGTGGATGAGCGGGAGTAAGGTACACTCAGGTGGATGAGCGGGGGTAAGGTACACTCAGGTGGATGAGTGGGGGGTAAGGTCCACTCAGGTGGATGAGCGGGGGTAAGGTACACTCAGGTGGATGAGCGGGGGTAAGGTACACTCAGGTGGATGAGTGGGGGTAAGGTACACTCAGGTGGATGAGTGGGGGTAAGGTACACTCAGGTGGATGAGCAGGGGTAAGGTACACTCAGGTGGATGAGCGGGGGTAAGGTCCACTCAGGTGGATGAGCGGGGGTAAGGTACACTCAGGTGGATGAGCGGGGGTAAGGTACACTCAGGTGGATGAGCGGGAGTAAGGTACACTCAGGTGGATGAGCGGGGGTAAGGTACACTCAGGTGGGTGAGTGGGGGGTAAGGTCCACTCAGGTGGATGAGCGGGGGTAAGGTACACTCAGGTGGATGAGCAGGGGTAAGGTACACTCAGGTGGATGAGTGGTTGTAAGGTACACTCAGGTGGATGAGCGGGGGTAAGGTACACTCAGGTGGATGAGCGGGGGTAAGGTACACTCAGGTGGATGAGCGGGGGTAAGGTACACTCAGGTGGATGAGTGGGGGTAAGGTACACTCAGGTGGATGAGCGGGGGTAAGGTCCACTCAGGTGGATGAGCGGGGGTAAGGTACACTCAGGTGGATGAGTGGGGGTAAGGTACACTCAGGTGGATGAGCGGGAGTAAGGTACACTCAGGTGGATGAGCGGGGGTAAGGTACACTCAGGTGGATGAGTGGGGGGTAAGGTCCACTCAGGTGGATGAGCGGGGGTAAGGTACACTCAGGTGGATGAGCGGGGGTAAGGTACACTCAGGTGGATGAGTGGGGGTAAGGTACACTCAGGTGGATGAGCGGGGGTAAGGTACACTCAGGTGGATGAGCGGGGGTAAGGTACACTCAGGTGGATGAGCGGGGGTAAGGTACACTCAGGTGGATGAGTAAGGGTAAGGTACACTCAGGTGGATGAGCGGGGGTAAGGTACACTCAGGTGGATGAGTGGGGGTAAGGTACACTCAGGTGGATGAGTGGGGGTAAGGTACACTCAGGTGGATGAGTGGGGGTAAGGTCTACTCAGGTGGATGAGCGGGGGTAAGGTACACTCAGGTGGATGAGTGGGGGTAAGGTACACTCAGGTGGATGAGTGGGGGTAAGGTCCACTCAGGTGGATGAGTGGGGGTAAAGTCCACTAACGATTAAATTACCTTTTTTTTGTTTTTGAGTTATTTACATGTTTCTGACTGAGGAAGGAAGACGTCAAGAATTATTTGTTGACAAAGAATGAATCTTGGATTGTTTTCTTTACTTAGTGACGTAACAAAACTTTCCAGAAATATTATTCAATGGTTGCTAGATAAAATACAACTGGAGGCTGACATGAATTATGATGTGAATTCCTTAAAATCAAAGAATAATATTTTTTTGAAGTAAGTCAATTAAAGTAATTATTTCAGTTTCCTTGTTACAAATTCTTATGGAAAAATATAGTCAAATATTAATGTTCCTGCAGTGAAGTTTCTGGTCTATATTTGGTGACTTCCGAAAACATGGACAAATCATAGAAAGTTTTCATAATTTACTTGAAGTTACTCCTAATGATTCAACTGAAATATTGAGATGAAGCTCATTGATTTGCAAGCCACTGACACTCAGACATTTACAAGGAAACCAGTGTTCTGAAATTTTAAGCAAGCCTTCAAGACACGTGAACGCCAAATAATATTGCTGGATGGAAGTTCAGTCCGTTGTGGGTAAGTTACTTGGATAATTTCTCGTGTGTTTCTAGGGGCGGCTCTTATCACACATGTGATAATCTAATGTGGCCCAATGATGGCAGAAAGTTGGAGACCACTGATTATTTTAATCCATTCACCATCAATTATAATCCACCTCTCCACCCGTTTCAGTCCCTGAGTAAAGGTCGTTGCTGTCATTTGCTTTCTTTATCCTCCCCGCCTCTTCAGACTCCCTTCTCCCTGCGTCTCTCTCTCTCTCTCTCACACACACACACACACACACACACACACACACACACACACACACACTCCCTGCATCCCTTCACCTTCACACAGGTCTCAGGGTTTATCAAAGGTAAGCCTCGGTGACCTAGCTCAGTGTGCCTCCCCTCTCTGCTCCTCACTTCCTCCTCACTACACACCTTAGACAACGTCACCGTGGGTTGCATGCCTGACTTCACTCCATACTCCAACGTAAATACAGAGAGTGCAGATACCAACATAGTGTAGGTTCTCATCCTGTGGGCCTCGGACCCCGTAGGGTTCAGCATGAAGTCCGCGAACCTTGTCAGGAAGCTGAAGCAATGGAATGGTGAGGCGCAAGAAATCTTGATGACAGAAGAGGCGGGGCCCACTAGTAAAAGTAGGTAATAACTGAGAGGCAGTTTAACAAACCTACTGTGCAGGTTCCTCTCAAAGTTTCGATTACTTTATTGTCTGACTGCTGGTTACGTGAGAAAACCTGGATTTGAGAGAGACTTACCCAGTTGGTCTGCCTCTCAATGATTACATTCTTCTAGTTGTGGGTCCCGCCTCTTATGACGTCAAAATTTTCTGCGTCTCACCTTGACAGTACGTAAGTCTTCATTCTGTTGCTCCAGCTTGTATGGAACAGAACTCTTCACCAGGCTGATGGACTGACCATCCCAAAACTACATCTACGTATTCGACTGAAGAAGCCTACTGTGTAGGCGAAACGGTTCTGAATAAACATACCTAACTGTTGCAGCTGTGTCTTACTTATCGACGTGTAGGTATTATCATATTCTCTTCTCCTTACTCAGATATCATGTGATTGTATCACCAGTCTGCAGACGCTGCTTAGCCCATACGGGGTTAACGTTTCCTGCTAAATGAAAACAAAGCAACACGTCAACAAGAGCATCACCGTGCACATCATTATGACCTAAGCCACAATAATGACGTGAACTATAATGAGCTAAGTCATAATTATCTCAGCCATCATAATGACCTGAAGGATACCTGAAGGACGTTTCCCGGGATAAGCATCTACCCGCGGTCAGGTCCTAGATCAGGACTCTTAGATCAAGACGTGATCAACCGGGCTGTTACTGGTAGCGACATGTAGTCCAGCGTACGAACCACAGCCGGGCTAGTCAGACACTGAGTTGGGGAATTTATCCAGAGGTTTGTTGGTAACTCGCTTACACACGGAGGGAGGGCGTTGAGGAGTCAGGGACCTCTGACATTCATCGAGTTCTCTCCCTGTGTACTCGTCGCGCCCCTGCCTTTTAGTGTACGTATTTTTCAACTTCTCCCAGTAGTTCAGATGTTTGAGTGAACACAAGCAGTAAAAGTTTTTTGTGCATTTTCCAGCTCGGCAATCTCGCCTGCCTTTTAAGGGGCCGTTTAGAAAACAAATAACTTAGAGTATCATCATTTTCTCAGCATCTCTTGTCTTGAAAGTTCTAGTTATCCCGTGTATAATTTTCGTGTGGTAGAAATGGCAACATTGTTTTGTGATCATTGAATGTGAGATCTTCCGTCATTATTACTCCCAAATCGCGCACATGAGACTTTTGCTTTATTAAATATCTCCAGAGAATACTAGACTGTCAACTTATTGTTTTCTCCCTAGCATCTAGCCTGTTTCTGGTTTCGTAACAGCTTGTCGGTCAATTCTAGTTCGGTTATCCCGGAAATCATGTGGCCTCTAAGTAGTTCTTTTTGGATTGTAACTGGACGAACACAAACCACCAAATAAAAATTAAGATCTTTAATAACAAAGATGTCTAGGTGGTAATCATTACAGTTAATGTAAATTGAATAATAAAGGGTACAAGCTCCTACACAACTCTTTGAGTATAACTTAGTATATTTATAGATCACAGATATTCTGTACATATAGTCATATGATGCTATGGGCACAGTTGATAAGATGCTGTACCTTCTGGTACATTGATATAATGAGATGTACTCATAAATACAAAAGTAATATTGTGTAAGTGTTTGTGTTTCTGTAAGTGCTCTGTATGTTCTCAGACTGAATTGACTTAGACTTAAAATGTGACTGACAACAAGCCCCTAAATAAGCTGTCGTCTAGACCATCGAGGTTATCAGACAGCTTGCTTGAACAATATGACGACCCATTTGCCAAACAGCAGTAATGATCGAAGCAGCGGTTAACAACACAGCATCAAGCAGACTTTTAACAGATCCTACACCAAAGGCATTAAACTCCCTTATTACTGAAAATGAGTTCAGCAATTCCAATTTCCACACTAAGACAGTGCGTAGATGCTAGAAGAATGTTGGCCGAGAGTTAAACTCGGGACCAGGGATATCGAGAGTGTCACACGACACAACCTCTGAAAACTTCAACTATCGCTAAGTCTAAATAATACTCGTGAACTGAGTTGCACAGAAATACATCCCAGTTCACCGTAGACATTACCAAAAACAGAGTACAGAGTCTACACAGGAGCTTAGGAGAATAGCATTTTCCCACATAGAGAGAGAGAGAGAGAGAGAGAGAGTGCGAGCTTGTTGCCTCCATGAGCTACAGCGAGAGAAAGAGAAGCAAGGTTTGCAAATCCAACATCAGGTTGGGTACCAGCTTACCCCGGACACTAACTGCTAAACAAGTGGGCAGGTAGTTTGCAAAGTGCTGGCAGCCTATCAAAACTCTCCAACAGCGAGCGAGCACAATGAGAGTAGTAGTGTTACAGCCTAGCTATATACATAAGCAAATAAGTCGAATAATAATATAAAGCATCAAATTTTTATTTTGGCTATTCATGAAAGCATCAGCAATATAAAATTATATGAAAAGAGAATATATACAAAATTTTTACTGCATCCTTTCTCTGAGGTCACAATAAAAAAGAAATATCCAGTGAATGAAAGTTTTGTGGGGGAACAGGCTTTGATAATGAGAGAGGTCATAAGAGAATGGCCAGACTGGTTCAAGCTGGCAGGAAGGCGACAGTAACTCAAATTACCACATGTTACAGTATTGGTACAAACCATACCACGGGTGGAGTTAGAACCCGCGATCAGAGAGTTTTGAGACTCTCTGATCGCGGGTTCTAACCCCACCCGTGGGATGGTCTGTTTGCAACCGTGTCATTACGATTTCGTGAGTCAAGTTGAGGATTGGTATGCTCAAAAGAATCTCTGAATGCACAACACGTCGAGCCTTGAAATGGATGGGCTGCAGCAGCCGAAGACCACATCGACTGGTCTGACGAATCGCGATTCCTGCTGCAACATGCAGATGGTAGCTTCAGAGTTTAGTGTAAACCTTTCAGGATGTGTTTGAATGTGTTGGCGAGAACTCTGCAGCAACTGCGTGATACCATCACCTTAACATGGACGAAGATCTGAATGTTTGCAGCACCTTGTTGAATACTTGCCACCAAGCATTCAGGCTGTTCTGGGGGGCAAAGACGATGCTTTATCCAGTACTAGAAGCCTGCTGTACCTAATAAAATGGCCACTAAGTGTATATAAATATTTTTTTTGGCATCCTGAGAATAGCAGTCTCACTGCATTGTTCAGTTTCCCTACAAGTTCCATACTGAAATATATTTAACTCGCTCTACATAATATTTAAATAAACATACTTTTTTGGAATATTTTTTGACAATTAACTTCCCATATCACATGAACTGTTGTAAACTTTGAAATTTCATCTTAGTGCGAATTCATTTCGGGTAACTTTTTTTATTACATGCAGTATAAAGGCCAGCCTTCCTGGAATTTAGCTCTGATCAACCAAGCTATCAGGGCTGGCACGTCATAGCGTCACCAATGTGAAGGCTTACTCAGCCCTGTAATAACTTCAGACAGTATTACCAAGGCTGGCTCCTCCTCAGGAAAATTAATGAATAGAAAAAGAAATAATAACAAACATAAACACTTTATTATATAGAAAATATAAAATATAAAACACTTAAATATGAAATATTAATCCTACATTAAAGAAAATGAAAAATGAAAAATATAAATGATAACTGAATTCAACACTAATATAAAACGTGGGTGTCTGGTGTTGGTGACACTGCTTGTTGTTGAAATCGTAGCCGTTGCTGAGGGGGGGGGGGTCGCAGGTGTTGGTGACAACCCACTGGCTAGTTCTTCACAGTAGAGCCTTGAGTATTCTATCCCGATGACAGGAAAGCAGGTTCTTTACCGCTGTAATGATGAGGAGTTACGTCCTGCAATTTCATACAGGTGCACAGGTAATTAAATCCAAAAAGGGGAAGTCTCAGGACGTTAGTCCATCTCCACCAGTTCTACTCGTTGATTGACAGGTGACCCTCTCTGTCATCCAAGCTGGAAAGATAGACAGGTTACCCACTGCTTAAGAAATCACTCTCCATGATAAGTACAATACCTAAAAGATGTGGTGATTATTACAACAGTCTAAGTAACTTAGAGCAAGACTGAAAGGACTAAGTTTATTATTGGTCAAAAGTGAAGCTTTCAACCAATAAATTCACTAGAATACAAGGCAGGCATGTACTTACAGTAGTGCTGGGAGCTGTGAGTCTAGTGATTACTGTTTGGACCGGAGCCCCACACGTCACCTTTCGGGGGGGGGGGGGGAAAGAGGGGAAGGGAGAGCGGGAGCTGGACTTACCCTACCTTAACAAGCAGCCGGCAATCAAACTATTGTTACTATATCGCTACTCCTATCTATTGAACTTTTTCCTCACAACCAACAACCAATTTATTCACTGTTATTGATATCATGATTGCTGTTAGTGACTGATCATTTTCTCAAGCGTTTATTTTCCCGCATTTGGTGTAGAAAATTCTCTAATACTTATCGAGTACATATTTCCATACTTGGCAAACGCCTGGCAGCGGTGCACTGGACTGTGTAGTGCTGGCAGGCGTACGAGGTGAGGCGCTGTGGGAGGGGAACTAGAATATTTCCTCACTTTCTGCCATAGTGAGTAATGTATTTACTTTTAGGTATTGAATGTACAGATTTATTCCCATCAGAAACTATTGGAACTAATTGGAGCATGGGCCATAATAATGACCAGAAGCATAATAATAGTGACGTAAGTCATATTAATGATGTAAATCATAATTATTATAAATGATAATAATTACCTGGTCCATAAAAATGACCTAAGTCATAATAATGATGATATAAGTCATGATGTAAGTCATAATAATGATGGCAAGTGATAATAATGAGGTGGTCCATTATGATACAATGAGAGGTGCGGCCCTTGAAGACCAGAACTCATTTTATAATGAATTTCAAGAAGATTGACTCAAGACATTTTAATGGAACATCAAAGTTAGTAACGTCTTCCAGGCAAGTTGAACAAGTCCTCAGCACCTTCCCCGAGGCTTGAGTGTGGCTCTGGTGTGGCTCTTCCCCGAGGCTTGAGTGTGGCTCTGGTGTGGCTCTTCCCCGAGGCTTGAGTGTGGCTCTGGTGTGGCTCTTCCCCGAGGCTTGAGTGTGGCTCTGGTGTGACTCTTCCCCGAGGCTTGAGTGTGGCTCTGGTGTGGCTCTTCCCCGAGGCTTGAGTGTGGCTCTGGTGTGGCTCTTCCCCGAGGCTTGAGTGTGGCTCTGGTGTGACTCTTCCCCGAGGCTTGAGTGTGGCTCTGGTGTGACTCTTCCCCGAGGCTTGAGTGTGGCTCTGGTGTGGCTCTTCCCCGAGGCTTGAGTGTAGCTCTGGTGTGGCTCTTCCCCGAGGCTTGAGTGTGGCTCTGGTGTGACTCTTCCCCGAGGCTTGAGTGTGGCTCTGGTGTGACTCTTCCCCGAGGCTTGAGTGTGGCTCTGGTGTGACTCTTCCCCGAGGCTTGAGTGTGGCTCTGGTGTGATTCTTCCCCGAGGCTTGAGTGTGGCTCTGGTGTGACTCTTTCCCGAGGCTTGAGTGTAGCTCTAGTGTGGCTCTTCCCCGAGGCTTGAGTGTGGCTCTGGTGTGACTCTTCCCCGAGGCTTGAGTGTGGCTCTGGTGTGGCTCTTCCCCGAGGCTTGAGTGTAGCTCTGGTGTGGCTCTTCCCCAGGCTTGAGTGTGGCTCTAGTGTGACTCTTCCCCGAGGCTTGAGTGTGGCTCTGGTGTGGCTCTTCCCCGAGGCTTGAGTGTGTCTCTGGTGTGACTCTTCCCCGAGGCTTGAGTGTGGCTCTGGTGTGGCTCTTCCCCGAGGCTTGAGTGTGGCTCTGGTGTGACTCTTCCCCGAGGCTTGAGTGTGGCTCTAGTGTGACTCTTCCCCGAAGCTTGAGTGTGGCTCTGGTGTGACTCTTCCCCGAGGCTTGAGTGTGGCTCTGGTGTGGCTCTTCCCCGAGGCTTGAGTGTGGCTCTGGTGTGACTCTTCCCCGAGGCTTGAGTGTGGCTCTGGTGTGGCTCTTCCCCGAGGCTTGAGTGTAGCTCTGGTGTGGCTCTTCCTAGAGGCTTGAGTGTGGCTCTGGTGTGGCTCTTCCCCGAGGCTTGAGTACGGCTCTGGTGTGGCTCGAGACACATAGTTCAAAGCCATATGATGGAAAAAGACGCTTGCAAAAAGGAGTTTTACTGAAACGTTTTGCTTGTGAATAAACTTTTTCAGTCAGTGTTCAGATATATACAACCAGCGGATGTATACAAGGGTAGTCTGGTGAGAGGTCAGGTCATTGAAGTGTGAGAAGGTCAGTGCAGGAGGCCGCTCGGTCCTTACGATGACCTTTCTAACTTGAACTCTGCTACAGGTCTGGCTAAACTAAAAACACTTTAATTGTGCTAGATTGTATTTTTGTGTTCGACTTAGCACAGCTTTCAGGCATCTGCGTCGTGTTTTGTGTATGCCTTGTATGACCAGCTGGGCGTCCTTCCAAGACGTCAAGTGTACCGCCTGTCAGAGTGCATCACGCTGGTGTTAGTCATGATGTGTGAGTCCTGCAGGCATGCTGGTGTTCTTTCAACCTGATATGTAGGCTACACGACTATTGTGTAAGATTTTTCATCCTCGTGATTCTGGAATGACGTAAACACCTATGTTGTCGTGGTCCTGGCGGTTGCCTTTTTACCTAATTATGGCATTAATGGTGCTGGATATGATAATGGCAACACATATGTTGCTCTAGGCGTGAGTGGTGTATCATATGGTGTTGGATGTGATAATGACAATACTTATGTTGTTCTAGGTGTGAGTGGTGTATCATATGGTGCTGGATGTGATAGTGACAATTATGTTGTTCTAGGCGAGGGGTGGTGTATTATATCCTGCAGTGTGGCCTGTATTAATAACGAGCCATCTTTCTGCGTTCTCTGGTTTCGGTGAAGTATGTATTATTCCTGCAGTCCTGAATTATGTGTGCAGGAAATTTTAGTGTCGGGAAGATGTCTTTAAGAATGCTGCACTTTTACTCTAGACATTCAAGGTTACAGACCTGTAGGCACGTAGAAACATACCAGTGAATGCACCTCGATTGTTTTTTTTCGCCGTGATGTAAATAGTAGTGTACCATGTCATTCACGTTGCTTAGTTTTCGGTGTACTTTAAATTTCAGGAAACTGTCTTGTTTAGTTTCCTCTTCTAGGATGAATTGACTCGATGGTTCCGCACTGTCGAGGTTGTCTGGTCCGAGTCTTCTGAGAGCAATGAGAAGAATATTGTGCACCTAGCGAAGCCATGTGATCGTTTTGGGTATTATGTTAACGAATCTTTCGGACTCCAGTAATTCAGTTTGCAGATTCGATAGAAAGGCATTTTTTTGGTGAGCCCATGGCCATGACGAATTTTTGTTTGTATAAGGAATTGTCGTAATAAAAGCAATTAAAGTTCATACAGAAGAGAGCTAATTTCATGATATCTTGGTAAGATACAGGCAGGTCTATGTCCGGCGTTAGCTAACGGTGTAATGATAGCATGGATTGGTCGGGGGGAACCTGGTGAAGAAGAAAGTTACGTCAAGACTAATATCTTGCCTGATCATGGAGTGATTGTACAATAATTAAGGGTCTTGGAAAAACTGGTAAAGTATGTAAATAGATTTTGATTTTTTTCATAAACTGAACACAAAAAGTAGTCGTTAATTGAGTAAAATTCAGCATTTAGCAAATTAAAACGTTTGATACCACAAGGTGCGGTCCTGGCACCTTCACTCTGTCTTATTCTTAGAATGAATATAGATAAATTCATTCGCCTCAGTTTCGTTTGTAGATATGAAAATAAATTTGAAAATCATCTCAATAGATGACACGGAAATTTTGCAGGATGACATTAACAATTGTGGATAATTACATGATGTTCAGTATAGCCAATAAAGCATTTAAATTACTGGTAATACCTCAGAGTCTAAATATATACTCACTGGAGCGGAAAACAAATATTTCATGATAATATAAATACGTGGAAAGTGCATAAAGGCCTGTTCTCACACCTGCACACTGCCATAGCAAATACTGGAGTGAGAGATATGGGAGAATGTGTAAAATAATGCCAGCGGTTAACAGGAGCGCCGTGGGCAAAACAAAAGAACACTGTATCAACATCTATGGGTCCAGACCATTTGACACTCTACCATAAGATATCCGAATCACTGCCGGAACAAGTGTAGAAGTTTGTATTTCAGCCAAGTACCAGAGCAACCAGGCTATGATGGATATATGGGCCACTGGAATAAGGGCAATAACAGTATGGTTGATCAGGCAAGCATCAGACAACCCTGGCCCAGGGCTGGGCTGTGGGAATAGGAAAACTCTCTAAACCCATGAAAGGTATATTAAAGGTAACCGCTTCTGTCCTCACAGGTTGCTGGAGGAGGGGGGCATCAAGGATGCCATACCCAAGTGCAGGAACGTTCCTCTTGGGAACCTAATTTATGGCACTTAACGCCAGTGAATACATTCATTTCGTTGCCTAGGAGTCATTAGAGACAGGAAGCGAGCTAATTAATCAAATATTGAGCACTCAGCTCTCACATTCTGGCGTGGTCGTGTGTACACAACGGAACTTTAATGATATTAATCTAAGCGATAATCTCTTGCCAATAAACCGGAACTATTAAGCACCGACGTATAGTATCACGACAATTACTCAGTGATACAACCAATCAACGGCTCAGGAAGACAAACATCATTACCAGACGACACAAGATCCTGTCATGTTGAATACCAGGAATGTATATACATAACACAAGCCTTCACACGTCTTCAGCTCCCATTTTTCTTCATCTGGGACTGCAGACTCAGGGCACAATCTATCCTCAACAGATTCCAGACGGAACATTCCTCTCAACAGATCATAGTGCTACCGTGTGCTGATGGTGCCAGGAATACCCACCAGGTGCTTACAAGAGGCATTGTCAATGTTTCCACAATGAACACATCCTACATCAAAGACACTATCAAATGAAGTCTTAGACTCAAACTTCCTCAACAGGCTTCTTCACCATCCCCTGTGGACACTATCCCATGAAATATGTAGGAAAACAAACAGAAATCTTGTTGATCCTCTAACTGAACATCGAAGTTCCTGCAAAAAGAAGACTTAAAAACGGTTGCATCCTTCAAAGGAACTCCACAGGACATTTGATGAAGCCACTGTGTGACGAAACGTTTCTTCAATAAAGATTCCCATATGTTTAATGATTCTATTTACTTATGCGCAAGTCCCATTCAGATCCAACCCCTCTCATGTATTTATCCAACCTATATTTGAAATTACCCAAGGTTTTAGCTTCAATAACCCTACTAGGCAGACTGTTCCATTCATCAACTACTTTATTTCCAAACCATTACTTTCCTACATCCTTTCTAAATCTAAACTTATCAAACTTGAATCTATTATTGCAGGTTCTCTAGTGGAGGGATATCCACAAGATCATATTTATATCCCCTTTGTTAATACCCATCTTCTACTTATACAGTTCGATCATGTGTCCCCTCTTTCTTTGTCTTAACACGATCTCGTCTATAGACGAGATTTGCCCTAAATCGTGCTAAATCGTGCTAAGACGAAGAAAGAGGGGAGACAACTACGTAAGCTTGGTGTAGTCAGATATAGCAGGTATATAATGGATATATTCAGGTCGCAAGGATCAAAAGAACATGAGAACACTATCATCCTGCTATATGCCAGTCAATACTTTATTGTCAATGCCCTCCTGTAAATACTTTCTAGTCAATACTACCGTCAGCACCCTCTTGTCAATACCCTCCTGTCAATACCCTCCTGTCAATACCCTCCTGTCAATACCCTCTTGTCAATACCCTCCTGTCAATACCCTCCTGTCAATACCCTCTTGTCAATAATTACTTGCCAGTGCCCTCCTGTCAATACCCTCTTATCAATACTCACTTGTCAATGCCCTCCTCTCAATACCCTCCTGTCAATACTCACTTGTCAATACCCTCCTGTCAATACCCTCCTGTCAATACTCACTTGTCAATACTCTCTTGTCAATACCCTCCTGTCAATACTCTCTTGTCAATACCCTCCTGTCAATACTCACTTGTCAATACCCTCCTGTCAATACTCACTTGTCAATACCCTCCTGTCAATATCCTCCTGTCAATACTCACTTGTCAATACTCTCTTGTTAATACTCTCTTGTCAATACTCACTTGTCAATACTCACTTGTCAATACTCTCTTGTCAATACTCACTTGTCAATACTCACTTGTCAATACTCTCTTGTCAATACTCTCTTGTCAATACTCACTTGTCAATACTTTCTTGTCAATACTCACTTGTCAATACTCTCTTGTCAATACCTTCCTGTCAATACTCACTCGTCAATACCCTCCTGTCAATACTCACTTGTCAATACCCTCCTGTCAATACCCTCCTGTCAATACTCTCTTGTTAATACGTTCTTGTCAATACTCTCTTGTCAATACTCTCTTGTTAATACTCATTTGTCAATACTCTCTTGTCAGTACTTGTTAACATTCTTGACAGCTGGCCCAGTGGGTAACGCGACTCTCTGACCGCGGGTTCAATCCCCGCTGTTTGGTTTGGTTTATTCTCAGGTCAAAGTTCTTTTGTCAACATACTTTCATTAACACACTTTTAAACTCTCACATTCGCACATTTTCACACATATTCACATTCACCACATACTATATTATACATCGTACATCAGCCTTCTCACCAAGTCGTCCGCGCCCCCCTTCCCCTTTCTCTCTCTCTCTCTCTCTAACACAGTACCAGCACTAAGGAAGAATTCCAATAACGTTATCATCTTCCTCTCTTTCTCCAGGTTGGTTATTCTGCGAGATTCTCAATACGTTTTGAAAATAAATTAGGTTAGTTTGAGTTACACAGAGTTATAAACTTAAGTTAGTTTGAGTATATTGAACCATAAATTAAAAAATATTGGGCAGTACGTCTGGTAACGTGGCGGGTGAACAGTCAGGAAACGTTCAAATTTGCGCGATTATGAATGACTCTTGGTGCTATAACGTTGGGCATAATGGAAGACAAACTGTCATTGACAATTTCTGTAAAATAATTATATCCATAAATTTCCTTCCTACCTACGCTCTTATTACTCTTCAAATTCTTCCTCTTAGGCTCCTCTTTTTTAATTACTGTGAACTCTCGAAATATTCTGTTGCGAGTCCCTCTCTGAAGATATTCTCGGAGAAGTGTATTTACTTCCATGTTTTTAATTGCCCTAGGATATGTAGCCAAGAGCTTTTATGATGGAGAGAGTGCAAAAATCCACGAGATTGCATCCAAAATACAATATCCTCGAATGTTTATTGACAAATCTTTTCGTGAATCTTAAAAAAAAAGCCACTCGAGTATATTTGCAAATAACGTCACAGCTTGAGCGTCCACCATAGTGCCGGTCAAGCTTGAGCCATTATTACTGTATCACGTTACTGATGGTATAAAATACCGACAAGCTGTTGAATAAGACACATGTGCAACGTTAGGGTATCTTTATCCCCGAAGACCAACTAGTGGGTCACACTTACCTATGATATCAATTCTTCGGTAGTAAAGATACCCATGTGTTGCGTATATGTATCATTCACCATTACGAATGATTTTTAGCTCTCGTGCGTAGGAATAAAAGAAAGCGTATAGCTGAAAGATGCTAAGATGCCTGATAGGTTAGGTAAGATTCGTCAGGAAACGGAAGTATTTCCTGCCGCTGGTATTAGAGTTATATAATGACCCGCCACTGGAGCTTTTAATAGATGCTGTGCTGTCGGCTCTTCCCAGGAAGAAGGTTATAAAAGAAGATGCGTCATTTTATCGCCTTACTGTTGAGAAACATCGTCAACGACGAATATAAGACGAAACTGAGTGCTAACATACTAGACACTCTTGTATAGCCGACGATTCGCCTTAATCGAGGAATTGTAAATCATTTCTGATTACCTCATTCTTCTAAGGAAAGCGTTTTTATGCCTGTGAGGAACTCTAGATCCAAGAAGCTAGACCTATCCTACCTTGGATCTAAGACTTTTGTTCAAAGTGTGGTGAGGACACGGGAGTATAAGTTAGTGATTATACTAAGTCAGCCCATGTCTTTCCACCGACTGTTTCAACATACATAACTTGTTTAAGCTGATTCACAGTCTGATCGTCTGTTGAACGTTGACAATGTGCACTATAAACCAGGGAACGAGTAGGGTTTGAACTCATGGTGAGTGTTATTCCGGTTTCGTGAGTTGTTTAGGCATATACTCCGGCTCCGCTCAGCTGTGGGTGTATCCGTGGTGTCCAGAAGGCTGCGTCCCAAGACACGAGAGGCTGGGAAAACATCTTTGGTATCAGCATCACGTTTCTCCACACATTCCCTCAGATAAGTGAGGCAGCAGGCGGAGAAAGAATGATCAAAGTTCAGGAGATGAGCAGAAGTGGATCAAGGTGGAACCATTTCCAGGATGCTGTTGCTGATGCTGTAAATTTAGCCAGCCGATTAAAAAAAGACAAGTGGCAGGATAGAAACCTTTATTAAGACAACGTTTCGCTTGCAGACCAAACTTTTCAAGTCTATGAGAGATTATAGAAGAAAAGCATGGTGAATATTTAACACTCCTAGAGTTGTTACCAACAGTAATCGGGTTCTCAATAATTCCTTCTCCTACAGTACTTGCGAACGTTCCTAAGTCATTGAAGAAAGTCTTATGCATCACCGCCATCAGTGACATTTGAAAATAAAGACACTGGTAGCAAAGGATCTTTTCAGTACAACGTTTCGCCCAAGGCTGGGTGAAACATTGTGTTAAAATGATCTTCTACTACCCGTGTCTCCATTATCACTTTTCGGCTTTTATCAGTGTCTACCCATCAAAGATATTACTAGAAACCCCGAGGTTATTACAGACATCTACATCATCCCTTGTAGCAATTGTAGTATATATACGTTGGGTGAGACAACTGGGATTTGTCCATTTACGTATACAGAACACAAATATGCTTGTTACCCAAATAACGTCAAGAACTCCTGTGTTTTACATCGTAACACGACCTCACTGTACACGGATTAGTCCAGAGCGAGCCTTCTTATCGACGAAAAAAAGACAAACAGAAGAAAATGCCTGGAATCCGTCCTAATTCATTCCACAAACACTGTTACATACAAGCCGGGAAGTTAACAGTTAATGGACCCCAGGTTCACATTGTTCCCCAGCACACACTGCCCTCCTCCCCTGACACAGTCAGGTCATGTACATTAATGATATAGAAAAGCGACAAGCAGATAAATAAGACACATGTGCAAAACGTGGGTATCTTCACCGTGGAGATGATATACTAACCAGCGGCTTTGTCAACCCAGTCCGGAGAGTAACAGTGGAGACGGTGGAAAAGACCTTCATTGTTGTGAATGATTTCATCAGACTATTACTTCTTGTTTTCCACCGTCTTCAGTGTTATTTTTTCTTACTGATTAGCAATACTTCTCCACAGTAATGATAACAAAGTTTTTATATGTGTCTATATATAATGTCTTTCCGAGTAGGTAAAATTCGTCAATTAGCAAGACCTCATTTTAAATTAAGTCCGTTCTAAAATTTTCTTTTATGTATTTAAAGATATATTTATTAATTAATGTTAATGTAAAAATTAATAATTTTGTACCAAAAGAACCTTAAAAAACTTACCTAACCTTATTATAACAAGCGCAATTTAATTTAGGTTAATGTAATTAAATATATTTTAGATAAGTTTACAGTAATTTAATAATAAGCAGACACAATGAAATATTTTTTTTCGTTTGGTTCAGAAAGATTTTTGCGAAATTACTGCTTACACAAATTTTCCCTTGCCTTATCCAGCAAGAAGAGCATTGCTATTTAAGCCAAATATATATATATATATATATATATATATATATATATATATATATATATATATATATATATATATATATATATATATATATATATATATGCGCAATAAGATCACAGTAAACAAGTGATATCAGAATATGAAAAATAACCGCTGTGAAAAAATAGTGAAATTCCAAGCGCTTTCGTGACTTCTCGCATTATCAAGGAACTATGAACACAATACATCAAAGGAAGGCATATAAAGGGTCAAGGTTACACCTCCCCATCACATCCCACAACAAAGCAACACCTGACGCGTGATGACACTCGACTGTGTGAAACACACCGAGTACTCTACCCAAGAATTAACATTTATTTTATAAATTATAATTTAATTTAATTTATATAAACCAAAGGAAATAATCATATTTTTTTCAAAACTGCTTTTTATGAAACATGATTCAATTATATTCCTGTCGACCATGGACTTGCTTGATACAACTTTCTCAGCTTTTTGAAAATCAGTTTGATGGTTAAAATCTCTCACATGAATAAATAGATCATGAAAATCTTGTCCAATTCTAATGCTATATTTATGTTGTTTTGATCATAGTTCCAGATTTTTATCAGTTTGACCGTAATAAACTTTATCGCAAATTTTACAAGGAATCTTATAGACACATCCGTCAGGGTTTTGGGGGGAATTCTTCATCAAAAGTTTTTTTTTTTACTGTATCAAGGTTTTTAAATACAACTTTGATATTAAAAGTCTTAAGAAGAGAAGGCATATCAACCAAGTTTTCATGGTAAGGGAGAACCAACATATTTTTAGTTGAATAAGGTTGGTTGTCCCTTTTTGGATTGTAAAAAGTATTTCTAGCAATTTTAAAAGATTTATTTAATTACATTTCTTGGGTATTTCAGATCATTAGCTATTTCATAAATTTTGGATATTTCTTCATCTATGAACTCTGGACCACAAATACGCATAGCTCTCAGAAACATTGATGAGAAAACCGACAGTTTAACTCTATCTTGATGTGAAGAATAATAGTGTGCATGCAAATAGTTATTTGTAGGTTTTCTGTAAATTTTAAATTTGAAGTCATTACCTTTAATAATTCAAACATCTGGAAAAGGCAATGAGTTATTTTCATCAGACTCAACAGTAAAGTTATGGAATAAGTAAGTATATTCAGGTATACACAAATGCAGTTACATTGAATTATCATACATAGCAGCATATGTGTAGAGAACCTGGGATAACCCAAAAAAGTCAGAGTGACTTATTTCCATTGGGGTCCTTTTACCTTATTATTATAATATGAAGGTTATAATATTTCTTATTATTCTATAATGAAGATAACATCTTATTATCATACTAAAAAGACTATCTACTACACGAGGGTATTTAAGACTATCTACAATATGAGGGTCATTACTAGGAATAAGGTAAAATTTACACGTATGTTAGCTAAAAAATAGAAAATCATTCCCCTCCCTTTCTGTAGCTACATTCATCAGACACCTTTTGGCACTCTTCTTGAATTGGTTCATGCTATGACTGGCTTTGACATGTGAGGGCAGTCTGTTCTATTCCTTTATTGCTGTACAATAAAAGGTGTTTGAAGCCTGGCCACTGACTGTGGGTACTACAAAGTTGTGCTCTCTCCCCCTAGTACTATGATTACTTTGGTTCCCAACCTTGACAAAATTGACAGCAAGATATTCTGGACACTGTTTGTGAGCAATTTTATGAACATGATTTAGCTTGTTAGGTAAGACACATATGCAACAGTTAGGTATCTTTATTTCGAAACGTTTCGCCTACACAGTAGGCTTCTTCAGTCGAGTACAGAAAAGTTGATTGAAGCAGAAGAGACTTGAAGACGATGTAATCAGTCCATCACCCTTAAAGTTTTGAGGTGGTTAGTCCCTCAGTCTGGAGAAGAGCATTGTTCCAAAGTTTGAAACAATATGCATATTGTTTCAAACTTTGGAACAATGCTCTTCTCCAGACTGAGGGACTAACCACCTCAAAACTTTAAGGGTGATGGACTGATTACATCGTCTTCAAGTCTCTTCTGCTTCAATCAACTTTTCTGTACTCGACTGAAGAAGCCTACTGTGTAGGCGAAACGTTTCGAAATAAAGATACCTAACTGTTGCATATGTGTCTTACCTAACAATCTGTCGGTATTTTATACCATTTTAATGTTCATGATTTAGCTTCAGTTGTTTTACTCTGTCTTCAACATTCAGCATACCCAACTGCTGTAATTCATCCTGGCCTACATGTTCTCTTGGTCCCAGCCCCAGGATGAATCTTACGATTTTGTTCTGGGTGATTTGCAGTCTATCTTTCATTTTTTTTTGTCAAGGCAGAGTACCATGAAGAGCAAGCGTAATCCATAAGGCATTGTGTAAGGGCTAGACATAGGGTCCTGCGAGCCTCAGTAGGTAGACACTGTGCTTGTCTATACAGGAACTTCAGTCTGGCATTCGCTTTCTTTGCTACACTGTTCCCTATTAATTCTCCTGACATGCATGGGTCAAAGGGATTCCCAGATATTTTACTGATGAAACCAAAGTGATGGGCTCCCCATTACACTGGACATTAAAATTATTTACCCTTCTCAGTTTGTTTCGTGCCAAAGAGAATGGCTTCAGTTTTCCCGAGGTGTAATGATAGTTTGTTGTCTACTAACCATTTGCTGAAGGACTCCAGTTCCAGTGTTAAAGCATTAGCTATATCTTGTGGGTCTTTACCTGACACTAACAGGGCACTGTCATCTGCATACAGTAGGAGTTTGCACTTGACACTGATAGGCATGTCATTGACATATAAGAATAATAAGGGACCCAGAATACTACCTTGGGGAACTCCACATGCTATCGGCAGGGGTTCTGATTCCGTTTTGTTGATTTTGACAATTTGTTTCCTGTTGCTAAGGAGTTTCATACATAATATATTGTGGTTGACAGTATCGAAGGACTTTTGCAGGTCTAAGGTTACCATACCTATGAGGTTCCCCTTTGACATTTCAGTTCTCAGGTAATCCATCAGATTAATTAAGGAGGTGTCGGTTGAGTAAGATCTTCTAAAGCCCGATTGACAGCTATGGAGAATGTTGTTGTCATTAAGGTACTTAACTACTTGAGAGTACACCGCCCTCTCTAGAATTTTGGATATTATACTGAGTATATTAACAGGCCTATAGTTGCTGACATTAGACCTACTATTTTTCTTGAAGATAGGAGTAACTCTGGCCTCCTTGAACCCCTCCGGTACGGTATTAGTGGTGATTGATAGATTTATTATGTGAGCAATAGGGATTGACAGTTCAGAAGCACCATCTTTTAGGAACTTAGACGGGATGTTATCCAGGCCTGTGCTCTTAGTTGGGTTTAACCTGCTTAGTTCTTTCTGAATAAAGTCATGAGATACACTTACTAGTTGACAACTGTTTGGGGTTACCCCTTTATTGGTATAGTATGTTTGAAACTTATCAGAGTCTGTGAGGTATTTGATGCAGCTGGTAGTTTACTTACTAGTGTTGATGCAACAGATGTGTAGTAGGAATTAAAGCAATTTGCCACCTTAGATGTTTCGTGGCTAAGCTATTTAATTTAACAAGGAAATGGTTTATATCTACATGCTTAGGCATAAGACAAAATATCAACATATTTGACCCATTTAGTTGTGTTAAGGAGAACTGTATTAAGCAGTCTTGTTCCAAAAAAAATTCATGTATAGATCATTAAGAACAGGTGAAAGAAGATTTCCCATTGCCATTCCAAACTACTGAATCTAAAACTTATTAAATAAAAATTTTGCTAAAACAATGCAAAGTTTAATAAGTTTAATGATAGTAGGAACTGGCAATGGTAAACCGTAATTAACAAGTTCTTCAGATAAGAAACTTAAAAAATCATCATCTGGAACTTTCGTAAACAAGGAAGTAACATGAAAACTAACCATGTTAAAATCATTTAAGTTAGTCAAGGAGCTTAATTTATCAACTAAATCTACGTTGATTTTAAAATTAAAGTTAAAAATTTTTCCAAAGTTTTATCAAGCAAATCCATGGTCGACAGGAATATATTTGACTCATGTATCATAAAAAGCAGTTTTGAAAGTAATATGAATATTTCCTATGGTTTACATAAATTAGATTCATTCATAATAAAATTTGGGAAGAATTTAATGATACATTAAACAAATAATGAATCTTAATTCTTGGGTAGAGTACTAAGTGTGTTTCTCAGAGCCGGGTGTCATCACGCGCCAGGTGTAGCTTTGTTGTGGGATGTGATGGTGAGGCATAGTCTTTACTCTTTATATGCCTTTCTTTGATGTATTGTTTATATAGTTCCTTAATAATTTGAGAAGTCACGAAAGCACTTGGAATTTCAATATTCTTTCACAGTGGTTGACATATATATATATATATATATATATATATATATATATATATATATATATATATATATATATATATATATATATATATATATATATATAAATTATATCCATTTATAATTAATAGAATTTGGGTAGAATTTAATAATACACTGGACAAATAAATAGCTTGGACCTGTCCAAGTTGGCTCGCCGCGCGTCACGTGTTTAACCGTTGTGGGATCTGATAGTGAGGTGCTGGCCGACCCCTTATATAGCTTCCTTGGATGCTTCACTTTCATAGTTCCTTGATAATGTGAGTAGTCACGAAAGCGCTTGGAATTTCTCTATTCTTTCAGAGTGGTTGTTTTGCATATTTTGAAATCACCTGTTTACTGTGATCTTATTGCATATATATATATATATATATATATATATATATATATATATATATATATATATATATATATATATCTATATATATATGTATATATATAGGGAGGTACCACCTCTAGAACTTTACTGAGGACCCTCATCTTTAGAGAAGACAATAAACGAACCTTAGGAAAAACTCAAGGTTCTCCCCGGAGTTGTTTGAATATTTTTTGCACCTACTACCCCGTATAATATATATATATATATATATATATATATATATATATATATATATATATTTTATTAACACACTGGCCGGTCCCCACCAAGGCAGGGTGGCCCGAAAAAGAAAAACTTTCACCATCATTCACTCCATCACTGTCTTGCCAGAAGGGTGCTTTACACTACAGTTTTTAAACTGCAACATTAACACCCCTCCTTCAGAGTGCAGGCACTGTACTTCCCATCTCCAGGACTCGAGTCCGGCCTGCCGGTTTCCCTGAATCCCTTCATAAATGTTACTTTGCTCACACTCCAACAGCACGTCAAGTATTAAAAACCATTTGTTTCCATTCACTCCTATCAAACACGCTCATGCATGCCTGCTGGAAGTCCAAGCCCCTCGCACACAAAACCTCCTTTACCCCCTCCCTCCAACCTTTAATAGGCCGACCCCTACCCCGCCTTCCTTCCACTACAGACTGATACACTCTTGAAGTCATTCTGTTTCGCTCCATTCTCCCTACATATCCGAACCACCTCAACAACCCTTCCTCAGCCCTCTGGACAACAGTTTTGGCAATCCCGCACCTCCTCCTAACTTTCAAACTACGAATTCTCTGCATTATATTCACACCACACATTGCCCTCAGACATGACATCTCCACTGCCTCCAGCCTTCTCCTCGCTGCAACATTCATCACCCATGCTTCACACCCATATAAGAGCGTTGGTAAAACTATACTCTCATACATTCCCCTCTTTGCCTCCAAGGACAAAGTTCTTTGTCTCAACAGACTCCTAAGTGCACCGCTCACTCTTTTCCCCTCATCAATTCTATGATTCACCTCATCTTTCATAGACCCATCCGCTGACACGTCCACTCCCAAATATCTGAATACATTCACCTCCTCCATAATCTCTCCCTCCAATATATATATACATATATATATATATATATATATATATATATATATATATATATATATATATATATATGTGTCGTGCCGAATAGGCAGAACTTGCGATCTTGGCTTAAATAGCAACGTTCATCTTGCCATATAGGACAAGTGAAAATTTGTGTATTCAATAATTTCGCGAAAATCATTCTGAACCTAACGAAAAAAATATATTTGATTGTGTTTGTTTAGTATTAAATTATTGTAAACATATTTTAAATATATTTAGTTGGGTTAGGCTAAAATAAATTGTTCTTGTTATAATAAGGTTAGGTAAGTTTTCTAAGTTCCTTTTGGTGCAAAATTATATTTTTTTACATCAACATTAATGAAAAAAACATATCTTAAAACGTATAAATTTTAGAAAGGACTTAATTTTAAATGAGTTCTTGCTAATTGACCAGTTTTACATATTCGGCACGACATATATATATATATATATATATATATATATATATATATATATATATATATATATATATATATATATATACACACCTTTAGAAGGAAGATGTGTAAATGCATTTCCATCTCCTTCCACACGTCTCCGTGCGCCATCAGGAGCTATTCAACAGGAGGAATTAGGGGAAGTGTTTTGTAGAGTAAGATAGCGTGGTGATACCAGCCAGTTCCTCTCAGATATGGTGAGGAGTGGCGCTGTTTGTCCCTGAGGCATCCCGTCCCCTCACCATAGCAACAATATATGCCATAGTAAGAATATATACCACAACTACAGTATATTCCAAAACTACAATATATACCACAGCTTCAGTATTCACCACAATTACAGTATATACCACGGCTACAATATATACTAGAGCAATAATATTTATCACAGCTACAGTATATAGCACAACTACAGTATATATCACTGATACAGTATATACCACAGATACAGTATATACCTGGAGGTTACTTGGAGGTTATTCCGGGGATCAACGTCCCCGCGGCCCGGTCCACGACCAGGTCTCCCGATGGATCAGGGCCTGATCAACTAGGCTGTTACTGCTGGCCGCACGCAGTCCAACGTACGAGCCACAGCCCGGCTGATCCGGCACTGACTTTAGGTATCTGTCCAGCTCTCTCTTGAAGGCAGCCAGGGGTTTATTTGTAATTCCCCTAATGCTTGATGGGAGGCTGTTGAACAGTCTTGGGCCCCGGACACTTATGGTGTTTTCCCTTAGTGTACCAATAGCTCCCCTACTTTTAATTGGGGGCATTTTTCATCGCCTGCCCAGTCTTTTATTTTTGTAGGGAGTGATTTCTGTGTGCAGATTTTGGACCATTCCTTCCAGGATTTTCCAGTTGTAGATTATGATATATCTCTCCCTCCTGCGTTCCAACGAGTTCAAGTCAAGTGCTTCCAAGCGTTCCCAGTAGTTAAGGTGCTTGACAGAACTTATACGTACAGTAAAGGATCTCTGTACACTCTCTAGATTTGCGATTTCACCTGCTTTGAATGGAGACGTTTATGTACAGCAGTATTCCAGCCTAGACAGAACAAGTGATTTGAGAAGGATCATCATTGGCTTGGCATCTCTCGTTTGGAACGTTCTCATTATCCATCCTATCTTTGCACATGCGATCGTGGCACTGTTGTGATCCTTGAAAGTGAGATCCTCAGACATTACTACTCCCAGGTCCCTTACATTATTTTTCCGCTCTATTTTATGGCCAGAGTCTGTAGTATACTCTGTTCTAGTTATTATCTCCTCCAGTTTTCCATAACGGAGTAGTTGGAATTTGTCCTCATTGAACATCATATTGTTTACCGTTGCCCACTGGAAATCTTTGTTTATATCTTCTTGGAGGTTAACTGCGTCCTCAGCAGATGACAGCCTCATGCAGATCCTAGTATCATCCGCAAAGGATGATACTGTGCTGTGATGTATATCTCTGTCTATGTCTGATATGAGGATGAGGAATAAGATGGCGGCGAGTACTGTGCCTTGTGGAACAGAGCTGTTCAATATGGCAGCCTCCGATTTAACTCTGTTGACAACTACTCTTTGTGTTCGATTTGTTAGGAAGTTGAAGATCCATCTCCCCACTTTCCCAGTATTTCCTTTAGAACGTATTTTATGGGCTATTACGCCATGATCGCATCTGTCAAATGCTTTTGCAAAGTCTGTGTATATTACATCTGCATTCTGATTTTCTTCCAGTGCATCCAAGGCCATATCACAGAGATCCAGTAGTTGTGATAGGCAGGAGCGACCTGCCCTGAAGCCATGTTGCCCTGGATTGTGCAGATTTTGGGAATCCAGGTGATTTGCAATCCTGCTTCTTAGCACTCTTTCAAAGATTTTTATGATGTGGGACGTCAGAGCTATTGGTCTATAGTTCTTAGCTAATGCTTTGCTGCCACCTTCACCTATATCCGTTGTTTTAAGTGACTGTGGAATTTCACCCATGTCCAAGCTCCTCCTCTATAGTGTACTTAGGGCACGCGAGAAGGGTTTCTTGCAGTTCTTAATGAAAACAGAGTTCCACGAGTCTGGGCCCGGGGCTGAGTGCATGGGCATGTTGTCAATAGCTTTTTCGAAATATATCGGAGTTACGGTAATGTCGGAAATATGGCATACATTTATTGAGTTTTGAGGCTCATTCATGAAGAAATCATTTGAGTCGTCGATCGTCAGACTGATTAGTGGTTCACTAAACACTGAGTCGTACTGGGATTTCAATATTTCACTCATTCCCTTGTTGTCATCTGTGTAAGTCCCATCCTGTCTGAGTAAGGGCCCGATATTAGATGTGGTATTTGCCTTGTTTTTGGCATATGAAAAGAAATATTTTGAATTTCTTTCAATTTCACTAATAGCTTTAAGCTCCTCCTGTCTCTCCTGGTTCCTGTAAGAGTCATTTAACTTAAGTTCGATAGTTTCCACTTCCCTGGTCAGTGCTTCCTTTTGTGTATCAGATATTCTAGCACTCCTGATGAGCTCAGTGACTCTTCGTCGTCTTCTGTAGAGGGAGGGTCTTTCTCTCTCCAGTTTACTCCTGCTCTTCTTCTTTCTTAGGGGAATATGCCTAGAACATGCTTCAGCGTCCAGGAAGTTGATCCTTTCAAGGCACTGGTTTGGATCCATGTCATTTAAGATATCTTCCCAACATGTTTCGTTTAGGACATGGTTTACCTAGTCCCAGTTGATGCTCTTGTTGTTGAAGTTGTATTTTGTGAAGACACCTTCACAGGCACATGCATTCTGCTGATCAGGACCTCTATGCATGTACGTCTGGACTTCGATTAGGTTGTGATCGGAATTAGTTGTTTTTGATATTCTTATGTCTCTTATCAGGTCCTCATTATTTGTGAAGATAAGGTCAAGTGTGTTTTCTAGTCTTGTTGGCTCCACTATCTGCTGGCTTAAGGTGTGTTTTTCACAGAAGCTTAGTAGCTCATGTGTGTGTGACCTTTCATCTGCGCTACCTCCCGGGATTGTTTCAGCTATAGCATTATTTGCTACATTCTTCCATTTTGTATGCCTTAGGTTGAAATCACGAAGCAGTAAGATGTTTGGGGATGGATCTGGAAGGTTTTCCAGACAGTAATCAATTTTCAGTAGCTGTTCCTTGAACTGTTGGGAGGCTGCATCTGGTGGCTTATATACAACCACAATGACTAGGTTTTGGTTCTCGATCTTTATTGACAGAACTTCAACTACCTCATTTGTGGTGTTCAGCAACTCCGTGCAGATGAGGGACTCTTTGACATACAGGCCAACCCGCCCTTGTTGCCTGTTCATTCTGTCGCATCTAAAAAGGTTGTAACCACTTATCCATATTTCACTGTCAAAGTGATCTTTTGTGAGTCTCTGTGAAGGCTGCAAACATTGCATTAGACTTCTCTAGAAGTCCACTGATAAAAGGTATTTTGTTGTTGGTGGATGGCTTAAGGCCCTGTATATTAGCAAATATGAACGAGGTTGTATTCTGTGTTTGTTGGGGGGATTTTGTTATTGCATCAGTAGTTGTAATTCTGAAGGGCCTTGGGTGGCCACTGGCTGCGCCTCCAGTCCAACAAGGCTCCAAGGTGGTGGACTATTTTTGTTATTTCCTTCCATTTTCTTTTTCCGTTTCCTGCCACTAAAAAATCACCTGGAGTTGGGTTGCTGTAGCTACTATTGTTTGTCTTGTGGGGTCTGTACCTCCTGGTCCCTTTTAGATGGTATGCAGGGCAGTCGGTGTTGTAACACTGCTTCTGGAGGACCGAGGAGTGACACATTTTTGGGTGAAAGAAAGTACAGGAAGAAGATCGACACACTCCTTTAGACAGGAGGTCGCTACATTTTTTGGGATGCTCAAAGTTGCATGTCCCATTTTTTTCCTGATATTCCATGCTTACAGATGCCCCAAGCACAAACTCACCTTCGGTTGAGAATAGTTGGGAGGTGTGTTGTCAATTTCTGCAGGTTCTGGGACTGCACTATAATCCTCAGTATCCAAGCCAGGGCCACCCCGTCCTGGATTCCATCTACTTTCCTCAGTAGAGGAAGAAGGAGGAGACTCCTCTCCAACATCTGTACTGTGGGCCACGGTCTTGTGCAATGATGGTTGTATATTTACGGTTTTAGTGGTGGTTGTGGTAGGGTCCCTAGTAGAGTCTGGGCTGGCAGTAAGGCTGGGGGCTGGGTCTGAGTCAGCACTGGGGCTGGGGGCTGAGCCTAGGCCAGCACCAGCACTGTGGGTATTAGTGCTATGACTGGGGGATGGGTCTGGTTTAGCACTATGTGGGTGACTAGATAGTTTCGAGTCATCTGTTGTGGTATGGACATTCTGCATTTTTGATACACTATCTCTTGCTCCCATGTTTTATATATTTTGGGTATACTATCCAAGAGGTCATCTTTGTTTTCTTGATTATTTTTATCATTTATTACTCTCTTTAGTACCTTTCTGATACCTGTCCAAAGTTCGACATCTTTATTGCACAACCAGAAACACCTTGCTAGTTTGGGGTAATTTTCTGAGGCTGTATTTAGTCTAGTACAAGAGATATGGTGTTTGCAAAAGCATAGATTGCATGTGATTCTGGATTTCCTTCCAAGGATTTTTTTACATGTCCCACAGATATGCTGTGCTGACATCCTGTCTGTATCCTACTACACTCTGTATGCCACGGAAGAAAACTGATTTCCACTTTACCTTTCTCTTGCTGGTGCCAGTAATATGCAAGATGTATTTATACGAACCAAGTTTGCAGTATGTGGGTGGTGGGTGTAGGGTGGGTGGTGGGTGTTGGGTGGGTGTGAGGGCAAGACTTACCCACATTGAGACACTTCACTATTATTTTAATTATTATTATTATTATTATTATTATTATTATTATTATTATTATTATTATTATTATTATTATTATTATTATTTAATTCCCTTTTATGTAGTGCTGTACACTGTTTATCTCAAGGATATACACTGCATTCTTTCAAAATACACTTTTCACTGCGCTATACTGGGATCACTGTTTTATTATTTACACAGCAGCTAGGCCTACGCTAACTTTCCCATACACTTCTATGGAAAAGTTTATTTCCTGTTTAGTAGAGGTGCAGCATATACCACGGCTACAGTATGCACCACAGCTACAGTATATACCACAGCTACAGTATATACCGCAGCTACAATATATACCACAGCTACAGTATATACCACAGCTACAATATATACCACAGCTACAGTATATACCGCAGCTACAATATATACCACAGCTACAATATATACCACAGCTACAATATATACCACAGCTACAATATATACCACAGCTACAATATATACCACAGCTACAATATATACCACAGCTACAATATATACCACAGCTACAATATATACCACATCTAAAGTATATACCACAGCTACAGTATATACCGCAGCTACAATATATACCACAGCTACAATATATATCACAGCTACAGTATATACCACAGCTACAATATATACCACATCTACAGTATATACCACAGCTACAGTATATACCGCAGCTACAATATATACCACAGCTACAATATATACCGCAGCTACAATATATACCACAGCTACAATATATACCACAGCTACAATATATACCACAGCTACAATATATATCACAGCTACAAAATATTCCACAGGTACAATATATACCACAGGTACAATATATAACACAGCTACAATATATACCACAGCTACAATATATACCACAGCTACAATATATACCACAGCTACAATATATACCACAGCTACAATATATAACACAGCTACAATATATACCACAGTTACAATATATACCACAGCTACAATATATAACACAGCTACAATATATACCACAGTTACAATATATACCACAGCTACAGTATATACCACAGCTACAATATATACAACAGCTACAATATATACCACAGCTACAATATATAACACAGCTACAATATATACCACAGTTACAATATATACCACAGCTACAATATATAACACAGCTACAATATATAACACAGCTACAATATATACCACAGCTACAATATATACCACAGCTACAATATATAACACATCTACAATATATACCACAGCTACAATATATACCTCAGCTACAATATATACCACAGCTACAATATATCACATCTACAGTATATACCACAGCTACAATATATACCACAGCTACAATATATACCACAGCTACAATATATACCACAGCTACAATATATACCACAGCTACAGTATATACCACAGCTACAGTATATACCACAGCTACAACTTATACCACAGCTACAACATATACCACAGCTACAGTATATACCACAGCTACAGTATATACCACAGCTACAATATATACCACAGCTACAATATATACCACAGCTACAATATATACCACAGCTACAATATATATCACATCTACAGTATATACCACAGCTACAATATATACCACAGCTACAATATATACCACAGCTACAATATATATCACATCTACAGTATATACCACAGCTACAATATATACCACATCTACAGTATATACCACAGCTACAATATATACCACAGCTACAGTATATACCACAGCTACAATATATACCACAGCTACAATATATACCACAGCTACAATATATACAACAGCTACAATATATATCACATCTACAGTATATACCACAGCTACAATATATACCACAGCTACAATATATACCACAGCTACAATATATACCACAGCTACAATATATACCACAGCTACAATATATATCACATCTACAGTATATACCACAGCTACAATATATACCACAGCTACAATATATACCACAGCTACAATATATACCACAGCTACAGTATATACCACAGCTACAATATATACCACAGCTACAGTATATACCACACCTACAATGTATACCACAGCTACAATATATACCACAGCTACAATACATATCACAGCTACAGTATATACCACAGCTACAATATATACCACAGCTACAATATATATCACATCTACAGTATATACCACAGCTACAGTATATACAACAGCTACAATATATACCACAGCTACAGTATATACAACAGCTGCAATTTATACCACAGCTACAGTATATACCACAGCTACAATATATACCACAGCTACAATATATACCACAGCTACAATATATACCACAGCTACAATATATATCACAGCTACAGTATATACCACAGCTACAGTATATACCACAGCTACAATATATACCACAGCTACAATATATATCACATCTACAGTATATACCACAGCTACAATATATACCACAGCTACAATATATACCACAGCTACAATATATATCACATCTACAGTATATGCCACAGCTACAATATATACCACAGCTACAATACATACCACAGCTACAATATATACCACAGCAACAATATATACCACAGCTACAATATATACCACAGCTACAGTATATACCACAGCTACAATATATACCACAGCTACAGTATATACCACAGCTACAATATATACCACAGCTACAATATATACCACAGCTACAATATATATCACAGCTACAGTATATACCACAGCTACAATATATACCACAGCTACAATATATACCACAGCTACAGTATATACCACAGCTACAGTATATACCACAGCTACAATATATACCACATCTACAATATATACCACAGCTACAATATATATCACATCTACAGTATATACCACAGCTACAATATATACCACAGCTACAATATATACCACAGCTACAATATATATCACATCTACAGTATATACCACAGCTACAATATATACCACAGCTACAATATATACCACAGCTACAATATATACCTCAGGTACAATATATACCACAGCTACAATATATACCACAGCTACAATATATACCACAGCTACAATATATACCACAGCTATAATATATACCACAGCTACAATATATACCACAGGTACAATATATACCACAGGTACAATATATACCACAGCTACAATATATACCACAGCTACAGTATATACCACAGCTACAATATATACCACAGCTACAATATATACCACAGCTACAATATATATCACAGCTACAGTATATACCACAGCTACAATATATACCACAGCTACAATATATACCACAGCTACAATATATACCACAGCTACAGTATATACCACAGCTACAGTATATACCACAGCTACAATTTATACCACAGCTACAATATATACCACAGCTACAATATATACCACAGCTACAATATATATCACAGCTACAGTATATACCACAGCTACAGTATGTACCGCAGCTACAATATATACAATATATATCACATCTACAGTATATACCACAGCTACAATATATACCACAGCTACAATATATACCACAGCTACAATATATATCACATCTACAGTATATACCACAGCTACAATATATACCACAGCTACAATATATACCACAGCTACAATATATACCTCAGGTACAATATATACCACAGCTACAATATATACCACAGCTACAATATATACCACAGCTACAATATATACCACAGCTACAAAATATACCACAGCTACAATATATACCACAGGTACAATATATACCACAGGTACAATATATACCACAGCTACAATATATACCACAGCTACAGTATATACCACAGCTACAATATATACCACAGCTACAATATATACCACAGCTACAATATATATCACAGCTACAGTATATACCACAGCTACAATATATACCACAGCTACAATATATACCACAGCTACAATATATACCACAGCTACAGTATATACCACAGCTACAGTATATACCACAGCTACAATTTATACCACAGCTACAATATATACCACAGCTACAATATATACCACAGCTACAATATATATCACAGCTACAGTATATACCACAGCTACAATATATACCACAGCTACAATATATACCACAGCTACAATATATACCACAGCTACAATATATACCACAGCTACAGTATATACCACAGCTACAATATATACCACAGCTACAATATATACCACAGCTACAATATATACCACAATTACAATATATACCACAGCTACAATATATACCACAGCTACAGTATATACCACAGCTACAATATATACCACAGCTACAATATATACCACAGCTACAATATATACCACAGCTACAATATATACCACAGCTACAATATATACCACAGCTACAGTATATACCACAGCTACAATATATACCACAGCTACAATATATACCACAGCTACAGTATATACCACAGCTACAGTATATACCACAGCTACAATATATACCACAGCTACAATATATACCACAGCTACAATATATACCACAGCTACAATATATACCACAGCTACAGTATATACCACAGCTACAATATATACCACAGCTACAATATATACCACAGCTACAATATATACCACAGCTACAATATATACCACAGCTACAATATATACCACAGCTACAATATATACCACAGCTACAATATATACCACAGCTACAATATATACCACAGCTACAATATATATCACAGCTACAGTATATACCACAGCTACAATATATACCACAGCTACAATATATACCACAGCTACAATATATACCACAGCTACAATATATACCACAGCTTCAGTATATACCACAGCTACAATATATACCACAGCTACAATATATACCACAGCTACAATATATACCACAGCTACAATATATACCACAGCTACAATATATACCACAGCTACAGTATATACCACAGCTACAATATATACCACAGCTACAATATATACCACAGCTACAATATATACCACAGCTACAATATATACCACAGCTACAATATATACCACAGCTACAGTATATACCACAGCTACAATATATACCACAGCTACAATATATACCACAGCTACAATATATACCACAGCTACAGTATATACCACAGCTACAATATATACCACAGCTACAATATATACCACAGCTACAATATATACCACAGCTACAGTATATACCACAGCTACAGTATATACCACAGCTACAATATATACCACAGCTACAATATATACCACAGCTACAATATATAACACAGCTACAATATATACCACAGCTACAGTATATACCACAGCTACAATATATACCACAGCTACAATATATACCACAGCTACAATATATACCACAGCTACAATATATACCACAGCTACAATATATACCACAGCTACAGTATATACCACAGCTACAATATATACCACATCTACAGTATATACCACAGCTACAGTATATACCGCAGCTACAATATATACCACAGCTACAATATATACCGCAGCTACAGTATATACCACAGCTACAATATATACCACAGCTACAATATATGCCACAGCTACAATATATATCACAGCTACAATATATACCACAGGTACAATATATACCACAGGTACAATATATAACACAGCTACAATATATACCACAGCTACAATATATACCACAGCTACAATATATACCACAGCTACAATATATACCACAGCTACAATATATACCACAGCTACAATATATAACACAGCTACAATATATACCACAGTTACAATATATACCACAGCTACAATATATACCACAGTTACAATATATAACACAGCTACAATATATACCACAGCTACAATATATACCACAGCTACAATATATAACACATCTACAATATATACCACAGCTACAATATATACCACAGCTACAATATATACCACAGCTACAATATATCACATCTACAGTATATACCACAGGTACAATATATACCAGAGCTACAATATATACCACAGCTACAATATATACCACAGCTACAATATATACCACAGCTACAATATATACCACAGCTATAGTATATACCACAGCTACAGTAAATACCACAGCTACAACTTATACCACAGCTACAACATATACCACAGCTACAGTATATACCACAGCTACAGTATATACCACAGCTACAATATATACCACAGCTACAATATATACCACAGCTACAATATATACCACAGCTACAATATATATCACATCTACAGTATATACCACAGCTACAATATATACCACAGCTACAATATATACCACAACTACAATATATATCACATCTACAGTATATACCACAGCTACAGTATATACCACATCTACAGTATATACCACAGCTACAATATATATCACAGCTACAGTATATACCACAGCTACAATATATACCACAGCTACAATATATACCACAGCTACAATATATACCACAGCTACAATATATATCACATCTACAGTATATACCACAGCTACAATACATACCACAGCTACAATATATACCACAGCTACAATATATACCACAGCTACAATATATACCACAGCTACAATATATATCACATCTACAGTATATACCACAGCTACAATATATACCACAGCTACAATATATACCACAGCTACAATATATACCACAGCTACAGTATATACCACAGCTACAATATATACCACAGCTACAGTATATACCACACCTACAATATATACCACAGCTACAATATATACCACAGCTACAATACATATCACAGCTACTGTATATACCACAGCTACAATATATACCACAGCTACAATATATATCACATCTACAGTATATACCACAGCTACAGTATATACAACAGCTACAATATATACCACAGCTACAGTATATACAACAGCTACAATATATACCACAGCTACAGTATATACCACAGCTACAATATATACCACAGCTACAATATATACCACAGCTACAATATATATCACAGCTAGAGTATATACCACAGCTACAGTATATACAACAGCTACAATATATACCACAGCTACAGTATATACCACAGCTACAGTATATACCACAGCTACAATATATACCACAGCTACAATATATATCACATCTACAGTATATACCACAGCTACAATATATACCACAGCTACAATATATACCACAGCTACAATATATATCACATCTACAGTATATGCCACAGCTACAATATATACCACAGCTACAATATATACCACAGCTACAATATATACCACAGCTACAATATATACCACAGCTACAGTATATACCACAGCTACAGAATATACCACAGCTACAATATATACCACAGCTACAATATATACCACAGCTACAATATATATCACAGGTACAATATATACCACAGCTACAATATATACCACAGCTACAGTATATACCACTGCTACAGTATATACCACAGCTACAATATATACCACAGCTACAATATATATCACATCAACAGTATATACCACAGCTACAATATATACCACAGCTACAATATATACCACAGCTACAATATATATCACATCTACAGTATATACCACAGCTACAATATATACCACAGCTACAATATATACCACAGCTACAATATATACCACAGCTACAATATATACCTCAGGTACAATATATACCACAGCTACAATATATACCACAGCTACAATATATACCACAGCTACAGTATATACCACAGCTACAATATATACCACAGCTACAATATATACCACAGCTACAATATATACCACAGCTACAATATATACCACAGCTACAATATATACCACAGCTACAGTATATACCACAGCTACAATATATACCACAGCTACAATATATACCACAGCTACAATATATACCACAGCTACAGTATATACCACAGCTACAATATATACCACAGCTACAATATATACCACAGCTACAATATATACCACAGCTACAATATATACCACAGCTACAGTATATACCACAGCTACAATATATACCACAGCTACAATATATACCACAGCTACAGTGTATACCACAGATACAGTATATACCACAGCTACAATATATACCACAGCTACAATATATACCACAGCTGCAATATATACCACAGCTACAATATATATCACAGCTACAATATATACCACAGCTACAATATATACCACAGCTACAATATATACCACAGCTACAATATATACCACAGCTACAGTATATACCACAGCTACAATATATATCTTAGCTACAATATATACCACAGCTACAGTATATACCACAGCTACAATATATACCACAGCTACAATATATACCACAGCTACAATATATACCACAGCTACAATATATACCACAGCTACAGTATATACCACAGCTACAATATATATCTTAGCTACAATATATACCACAGCTACAGTATATACCACAGCTACAATATATACCACAGCTACAATATATACCACAGCTACAGTATATACCACATCTACAATATATACCACAGCTACAATATATACCACAGCTACAATATATACCACAGCTACAGTATATACCACAGCTACAATATATACCACAGCTACAATATATACCTCAGCTACAATATATACCACAGCTACAATATATACCACAGCTACAATATATACCACATCTACAGTATATACCACAGCTACAATATATACCACAGCTACAATATATACCACATCTACAGTATATACCACAGCTACAATATATACCACAGCTACAATATATACCACAGCTACAATATATACCACAGCTACAATATATACCACAGCTACAATATATACCACAGCTACAATATATACCACAGCTACAGTATATACTACAGCTACAATATATACCACAGCTACAGTATATACCACAGCTACAATATATACCACAGCTACAATATATACCACAGCTACAATATATACCACAGCTACAATATATACCACATCTACAGTATATACCACAGTTACAATATATACCACAGCTACAATATACCACATCTACAGTATATACCACAGCTACAATATATACCACATCTACAGTATATACCACAGCTACAATATATACCACATCTACAGTATATACCACAGCTACAATATATACCACATCTACAGTATATACCACAGCTACAATATATACCACAGCTACAATATACCACATCTACAGTATATACCACAGCTACAATATATACCATACTATAACAAACTATACCCCCAATATATAACTGTAATATATTAATAATAAACACGTTTTGCAATTGTTTTTGTTTATTAAAGGAAAAAATATCGTGTTTTCGCATACATAAATCTTTTACTTAATAGAATTTAACTGTGAAAATGTTCGTTAGAAATTTAATGCCATTAATAACAGTATTTGTGAGGTGAATGGGATCAGCCGAGGATAAAACATTCTCACACCTTCAGTACGAGTTTTAAAGCATCGGAATGCTCGCTGAATTAAACCAAAAGTCTCGTTCAGTTAAATTTAAATACCATGTTTTAAAAATGGTTTAGAAAACCTGTAAGTGGATGAAGGAGACACATACACAACACTTGGTTATCTATATGGTGACAACGTTTCGCCATCCAGTGACTTCATCAGTTCAGTGCAAAGAATATTGAAGAGATTAGTCCCTCAGTCTAGACGTATCAGTTGGAGACGGTGGAATATTTTTTGGCTTTCATTTTTCTGCCAGTCTTCATGAATCTCTCTTTTCAGTCTACATTACACAGACTTGCACTCTCATAAAAAATACTTGAAAGAAATCAGACGAGAAAAAAAAGAAATCACCGATCCAGGTTCCTTGAACCAGCATCCATTTGTTGTATTTCGGCTGCTGAAGAAGTTTTGCGGCCCAGATCATCGATTGTGTGACCTCAACCACAGTCCCAGTCAAGCAGCCAATTTATCTTTACAATTCGAGACAAAAATACTAGGCATCCAGAAGCCATGCCCATGTGCACCAGTGTTAATGGAGTGTTCTGGTTTTCCCCACCAGCCGGCAGTCACAGCAGGATCTAATGTACCTCTTGTTTCATCTCAAACCTGGCTGTTACATACAAACAGTTTTTCGGTCAAATAAGTAGCCTATCTCCTAACCAGACAGAGGATGCTGTTTATGAAAGTAAAGCGTATCTTTTGAGACAGTTTACCGTATTATCATTATTCGAATACAGGAATGAAATAAAGAGAGAGATAAAACATTACTTTATTGAATCTTTCAGGTATAAATGTAAAAGAGAATCTAAAAATATTTATACAGCCACATGTGTCTAGGTATAGATCACAATTATAGTACCAGGCTGTGGTCAGAAGCCGGATTACGAATGGTTTGTCATTCATAACCTCAATGTCTACCGCTTGTGGAGTAACAAGTAGTCAGAAGTGCGTCTATCAAGAGCCTGAGACATCTATAGTGCAGACAGTGTGGAGAACGAAGAACAGTCTGAGAGAAGACTGACCTCTATTGACACTTCCACTCGGGGATTGATAATATATCAGGAGCAAAAGAGGAAAACTTCCACACAAAAACCAAAGCCACAATGTGGAATACAAATAAGTGTGTGAAAGAAGACCGGCTTCTACTGATACCTAGGCTCAGTTTGTCAGGATCAAAAGAGGATATTAAAACCTCCACACAAAACCACGGCTACAGTGCGGAGTACGAAGAGCAGATTCATAAGGCATAAGACACACCTCTCACTAATTAACAGAATATATAGCGTGTTAGAATAAGTGTGTGTGTGTGTGTGTGTGTGTGTGTGTGTGTGTGTGTGTGTGCGGACTCACCTATTTGTGGTTGCAGGGGTCGAGTCTTAGCTCCTGGCCCCGCCTCTTCACCGATTGCTACTAGGTCCTCTCTCTCCCTGCTCCATGAGCTTTATCAAACCTCGTCTTAAAACTTTGTATGGCTCCCGCCTCTACTACGACACTTTCTAGGCATTTCCAATGCCTGACAACTCTACGACTGAAGAAATACTTCCTAACATCCCTCTGACTCATCTGAATCTTCAACTTCCTTGTTTTTGTGTCCCATCTCTGGAACATCCTGTCTTTGTCCACCTTGTCTATTTCGGGCAGTATTTTATATATCGTTATCATGTCTTCCCTGACACTCCTGTCCTCCAGTGTCGTCAGGCGGCTCATTTCCCTTAATCTTTCTTCGTAGGACAATCTCCTTAGCTCTGGGACTAGTCTTGTTGCAAACCTTTGCACTTTCTCTAATTTCTTGACGTGCTTGACCAGGTGGTGGATTCCAAACTGGTGCTGCTACTCCAGTATGGGCCTGACGTATATGGTGTGATGTAACCTATGCTATGATATAAGCTATGAGCTACTAACGTTAGATCATAGGTAAACATTAAAGAAAAGTTAATGTTTACCCATGTGCAACACCTGGGCGTTCTTACCGAAGAGAAGCTTCTCTTGCGCCCCAGTTTTTCTTTTTTAAGTCTCGGAGATAGAGACTTCTATACCGGAGCCACTGTAAGGAATGGTGAGGTGCAGCAGATGAATAGATCGTCACAGGTGGGCGGGACCCCTCCAATGGAAGTAGGGTCATGTTAGCTAGGAAGTTGCAGAAGCTATCCTCTGTACCTCTTGATAAATGTCCAAGTTGTCTGTTAACGTTATCACCTGTGGATGAGTGAATCATCGTCTCATTAGCCTCCACCAATAATCATCGTGGAGTCGATTGAGTCACTGGTTTATTAAGGAGTTGAAGCAAATAAGTAGAATTCGAATTATTAATTCTATATACAATGAGAGATATTTACGTCTCGGTTAATGTACACTAAGTAATGTACATTTCTTGGACTGTGTAAATTGAAGAATATACGTCTTTCATGATATGTACTCTGAAACATATACTTCTCGGTATACTGTATATTCAGTGTGGGTTAAGAGCAGGTGGCTCCTGCCTCTTGCAACTGATGGACCACTACGACATGATCTTGGATACACTGGAAAATAATATGCGGATGTATGGATATACATCTCTCTATTTATATAGGCTGTAAATGATTAACTCCAACACATATGCAAGACACAAAGCCAGTAGTAGGCCACTGAAGGACGTTTCACCCCTGGCTTGAAAATTCCCTAAGTCCAGAACAGAACAACAAAGTTATACAGTGTATATATAGTGGGTTTCATGTTAGGTGCTGCATGTTTGGCTGAGGACCAGTGATAATTGTGTCTAGTTTGGGCAGCATGAGTTTACAAAAGCCTGTGAATTAAAAAAATACTGTGGTACACAAATAACCCGCACATAGGAAAGAGAAGCTCACGACCACGTCTGTGTGTGTGAGTGTGTGTGTGTGTGTGTGTGTGTGTGTGTGTGTGTGTGTGTGTGTGTGTGTGTGTGTGTGTGTGTGTGTGTGTGTGCTCACTAAGTCGTATTTGCAGTGATGGAGTCTCAGCTCTTGCTCCTGCCCCTCTAGTCTCTCACGAACCTTCTTGCCAAATGTTACGAGTGTAAAGGACGTCGTTGTCAAGTCTCCTCTGGTCCTCTCTTTTAAAGTTGTCATGTTCACTTCCATTAGTTTCTTCTCTTAGTTCAACTTCCTCAGCTCCAGGACTAGACTTGTAGCAAACCTAAAAGCTTTCTTTAACTGCATATTTTATGTGATCATTTGCGTTTAAGGGGTTGAGTCATAGCTCCTGAGTCCGCCTCTTAACTCTCATAAACCGGTTTCACAAATTTCTGGGCTCCAAGGCCCGATCATGTGTACTCTTCAGAATGTATAGTCTCTCTCCACCATCTTCTCCATTCACTACCATATAACCAAACTAGTATTTCCAATCCAAAGCAGTGACAGTTATGAGTTTACAAAAGAAACGAAGAGAGGGGAGAGAGAGAGAGAGAGAGAGTGTGTACACTCACCTAGTTGCACTCACCTAATTGTGGTTGCAAGGGTCGAGTCACAGCTCCTGGCCCCGCCTCTTCATTGTTCGCTACTAGGTCACTCTTCCTGCTCCATGAGTTTTACCGTACCTCTTCTTATAGCTATGTATGGATCCTGTCTCCACTACATCACTTCCCAGACTATTTCACTTACTGACAACTCTGTGACTGATGAAATACTTCCTAACATCCCTCTAATTCATCTGAGTCTTCAACTTCCAACTGTGACGCCTCGTTGCTATGTCCCATCTCTGGAACATACTGCGTTCACCTTCTCGATTCTTCTCAGTATTTTATATGTCGTTATCATATGCCCCCCTATCTCTCCTGTTCTCCAGTGTCGTCAGGTCGATTTCCCTTAACCTCTTCTCGTAGGACATGAACGATTGTTATTAAGATGTCGGAATGCTGTTCTTAGGTTTGCTAAGCCTCTGTATGCTGCAGCAGTTACTTAGTTGATGTGCGCCTCAGATGTGCCTGGTGTTATACTCACCCCAAGATTCTTTTCCTTGAGTGAGGTTTGTTGTCTCTCGCCCTCTAAACTGTACACCATCTGCGGTCTTCCCTGCCCTTCCCCAGTCTTCATGACTTTGCACTTGCTGGGGTTGAACTCAAGGAGCCAGTTGCTGGACCAGGTCTGCAGTCTGTCCAGATCCCTCTGTAATTCTGCCTGGTCTTCGCCCGATTGAATTCTTCTCATCAACTTCACATCATCTGCAAAAAGGGACACTTCTGAGTCTATTCTTTCCGTTATGTCGTTCACAAATACCAGAAACAGCACCGGTCCTAGGACTGACCCCTGTGGAACCCCGCTCGTCATAGGCGCCCACTCGGATACCTCGCCACGCCACGTACCATGACTCGCTGTTGTCTTCCTGGCAGGTATTCCCTCATCTATTGCAGTGCCTTCCTCGTTATCCCCGTCTGGTCCTCCAGCTTTTGCACTAATCTTTGTGTGGAATTGTGTCAAACGCCTTCTTACAATCCAAGAAAATGCAATCTACCCACCCCTCTCTCTCTTGTCTTACTGTTGTCACCCTGTCATAGAACTCCAGTAGGTTTGTGACACAGGATTTCACGTCCCCGAAACCGTGCTTGCTGAGCCACACCACTCTTCTCCTGATAATCTTCTCCATAACTTTGCATACTATACATGTCAGTGACACTGGTCTGTAGTTTAATGCTTCGTGTCTATCTCCTTTTTAAAAAACTGGGACTACATTTGCTGTCTTCCATACTTCCGGTAGTCGCCCTGTTTCGATAGATGTGTTGAAGATTGTTAGTGGTACACATAGCGCCTCTGCTCCCTCTCCCAGGACCCATGGAGAGATGTTATCGGGTCCCATCGCCTTTGAGGTATTAAGCTCGCTTAGCAGCCTCTTCACTTCCTCTGTTGTATGCATTGTGTGTGTGTGTGTGTGTGTGTACTCACCTATTTGTGGTTGCAGGGGTCGAGTCCTAGCTCCTGGCCCCGCCTCTTCACCGGTTGCTACTGGGCCCTCTCTCTCCCCGCTCCATGAGCTTTATCAAACCTCGTCTTAAAACTGTGTATGGTTCCTGCCTCCACTACGTCATTTTCTAGGCTATTCCACTGCCTTACAACTCTATGACTGAAGAAATACTTCCTACTATCTCTCTGACTCATTTGTGTCTTCAACTTCCAATTGTGGCCTCTTGTTTCTGTGTCCCCTCCCTGGAACATCCTGTCTTTGTCCACCTTGTCTATTCCACGCAGTATTTTATATGTCGTTATCATGTCTCCCCTGACCCTCCTGTCCTCCAGTGTCGTCAGGCCGATTTCCCTTAATCTTTCTTCATAGGACATTCCCCTTAGCTCTGGAACTAACCTTGTCGCAAACCTTTGTACTTTCTCTAGTTTCTTGACGTGCTTTATCAAGTGCGGGTGTGTGTGTGTGTGTGTGTGTGTGTGTGTGTGTGCTCGCGCGCGCGCGTGTGTGAGTGAGTGAATGAGTTAGAGAGAGAGACAGAGAGACAGACATACAGACTGAGAGATATGGGAACAGTTGTTTTTAAAGCCACACTGAAGCTTTTTCAGTTTGATATGTGATGGTGAAGGTACAACACATGACCACGAGGATACCATCTCATGCTCCAGCACCATCATCATGATGGTACCTTGTCTAGCAATTTATTACAATATATGATCAAATCCATCAGTTCACCTCACTACCCCCCCCCCCCTCACAACCTCCTTCCCTCACACCAAAAACAAGAAGGAGCGTCCAGCTGGTGAGGTTCGCAGCCTGCTCTAAAATCTCATTCGTTTCAGATGAATTGGTGCTGTTGTCCCTCCCGACAGCTGATTAATGTTATGGTGCTGTAAATCGTGGGCAGCGGGGGGGATAAGTATGCCATCTGTTTCACGGATTCCTCCAAACTCATCCTCATAGGCCCCAGACCGGCAGTTATTTGTATTTATTTATGCCTCCCTACCCACCCTGGGTTACAAGTGTGGCAATGCCGTGATGAGAGAAGTGGAAACGGGAAAAAAAAGGCATTTTGTCATTTGTATCGCTATTTCATTATAAAGCGTCTCTTTACAAGGAGGGAGGTTAGTGGATGTCTCCAAACATATGAGCATATCGCTGAGATGTATATTCTTAATCTGTATCCGTCTCCACTCGTCTGATCCTTCGTGGAGGTATTACAGGAAGGTTCGCAGAAGAATATACATGATGATTTCTTTCCACGTGACTCATTACTTCATCCCAGCACGGATGTAAAACTTTGAGCGTGCTTCCTTGCACCTGAGTGTTATCCGACTGTCGTGGGTTGCAATCTGATGGACAAGATTAACCTAAGTCACTCGAAGTACTCCGCATATCCAGGCTTTATATATAATATATCAGTGATGTTAGCTCAGTCTGTATCAGCTGTATCATGCATTTGTAGAAAATATAATTATTATTGTTATTAATACTATGCCACAAGTATATTCGTCTACACACATGTGATATCTTCAGTTGGGACTTGTATACCATATGTACGTTTCCCTGAACACATCGGACCTACAAGAGGAGATCTTGCCACGACTCATTACCCCAAGAAGGTATTCAAATTCACCGTCTACACAGTATTGAAGAGTACCTGTGTGATGGTGGTTAGTTGAAGTGTTTACCATGGCTTGGAGCATACTTGTAATGTTTATCTTACCTTGGAGCATACTCTCGTCACACTCCAGTGAAGGTCTGATCACCACGACTCTTATGTCAAGAGAAACATGGAGATGCCACTCGCATAGTGAGTGGACTGGACTGGAGGAGAGAGGTGCTTGAAGGAGGGAGGAACCTGGAGGAGAGAAGTGCCAGTGAATGGAGGGTGGCTGTAGAAAGTAGTGTGCCACACAAACTGAGTGGAAGATGGTGTGGTACCACAGTGACTGGAGAGTGCCTGGAGGTGTGGTACCACAGTGACTGGAGGAGGTGTGGTACCACAGTGACTGGAGAGTGCCTGGAGGTGTGGTACCACAGTGACTGAAGGAGGTGTGGTACCAGAGTGACTGGAGGGTGCCTGGAAGAGGTGCGGTACCACAATGACTGGAGGGTGCCTGGTGGTGTGATACCACAATGACTGGAAGGTTCCTGACGGCGTAGTACCACAGTGACTGGAGGGTGCCTGGAGGTGTGGTACCACAGTGACTGGAGGGTTTACCTGGAATTTACCTGGAGAGGGTTTCGGGGGTCAACGCCCCCGCGGCTCGGTTTGAGACTACGCCTCATGGTGGATCAGGGTCTGATCAACCAGGCTGTTACTGCTGACCGCACGAAAACTGACTTACGAACCACAGCCCGGTTAGTCAGGTACTGACTTTAGGTGCCTGTCCCATGCCTTCTTGAAGACAGCCAGGGGTCTATTGGTAATCCTTCTTATGTATGCTGAAAGGCAATTGAACAGTCTTGGGCCCCGGACACTTATTGTCTTGTCTCTCAGTGTACTCGTGGCGCCCCTGCTTTTCATCGGGAATGTTGCATCTCCTGCCGAGTGTTTGGCTTTCATAGGGAGTGATTTTCGTGTGCAGGTTTGATACCAATCCCACCAGGACCTTCCAAGTGTATATTATCATGTATCTCTCTCGCCTGCGTTCGAAGGAATACAGATCAAGAACCCTTAACCGTTCCCAGTAGTTTAGGTGCCTTATTGCACTTGTGTGTGCCGTGAAAGTTCTTTGTACACTCTCCAGGTCTGCAATGTAGCCAGCCTTGAAGGGGGCCGTTAGTGTACAGTAGTATTCCAGTCTAGACAGCACAAGCAATTGGAGGTGTGGTACCACAGTGACTGGAGGGTGTCTGGAGGTGTGGTACCACAGTGACTGGAAGGTACCTAGAGGAGGTGTGATACCACAGTGACTGGAAGGTGCCTCGAGGAGGTGTGGTACCACAGTGATTGGAGGGTGCCTGGAGGTGTGGTACCACAGTGACTGGAAGGTCCCGAGAGGTGTGGTACCACAGTGACTGGAAGGTGCCTACAGGAGGTGTGGTACCACAGTGACTGAAAGGTGCCTAGAGGAGGTGTGGTACCACAGAGACTGGAGGGTGCCTGGAGAAGGTGTGATACCACAGTGACTGGAGGATGCCTGGAGGAGGTGAGGTACCACAATCACTGGAAGTGTGAAACCACAGTGATTGGAGGGTGCCTGGAAGTGTGGTACCACAGTGACTGGAGGGAACCTGGAGAAGGTGTGGTACCACAGTGACTGGAGGATGCCTGGAGGA